>NC_134986.1:20315415-20630830 GCF_050947335.1 Megachile rotundata
GAGTAATCGATGAATCGGGATTCTTTGTCCTCGATCGGCACGGACGATCTCGACGATACGATCGGTATGATTCGGAAGAATCCGGTAGTTTGCGCACTCGGTTCCATTGTACCGTTAATCATATCGAAAATTCTTACGGAGCTTCCCTGTTCAGGAATCCAACGCATTTCTTCCCTGATCCCTTCTGCACTCGGTCGCGCCGAAGGTAGCATTCTCGATTATCGAACACGCGTCCTACGGTGATTGAGCCACTACGTCAACGTCGAGAATGACTTCCGGTGCAAAATGTGCAAACGAATTTCCAATCACATTTGAATGGACCAAGCTTGTTAACCGAAGTAACACTTTGTATAAAGATGGAAATTCATACGAATTCGAGTGATAATCAGATACAGATATTTAGAGTCGAAACATAGAACATTCGTTCTCGTTTTTACGACGAGAAGACTCTTATTCCATTAAACCAGATATTCTATATTCGTGCACTTTATTTGCATGATTAACCTTGCTGATTATAATATCAAACGAGATCATAAAACGTCCCATCGATGCGGTATCTTACAATTAGACCTGAAACTTACAAATTCATGTACACGTAGATTGCCCAGGTGAAAATTTATAGTTTACATCCTTAACGAGCGTTATTACTGCGTTCACTGAGTAAAATAATTAAAAATTGATATTAAGTGTCACAATATTTCAACAATTACTATCCGGATACCGTAAGAACCAAATACTTTATGATCTTGCCCTGAATCTCGGAATGCGAGACACTGGTATAAACGAGTTGCTCGTCTGCTCTAATAAGGTCTTTTTTTATCCTTCAAATATTTATCGACTGTTACGACAACATTATACACGGTTGCCGAACAATTTTGCTACACGTCGAAATACGCTTCGAAAATTTGATGTAATCTAGTACAAAAATCACCGTTGGCCGAATATGTCTGCTCGAGGATACTCTCGGCAATTTATAATCTTGCTCTTCCGAATGTTTCGTTGGAAAAAGGAAGAAAAGCCACGAAACGAAGGTCATCGGTAAGAAGGAGAAAGAAACCCGCAAAGGAAGGAAACGAAAGGAAGGAAGGAAGGAAGAAGCGGAGAGAGAGAGAAAAAAGGACACACGAGTCCTTCGAGTAAGATAGGAATCGAGCGAAAGAAGGGAGAGGGAGAAGGAGAGAGAGAGACCGGTATAATTATGCAATTTAGATTCAACTTTACGATTCCGGTTTGGGTTTATTAAAAGCGAGAGTGGGCGTACGCGGTCTTCTCTCTTCGATCGGGAGTAGCTCGTACAAGAACCTGGTCGTGGATAATGCGTTTCTTGTATAAGAGAAACGACGGTGCATCTTGTTCGAACATTACTCTTTGCCGTATGAACTGATGAGAATCGTCGGACATTTACAAAGACGACTTATAACGAGCTATGAATTTAATCATTTATTCTTGCACGACTCTTTGCTCCGTAATCGTTTTTCTAGTCCCTCGGTTAGACCCTTACGTGTGTCGTATATGCCACGAAACATATTTTTTCCATGCACAACATACTTAATTCGCAAATTCAATTGCTAATAGTTTGCCTGAGGTATGTTTACATGGAAAAATGAAATTCGTACGTGCGCTTCATACGAATTGTAAATGGGTTTCAACCGGTAAGTAATTCAATTTTCCTTCCGACAATATTTGAATTTTAATCGAACGATTAAATGTCTCTACACCGTGTCGAGCATCTCTCTTGAACCAACCTGTATCGCAATTAAAAATTTGATACGTACCAGATGTAACTCGCTATCATCTTGACGTACACGCGATCGCTCTTTATGGATGTTAATATTAGGCTAACGATCGAGGCCTGTACTTTTTTTCATATATCACCTGGGCCAAACGGACAGCATCAAAATTACAAGTCTCTCTGTCGAGGAGATTCGAACCGTGCTCCTCGTAAACGGGCTCCGAAGAGAAAAACGACCGACGATCGAGAACGTTTCCACGACGGGAATCATTCGAGCCCCTGCTGACCGGAAATTGCTTCTAATTGCCTCGCAAACTTTCATTCTTTACGATGAATATCCGCGACTCCTCTCGTTCCCGATGTCGTTGATTAAATCCCTCACTAACGACCCCTCTCGGATTCCACTTTATCATCTGCCCTTCGTGTTCTCGTACCGTTTAACCCTCGCATCGTCGACAGCCGACGAAAATCGGTTCTTATCTACAGACGCGAAGTGCACGATCGATTATTTGAAGTGGGTAGTTGGGGATTTGGGGACTGAGATGTGGCGGGGTATGGGAATTTGGGGATTTGGGAATTTGGGAATTTGGGAATTTGGGGATGTGGGGATGTGGGAATTTGGGGATTTGGGGATTTGGGGATGTGGGAATTCGCGGACGTGGGAACTTGGAAATGTGGGAATTTGGGGATATGGGAATTCGAGGATATGGGAATTCGGGGATGTGGGAATTCGGGGACGTGAGAATTTGGAAATGTGGGAATTCGGGGACGTGGGAATTCGGGGATGTGGGAATTCGGGGATGTGGGAATTCGGAGATGTGAAAATTCGGGGATGTGGGAATTCGAGGATATGGGAATTCGGGGATGTGGGAATTCGGGAACGTGGGAATTTGGAAATGTGGGAATTCGGGGACGTGGGAATTCGGGGATATGGGAATTCGGGGATGTGGAAATTCGGGGATGTGGGAATACGAGAATATGGGAATTCGGGGATGTGGGAATTCGGGGATGTGGGAATTCGGGGACATGGGAATTTGGAAATGTGGGAATTCGGGGACGTGGAAATTTGGAAATGTGGGAATTCGGGGACGTGGGAATTTGGAAATGTGGGAATTCGGGGATATGGGAATTTGGAAATGTGGGAATTCGGGGATGTGGGAATTCGGGGACGTAGGAATTTGGGAATATGGGAATTTGAGGGCTTGAGAAAATATGAAATTCGCAAATCCAGTGACCGAAGGGTAAATATGGTAATCCACAAATATCAAAGAATGTGATTATTCTAAAAAAATGAACATGTCCAGTCGAATATTCGATAATTCCAACTATTATCCAAGCAATAGACTCGGTAGAACACTGCAGTGCACAGTCCACATTTGTTTTGGTTCGCAACACGTATACACTAACATCCTGTCCCTCCCAGCCTCATTACGGGACAATGAGCGTCGTTACATCGATCACAAGTCAGGCTATTCTGTCGAGGCGGAAGAGAACGTAGCATTTCGCGTGGCCACAGAGTCGCTCGATTAATTTCTCTTGAATTACTAGACAGAGAATTGCGGATTCAAGGCGAGAAAATGTTAATCGAACAATTTGTTACCGAGTAAGGTAATTACCGAGATCCGAGGCATTAGCGCGTTACTTATGGCGATAAAAATGGTCCAGTAAAGTACGATACGATCGGAACTAGAATTACAGCTATCGAGAAAATCTGTTCGATCTCTCTCTCTGTACAGGATCCACTGGGTGGGTACTCGTTCACGCAGAACGACGAGAACAAGCGTGATCCAGTGTACGATTTTCACGATTTCGACCTCCTAAAACGGTTTAAAAAACTACGCGGATTCCGTGTCAGTGGGTTAAGTGCGCAGACTAAGCGAGTGCTTACATTAGTTCGTGCGGTTTTATGAATTCTTACGGTGCCGTTAGTCGCGTGAAAAACAGGTATAGTTCTGCTGCTAAAGAAACGAAAGTGACGCGTGTGACCTTTTGGCACTTTTTGTCCGCTTAAAACGCCACGGTGAACGCTCAAGGCTAACCCTGAACGAGTAAACGTGCCATAAAAGTAACCAAACTTTAATTTCCCGTCGAAATTAGTGACGCCGTTCGAGCAGCATAAGGGAGCATTGTGCACCGAATACTCTAAGCTTTCTTAACGAAATTATTTAACACCTTGACTCTCTGTGGCGTCACCGAACGTGACGCACGTAATTGTTGAAATGGGGCACATATTCACTAGGATTCAATTTAGAGTTTAATTTCAATTCCTCCACCAATGATCCTCATATAGAAAATGTCCCTAACACTTCAATAATCTTTGTCCTTAATGTTACAACAATAATTAAGTCGCCCTGTCTGACGCACTCGCTGAGAAAATCATAAGTTAAGGGGTTAAGCAGTGCCGTTTCTCTTGCAATTCATATGATATTTACCATCTCAAGGTTCGCAGAATCACTCGCTGAAATATTTGTCAGAATCGCAAACTTCATCGTGTCATCTTTATCGCCCATCATTTGCCAAGTAAACCCAACAGAAAGGTGTTAAAACGTTTTAAAATTTATCCCTATTCGAACTCGTAGTTTAAGAATCAACAAAGAAGAACAATATAGCGACTCCAAATTCACGGATACGAAACTATTTCCAATAGTCTAAAATGTGCACAAAGATATCCTTGAATCGCTCGAAGATAGATCGCCTCGCGATAATATCAGCAAACAGGCGTGTACTCTGCAAATGAACAATCATAACGCGTTGCCGGGAAACGATTATTCGGTAGATCAACGTCAAGGTTCCGTCGTTAAAAGCCTAAAGGAGAACGCGATTAAACATCGCGCCTCAAGTTGCAACGATATGGAGAGGACAGGCTAAAAAATGAGGGTCTAATCCATTATCGGGCGTTCTTTCCTCGTTGCAGAACACAATCCGTTAAAGCCGTCGAACGCGGTGAAACCACCCACGCGAATCCTCCGTCCCGACAGCTACGTCCCTTTCCTTTTTCGATCACGAGGATCATCCTGCTGACCTAGAGAATCGAGTAGGCGTTTCCTTTTATTATAAGCGACGATTAAATGCAGGTCGTTTCGCCACGTCAGTCACTATATGATAGACTTTGAGACGTTGTAAATTGGGATCACTTTGGTACTGTTTTATTAACATTTACCCTCGTTAACTGTAGTATGGGATAGTTTTTGTTAGGTAGATTGACACGTGGTAGATCGTAGACCCACGCGTCGAATCTCAACGCGTCAGATATCCACCCATTGAAACTCAACGCGTCGAACTTCCGAGCTCCAAATTTCAACGCTCAGAGAACTTACACGCGTCAAATTTTCACATGTTAAATTTCTTACGTTGAATTATCATTTGTGCTGAATTTCTACGCTTTGGAGATCTGCGGGTCGAATCTCAACGCGTCAGATATCCACCCATTGAAACTCAACGCGTCGAACTTCCGAGCTCCAAATTTCAACGCTCAGAGAACTTACACGCGTTAAATTTTTACATGTTAAATTTCTTACGCGTCGAATTACCACTTGTGCTGAATTTCTACGCTTTGGAGATCTACGAGTCGAATCTCAATGTGTCGAACTCTACACGTCAGATATCCACCCATTGAAACTCAACGCGTCGAACTTCCGAGCTCCAAATTTCAACGCTCAGAGAACTTACACGCGTCAAATTTTCACATGTTAAATTTCTTACGTTGAATTATCATTTGTGCTGAATTTCTACGCTTTGGAGATCTACGGGTCGAATCAGTACGTGTTGGATCTCTACGCTGGAATTTGCATGCGCCAAATTACAGCACCGAATGTCTACGCGTCGAGTATCAATCGTGTCTAATCTCTGCGAACCAAATTTCCACGCGTTGAATCTTCAGGCGCCAAATTACCACGTATCGAATTTCCACGCGTCGTGTAACAACGCCCGTTAAATCTGCACGCGTCGAATAGCATGGTACCGCATTGTCACGCATCGTGTTATATCAAAAAAAGCCTACATAACCAATTCCAAGAATTTCCTGCTTTAACAGTCCGCTGGCAATATAACGCCAGCCTACTGTACCAGAAATGGCAGTCGGTATTGCTTAAAATTAGAAAGTGCCACGAATGTACTTGCGCGTACCGCGAAAAATCTATTCCCGAATAGGTTGGGTAATGTGCAACGCAACAAGACGACTCTTCCAGGAAATTTGCTTTCGCCTATGGGGAGAGAGATCAGTGGCCCCTGATTGGGTCATGCAAATTTAGACCGAGTGAACCGTCTATTCTCGATCGTATAGCCCGAACCGTGAAGAAGAGGATCTACGAAGAAAACGCGAGGCTGACGAGGACAATAGGGCCAAATTAGCACCACTTTGAACAATCAAACAAGTGTCGGAATAAACGGTCGGAAGGTACGTCGAGGATGGACCTTGACGGTTTACTTCGAATGGCCCACACTTTCCGAGTAATCTGCCTATTAATATCTTAATTTTAAGCATCGAATCGATCTTTTACGTCGGAGTGTCAGATTGCATCGCAAATATGCTACATAAAATACGTTATGCAATTCTTGCACGTTATCGTGCCTCAGAGAAGCGTATGTTTTATCGCGGTAATTATCCGACATTTGTCTACCTTCGATCGAGTCTGAACACGGACGGAGATTATTTTCTTGCGCGAACCAACTCATCCGTGAATCATTTAGCCATGGATTAAGCTTGCTGCGCAAAAGAAACCGTCCAGTTCGGGGTCACGTTAAATTTCTTGTCGCGCAGATAATAATCTTCGTGGCACTATTAACCCTTTCAAATATTTTTAATGAATGAATCGTGTACACGCGGAGTTACCTTGACACCCATAACGATTCTGATAAGGATAATCTGCTTAAGGAAACTAGTAAGTTAATCTGTACTGTCGTTAAACCACGGAAAGCAGAAAACCGTGGTGTAACGTTACGATAAACAAGGTCTGAACATGTGCGCTCCAAATGCAGGTCACTACCTCTGCCTAGGTTCTACTATTTTTGACTGCAACGTTACCACTTCTGAGATCATCCGATCTTCGAGCTTTCATGACTCTTTCGATATTCCTCCATTCTGTTTCTAGTATTAAAAACTTCGTGGACGTCATAGAGGACCTTTAACCTCGAGAGCCAATTGCCGGAAATACCGGTAAATCCGCGCTTCCTGCCTTTGCTTTCTTCGCGGTAAACGGCGTTGATTGCCCTGTTCCGCCGTGGCAAATTTGGGCAAGTGTCCTCGAAAGTTGAAGGTTTCTCCGCTGTCACGAGCTAGAAGTTTCTAACGCGCGAATTTCGCATTTCCCTTCTGGGTGCGAATTTCTGTTAGAAAATAGAAATCGACGAACGGTCGACCATGTGCCTTTTGTCATTGCTCTTTCTCAGGGAACTTCGCTGGGCCTAAGTGCCCTAAACAGCCATGCTAACGAGCATGGACACCTCAAGACGAGACCACTCTTATCACAGTAAAACATTGCAGTACTTTTTAAATCGCGCCCACTAGTTTATTTGGCAAACCTCACCCATTACCAATAACGTTCCTGATTACCTTACATTTCCCTAAAAGAAAGGCGTTGCAGAAGCGAAATCCAAAATTACAAAACTTTGAAACCGTGTCACGGTTTCGAAGGTATCACGCTCTACAAATCAAAGAGAATGACAGGTTGACGAGCATGTGCGTTGATCACAACGAGGCAGGAATTAATGCGACGATCGGGTCGAGAATCGCATCGGGAAAGCTTGTCAGGTCACGGAGACGTTGCTTGACGAGCGCGTAATGATAATTAATCGTTCCTCGGGCAACATGCGTGCACCAGATCGAATCGTTGTACGAATGAACAAGAAGCACGCGAGACAAGCGTGCGACCTTACGTCGAGATTTCGCAAACGAGCGCGTTCCAGGATCGTAAAAGTCGATCACGGGAACGAGTGACAAATTTAGGAAGAACGAGCGGAGTTTGCTCAACGTTCAGGCGTGAAAATGCTAAACGTTTCCACGAAAATTCGACGCTCGACTCGCTTTGGTATTCCGCGAGCGTAGCTGCTCGACTCTTGCCAAATCGTTCACCGACGAGGTGAAACGATCTCCGTTCCGCTTCGATGATAACTTTTTCAATTTTTCACTCCATAAACCGTTCGATTTTTATTGCGGTTCGATCGTCCGGCCTGTGTACCTCCTATAATCTGTAGAATAAACGTAGCGTAATTTATTAAACGATCGAAGGATACACGGCCAACTATTGGCGCACCCAGTTGCATTGTAATAATTTTATTTAACACGGAAGAAACGACCTTGTTTAATGTGGCACACTTTTATGCGAATTGTCGAGGATATCAATGTCTCGTATTTTAACTTAAGCTTTTCGTTTTATGATTTTCGTTGTAACAATCCTGTTACGGATTTTTTATATATTCCATCGTTATAATCCTGACTACCGTTACTGTTGGGAAATTTGTAAATTTGGACATGCGAAGAATGATATCGCTACTGGTTAGATTGTCCGGGCTTCGAGTACGCGAAAGATAAGGTATTCGACCCAGTTCACGCATTTGAATTCCCATATGCTGTTCTCACGGAGTTTTTGCCACAAATAAACTTCAGACATTTATGCACTTATAACGGATCGAAGTACATAAAATATATGCAAATCGTGGACTGCGAATTATGTCCGATAAAATGATATGGAGTATCCGAAACATTCGATTAAAATAAATGTGCACGAGTCAGTATGGCATACGGTGCGAGGTTGAAGATTGTTTTACAGCGATCGCGGCACGTTAATTTTGATTCCACGAAATTGATGAAGTAACACAATCGTCTGTTCCGATCTTAATAAACGTATTACGAGGGAGGCACGTACCGCGTTGAAAACAAACGTGCACGCACGAACGTAATGAAAATAATATTATATTACACATGTGCAAACGAACCTGGTGACACGCAAAGGGAATTAGAATACACAAGTATACCGTTACGATAATGGTGAAAGTAGACACCCACTTGTTGAACGTTTTCTGCTCTTCGCTCGTTACGTGGAATTAACATAATTATCGTAATTTTGCACCGGTGACGGTAACCTCGTCCCGGTTAAAAGAGCTTCACCTCCAAATTTTAATTACTCGCTAATTAACACAAAAATACTTGCAAGACGTATCGAGTTTACATCAATGTTAATTTAACACGCGAATTCAAGGTTCGCGGCTAAATTTATGTAGCTGAAAATTTCAACTTCCAATTAAATCCACAGAAAAATGTACATGCAAATGAAAAACCTGTACGTCACGTTCGTCATCGAGCCGATTGAATATGTAATTCCCGACGCAATCCAGGGTACATAACGCAGCATTGTATTACAATTTAATGAATGCCATCGCGCACTTGCATGACGAACCAGCGATGGCGACCGATTCGAAGGAAACGACAATTAACATGAACGTTTGGCTCGACTCACCTTCCTCGATATCTCTCTGGTCCGCCTACATTTTCCATCGATCGAATCCAAAAGCATACATCTACGAGGATACTCGAAAGGATGTCAGCGTCTTTGCGGAATCGAAAGGTACAAAATCTCGAGCTTTCCACTGATGTCATCGACGTTAAAAATCGAAAAGGCGTGGGCTCTTCTACGATTTCTCGAATGTAAACCAAAAAGAGAAATTGTGTTTCTTTGTTGGTGATTCAACGTTTGGAAATAGATAGGCTTCAATAAATTTTCAACTTCCAAACTCACGTGTGTGCCAAGTCACACTGAACTCATAAATCCGAAGCTTGGAAATTGTTGAGTCGTAGAGGTTTTCCAAGAAGAGTATCGAGAAGGGTAGAATAAGCGGGAAAATATCTGGGTGAGCAAAGGGATTCCGGAACAGTAAGAACGCGCAGGAATCCGTTTCGTTAACGGGTCTTCCGAGGCAGAGACTTTAATCTTTTAACAAGACTGGCATCGTTGCGTCGACCTGGAGCGGTTACGTTTAGCTATCGAACATCGTGGCTTATCGCAGCATCATTTCCATAGAAAATAGTGTGTGTTGCACCGGGTGACTGCGTTTCGATAACGGTACGTTTCAAAGGCGATCTCGAAGGAAAGTCGCGCGTGCCACGTTGAGAAACTCCGTTCGCGGCGTTATAATTCTTTGAGGTTCGAGAGCACGGTCGCGAAGGAGGCAACTTTGTCGGGATAGTACCGCGCTGAAGATTATCGTAAGTCATTGAACGACACGGGCGCGTGGTAAACGAGGCGTGGTGCAGACGTTGCAGTTTCCGAGAGAATAATTTTCATCCGAATCGAGGAGAAGAAAAAGGAGGAAGAGTTTCCAGCTGGGTATCGAACGGCACGCGTACACTCCGGGACGTTAACGACGCAGACTCGATAAATCTTCGCTCGACACGCCGAGCCGAGAAGTTTTCGCAACGATCACAACACGGACCGCTTTGGTCCCCTGTCGTTACTCATCCTATTATGTTCATCTTTTTGCCACGGTGAAAGGAGATCCTTTAGATGGATCTAACACGATATCGTCCGGCAAGATGAATACGCTTAGATGAAGAATAGACTCGCCGATGGATGGCTAATATGTTGCGCAGAAAGGAGAAACTGGAAAAATACGCAAGAATGCTGGCAAACTTTGCTATCATTCTTTTTTACCGATCACTGGAATTCTCCGGGAATGAGTAAACTTACTTTAGGCGAAATGCAGGATTTCTACTGGAAACGTAATTTATACCGCGATAAGACGGAAATCATATAACACGTGACTCATAGAAATTCGTATCCCCAGCTCTGTATATCCTTATATGTATATCTGGATTTCTGAATCGAATCGTTCCGATTTCTACATTCCCAAATCCTTAAATTCTCAATTCTCTACGGCTCAATGTTCATACATTGTCCACATGTTTGTATTCTTCATCTGCATCTGTATTCTATATTGACAGATTTCTGAATCCCTAAATCTCCTGCATTCCTAAATTCCCAATTTCCACAAATGCACAATTCCAAATCCTTGTACCACCATATCTTTTAGACACTGCATCTATAAACCAGTAAAGGCTGAAAAGTTCCTATCGAATATAGGACGAACACAGTACCGAACAAAAAGAAACATGACACTTGGAACGACGATAAATGAGAATGACAGGGTTAATGTAGCGAACAAACGTGTTCAAATACGGTAGGTAAGGTTTGAGTTCAACTACGCGACCTCAATTCTCACGGATCTTACATTATGAACACGTTTCCTCCGGATCGAGCAAAATAAAAGCAACAGTTGTAAAACTAAACATCGTTGAGGCACGGGTATATTGCGAACGCAATTACGGTAAGCTGTTTCCATGCAGATTAGGAATTATTGTCGTTCCACTACACAGGCTAATTACTAATTAGTAATTATAGAACGGATAGCTGGCGTTCCACGCATCGACGGTAAACCATCGGGGCAATCGATAAGGATGCTTATTTACATTTATGCATAACTCGCGATGAAAATTGTATCGCGCAATTAATGCGACAATCTTGTCGTATCGTGTAACGTCGACGCATCGATTATATTTTATTAATGAGCCGATGTCGGCGGCGTTAATTTACGGCAGACAGATAAGTCATATACAAGAAGCAAACAAGAGATTTCTGTTTCTAGAATACGATAATGGTTCACCGATTATGCTGCAACGATGCTAATGTCGAATTTCTGTTTAAATACACTAATGGATAGCCAACAAATTTTGTCAGCAAAATGGTCTAAATATAGACTAGTTGAAGTACAAAATTATATTAGCGTTTTCATGTTATATTTAGAAGCACATTGTGTAGATGAAAAGTTACACACTAGTGACCATTGCAAATTTCTCAGAACGCTTTCAAAAGTGAATATTTCTATTTTTACATTAAATACGTAATTTGTAGCGAGCATTTGTGCTCAGCTAATATCGTAAAGCAAATATGTTAAATGCACATTTAAGCACTACTTTTATGTCTAGAAGTAAGAGGTGGCCCATATGTCCACTTGTCTCTACGTGTAGGATTTGAACTTGAAGAAAAAGAGAACTTGTCCAGCCTAATTTTTCATTCTCTTCCGCGGTGGTCTCACAAATAATTAATCGAAAAATGAGGACTTTGCGACTCACTGTACATGTACGTCTGTGGCAGAAAAGCAAGCAACGTATAGGAATTTCTCGAAAGGTTATCGGGCGAGCGAGAGAACCAGAGGTCTTTACGACCCGAAGGAATAATGTAGAACAGGGCGACAACGCACGCGAGAGCATAAATCCCCATAG
The DNA here is from genome assembly GCF_050947335.1 of Megachile rotundata. NCBI lineage: Eukaryota > Metazoa > Arthropoda > Insecta > Hymenoptera > Megachilidae > Megachile > Megachile rotundata. Next base: position 20,327,421 of record NC_134986.1, read on the forward strand.
TTCTCGACACGAGCGACTGCATCGACGTCATTCTTTCTTCTCACGGATTCGAACGGCCAAACGGAGCAACAACCGATCAATCCTATTTCCGCCAGATATCTGAATCTCCCTTCTCTTCCTGCATCGACGCGCGAATTTCTAGCGCAGGAAAAAAGAGCCATTAGATTGTCAAAGATACAAATCGTTGGTGTGTTTCGATCGAGCACGTTTTACGCTCGATTATCTTCCGTGCCAGACGCTAACGTCGATAATTTCATTTTCGTAAAGAGCAACAATCGATCTTTGGAATCGATATCGGCATTCCAACATCTCCGGGCGAGGTATTTACGATCTCTTGGTCAATTTAATAGGTAGACCAAAAGGAGGAGGAGGAGAAGGGATAAGCAAATGCCCGTAGCAATTACTCGGCCAACTTTGAAACAACGATCGCTGGTAGATCGATAACAAAGGTTAGCCGAACGCCGATCCACTGTATTATTATGTTATTATTGCAACCTGACTCAGCCGTGCCAAGGAAAAACTATGGTTTACCTTTAACGAGATATGTGTACTCCGAATAGATACATTGTGCACTGAAACTTTAGTGAGCAATTTCTCTCTAATTGGAAAGTGGATATTCATTTCCTAATGCTATCGAGATTTAACTGCTTATCTCGTGTAATCGAGTTACACGAGTCGAATGCGATAAAACTGAATCGCGTTTGTAGCACGGTCAAATCGCGATCGAGGATCGTTCAAGACATGCGAGATTTCAATTCAGTATCAGAACGAATTATGGAGACTACTACAAATAAAAAATCATTCCATATGCACGGGAATAAATCGATCCAAAGAATATGTACCCGCAATTATCTCTGACGTGTTGTGATTTGTTTTGTCAAGAAATGAAACATCTAATTGACTCGTAAGATCTCTGTAAAACTTCCAACGTTTCACAGCGTATCTATTTTCTGCCACCTTTCTTGTTCCTTTTGACAAGGCAGAAATGCCTAGAACGTTTCGTCCACGAAAGAAGTCTTCGTCAACATCGACGCAAAGGAGATACAAAGACTATCGCTCGATTGGTCTAGCGTTGAATTCCAAGCCGCATTCCATTTTCGTCTTACGAATCGCAAGGTCGAAAGTTGGACAACTTGATCGTGTCGATGAGTATGCGTGTCGATACGATCGGAGGTATGCATACTGTAACCATATTAGCGAAGACCCGATAAAACACGCGCAAGACCATACACGCGTGTGTATATTAACTAATATGCAAGATCGCTTTCGTCAGGGACGTTTCGCTTCGACCAATCGATAGATTTTGTTCTCGACCTTCGTCGTACGGAAACTAATCCCACTTACGTATCTTACTAATCGATAGTTATTTGCGATTCGTGTCACGTGTAATTCACGATTATTACAAATTATCGTTAACGTTCGTAATTTGCAAATATATAGAATGAATCGAATTGCATAGAGGTATAAGTTGGGATTTAGTGGGTTAAGCTTGACTAGAGCAACTCGTGGTGATACAACGTGAGATCTAACGTGTTGTGATCCTAACATTAACACGATCTGACGCGTAATGATACTAATATTCGATGATACGACGCGTGGCAATGTGAGGCGTGGCGATACGCATGGCAATTTAACATAGAACGATACAAGGTCCGATATTAATGACTGATAATGCAGCATGTGACGATATTAATGCCTGACAATGCAACGTGTGACAATATTAATGCGTGGTAATATTGATAAGCTGGTACTGACACGATGCGTAACAATCTAATTGTACAGAGATTTAACGGGTGGTGATCTAATTCGTATAGACCTATTCCCTCTTCAGAACCCATTTTATCAAAACTAGTTATCCTCGATTAAACACCAGCAAATCTAACGACAATGCAAATCTAAAATAATAAAAGGTTCCGATTTAGAAATTAGAGTCAGTAAAATTAGTGCAGCGTAATGAAATTTATTGGTCAAGTTTATTCTCCATGGCCATTCGATTTCAGCGCTAATTGCAGGTAATCGCACGAGGTTTCGCGCGTATTTACGACTTCGACACAGAAACATCGATGGAATAATTTGTCGAAACTCGAAGACCGTGAAGGGAACACGAGTCAATGACGAGGAACGTCTGGATTGCTCATCGGTGACGATACGAAAATTCGTTTCTACCATAACCAATTCTGATCAATGTATATTACGTACACGATTCACGGACGATTCCGTCAGCTTGAGTCATAAATTACTCGCGAAGTCGATTAAAACGTCTGACGGGTCAGGAAAGCACCTTTTGCACGACGATTCATTGACGAGCGACGAAAACGATGATTCCGCACAATGCCACTTACATTTGCATAAAAATGTCTGGAACGACTGCGTAATTTCCGATGTAAACCGTTCGAGTCTTTAGTAAACGACGATCGTACGATAAAACAGGAAATAAAACGAAATATTGATTCCGTTTCTATTACGATAGGTTAAAAGGCAGAATTTATCATCTTTTACGTTGTCATTAAACTTCCGTCGTATCCGGTTGCAAATGTGCCGTAGACTTAAAATTCCTGTCCTCGTCAAATTGTAAATAAGCAAGCTATTACACAATTTTTCCATTTCTATCGATCGGTAAACATACAATAAATTTTACCGCCGAACAAGAGATACGAATAAACTGAAGTTCGCAAAAAGTCGAAAATCCGGTGATAGGAAATGAAAAAACTTGATGGGTGACGCGAACGAAACTGGATTACGTAAAGCGGAGTTAAATTTAGAAAAGCGAAACAGATAGAGCGGACACGATTGGTTGCGTGTCTCGAGGTATCGGTGCTCGATTAGTGGAACGGATGGCACGACACAATACTAAATGGATTTGCATAAAAATGTCTACAACCGTGGTGCATAATGCGGCTGCATAAAATACACCTTGGAAGACCTTGACGAGGCGAGACCTTCCTGACAACGAACGCGCGAAAGCTAGCGCATGCCTACGCGCGATCATTTTCTTCTTTGACCCTGATGCGAATCCAAAATCGAGATACGATCGAACATCGTTTATTTTTACAACCGCTCCGAGAATCCTAAATATACCTGCGATAATTTCAAACACAATGTAACGCGTTACACGCGAACGATATGTCCGACAAGATACACGGGTAGCTTATCTACTAATTTATGCGGCATATCTGCAACACGGTGCAACGAAGGGTTAAATATCGCGTCCCGGTCGCCGTACAAGTTGCTACATTAACAGTCTTCTTTCGAGGGTTAACTGGCAATCTTCCCGTAAGAACGGATTCATCGTTCTCCTTTCGTCGATTTCGCGTGCCAATGCCACTCGAACACGCATTTCGAAAGTTGCCGCGTTTTTAAACGCGAACTAACGCAACGTATCGAAAATAGATACCGGCCGGTTGTACCGCAAAAACCGCAAGAAAAGTTACCTGGTTTTCTTCGGACTTCGAATGGAGCGGTGCGTGCACCGGTAAGTTAAGATCACCCTGAACCGTATCGAATCCGTATTCCAGCTCTTCGAGTACTGGTATTCGTTCTACTATACGACCACGAGGACGGCCTTGACGCGTTTCTTTCGCCTTTGAAGCGCGGCTATCTCTCAACATGGAGAGAGATTGACAACCGCTTCGACAAATCGGTGCCGACCGCGTTCCTAACTACCTCCTATGTCTTCGGAGTGCCATCGATCAAGCCATTCATACAACCATCGATATCCGATCGCGATATTACTCCAAACGATACTTTCTCCTTCAATCGTTTCCTAAAATCTGCTCCTCTGCGAAGGATTCAATCGAACCCGAATCTTCATCGAGAAATACAGTCGATACAGAGGAACTACCCTTTGTACTATTACATTCAACACCTCGTGACACACTTTCTGTGCCATAGTGAGAAACATTCAGCGAAATGTTTACAATTGCAAAATTGGGCCAATGATCATAGCAGTCGAGGCCCATATAAAATCAATCAACTAAAATACTGAAACACTAAATGTGTACCTATCTGCAGTTGTATCGAAAATTTTTCTTAGATGTATCCTTGATCTTGCGTGAGAATAACTCCGGATACAGCGGAGTGTTGGATCTACCATCCGGGAAGGAACGCTAACGAAGAAAGCAAGGAACAAAGAAGCATTCGCATGAATTACTATGATCGATACGCCGATGCGTCGGATTTATCATTGCCATCGCGCTTTATTTCGCCCAAGGGGGTTCGAGCGTAATTTTCAACGCTGTTCAAACGGTGCAAATATTATTCGCTGACCCCGTTTTCATCGAGCCTTTGCATCGCCGAAGTTGTTTAGCAAAGACAAACGAGCCGTTGAGGATTTATTTAGCCGGACGAAAGCGAAAAGATATGCATCGCAATTTGCGTAGGCGAATATTTGTTAACGCGTTTAATGAGGAGAACGCTGTGGACACGCCGTTTATTTAACGTTCCTGCGTTTACGATCGATCGTGCACGTCGAACGGTATTTCGCATACAGTGACCCTTTGTTAATACAACGCTTTAACCATTGCGAAACCGTTCCATCGATCTCAACCTTTTCTTATCGTTCCGACACGGTTTAATTTTTTACGCGGCTAATTATTATTAGTACCTTATTTTTTGAACTTCGATTTAATCAGAGAATGTTCTGAGGGTTGCGACGCACGTGCACGAAGAGAGGTCTCGTTGCAAAATCACGAACGCGACCCGGAGTGCAGAACGCGGTACGCAGAATAGTTTCTCGAAGATAAAGCGAGCTTCGAATAAAAGGAACAACGGGTGCAGGAGCTTCGGAAAAGAAGCATCGACGAAGGAGGCTGTCGTCGTACGTTCGCTTTTAAGATTGAAACACTCTTTCGAGACGGTGCGGTGGAACGAACCGACGAAGGAGGAGAGTCCAAGTCGTACGTATGCGTCGGCATTGCGACATCGCTAATGCATCGTGAGTACGGAACGGCGGCCGTGGATGCACTGCAAAATTACGAGAATAGCGAACAAACGGCTGGAATTCCCTGCTGCTTATGGAAGAGAAACAAAGCTGGTTGCACCGAGCGACAGAGAGGCGATGGAAAATGGATCTGAAACGATTCGCGCGACGACGATCGGTACGTTCAACTGCACCGTGTCAACGTGAGATAAATAAGTTAGAATCGAAGACTAGAGGGAGGTAGTCGACCGTTTAATTGGCACAAACTGCGACTCGGGACTTTCAAATTTTCCTGCTTTCGGACTTTGTCGAGAAGTCTTAACGGACCACCCGTTGGGTATCCTTTTTCCCAAAAACGCAAATAAAAATGTTCTTTTAGAACGCGTACACGATAATCCTACCAACGTAGTTTCTTAGAAGCAGTAAAATTCTTATTTTGCAACGGACGGTAAATAAGAAATTTTTACGAGCGTTCGCATTTAAATATAACAAAAATTTGTTTTTCAAGACTCGCGGCGCCTTCGTTATACGCGCGTTCGAGGATAAGTAATAGTTATTAGTGTCTTTTAATTCAGCTCGATTTATAATAGTATTTATAGAACTGATCGATGTACGTGCATCGATAGAAATGTAAATGTACGCATCGAAAACGGCTGAATATTCAGTGCGAGTACTTTTTTTAACCGGACTCAATAAAGGATGATACATTAACCGAAGCAATTCAGTAAGGAAAAAATGGAAGCAATGTCGCTTTGGATGCTGTGCCTGCACGCATTCATCGTTGATTCGACGATTTATTATCGACGACGTATTATTTGCGTGCACCCGTGTACACGCGCCATTTCGACGGATATTTCATATTGCGGTAATGTTTTATGCTCGCCTTTTCCTGGTGCGACGGCAATAAAATATCGCGATCGTATTTTATTTGTCGCGCGTCAACGGTCCAATTAAAAATAATTCTCTGCTCGAGATAGAGAAGAATATTCGGTTCGAACGCGATCGTCCGAATGGTTAATATAAATCGACCCATTTTCGAACAACGATTCTGCTAACCGAGCTTTCGTAAGAATTTTAATTGAACAGTTAACGTTTATCTCGGTACCTGCCAAGTCGATCGAATACTCCAAGAGTTTCATGTAAAATTAATGAACGTTTAATTGCTTAATGAACGCTGACATGCTTCCCTCCGTTATGTACGAAACGGAATATTGATTAGACGTTATTTAACACCTGAACCCGATCGAACTCACGTTTTTCTCGGGAGAACCGTACCTTGGCCTGGCAGGAAAACTCTGTATCTATTGACCGATCGTCTTGCGAAATCGTTAATGCGCCGTGAGCAGGTAGCATGCGTACAGAGTACACGCAAAGAATCTTTTCTCGCACGCATCGAAGGACGTTTCTCGTCATTCAGAGACAATGCAACGAGATGCGACTCGATGTCTCGCATCGCGTTCGAATGGCGGCGCGTATACGCTTTCAACGACACTTTCTCAAGGTTTCCCTGTTTTCTGCGCTCTTCCATTCTTAAAATATTTCGAGGATAGTGCTGCAAACATCGGTACGATCTTCTACCTGGCGCGGAACCCACTTATCCCTATTCGGGCACAGACTGTAATCCCCATTTGGAGATCCAACTGTACTTTGCAAGATAAAAGGATATATTTACCCACGAACATTCCATGATTTTGAATGATACTTTGTACCAAATGCAATTTCAAATAATAAATTCCAAGAGTTAAATAAAAGTCTCATGTTTAATGCAACGTATTATCTTTCAAACCGCCGATCATTTTTCAAACAATAGACACATCAGACATTCCGAATGGACGTTGGAAACTCATGTAAAATGTTTAATTAATTCATAAATCAGATAACCATAGAAAAGTGAAAAGAAACACAGAACAATCCACCGGCATCAGCGAAAACAACGCGGAGTATGCAGTTTTCCGATTGCATTGATCTATTCGTTTCGCAACGAGTCTTTCCTCGGCCATTCAACAAAGTTACTCCGTTAATTGCGCAACCTTTATCCAACATACTCGGTACAAGTATCCCGTACGAAATACCCGAGGAATCTTCCGTTATACGGTTACGAATCGGCTTTCGTAATCACGCGAGTTTCCCGCAATTTTCATCGTTCCGTAGATTCTATTATCTCGCGTTAATCGATACGCGCGTGCATCAAATGTCTCGGGATACACCGACGATAGATTTCCGTCGGAAAAGTCGCGGGCTGGAATTCGGGACGCATTATGTTTGCTACACGAACCGTGAAAGTGTACGAGCCCCGGTGTTTTATACGTTCCGTAAGCCGGCGCCATCGCGATATATCGCGTTATCAGTACGGGGCGTGTATCGGGCGTGTAAAACTGCCAGATTTATATACACCGTAACGCGTGCGGGTTTACAGCTCGGCTGGAAGCAAAAGCATCGAAAAACATTCTCGCTGCGGGCTAAAGCCGTATCGTGGCTAATGCGATCGTTTAACGCTTGGGCCGGCAGACGATTAGTCGTTCAGGATCCGATATCGACACGTGACCGATATTTCGACAAGTTTTTCGACAATTCGGGATCGAGTAACGTTAATCGCTTTTATGAAACCTCCTTGTAAAATATCCTTAACTCGCGTCGCTGTAAGAAGGAGATACCGTTTTCGACTCATTCTCGAACGTAAGATAGATCAGTTTGCGGTTAACGTAACGGTGCGAGTCGTGGGAGTCACTTGGAAATAAATCGATTCTTGGCAAAAACACCTTTTACTTTGTTACGAGGAGTCGTAAAAGTTTTTTGCGCTCGCCGGCGTTTCGCCATCGAATGCTCGTTCTGTGGCTCGGTATCTGCCGATTCCGATGGAAATGAAGGCAAAAATGAAGGAAGGATAAGAAAACGAAGCTAATGCCGGAAGGACTCGTTCCAAGAACGATCATCCCACCCTAGTAAATTCAGCGGTAATCACGTGGAGCGTGGAGGTACCTAGATTAGAAGCATCGCGAGGTGGAACTTCCTCTAAATCAAGCGTTGTTCGATATCTCGTTTCGCCGGCGAAACGAAGGAAAGTGAACGCGTTATGCCGGAAGAGGCAAGCCGGCCGAGATCGTGGATCTTGTATGTAAATGCGCGTTATATCTGGTATCTGGCGTATATTACATTCCGCATAGGCCCGTATGCCCGTCGTGTCCGGCCATTGTGCGCGAGCAGATTAGAAGCGCACGCTCGCGTCGCATTCCTGGTGGCAGCTAGAAGGCCGATCGAGAGGCGAACAGCGGCCATGCACGACGAACAATTAATCGTGCAAGATGGAAAACGCAACTAGCGCGCACGCAGGAATGCGCGTGATGCGCGTAACATCGACAATCAGGCCCGTGATTGCGTTACACGGGAATCAAATTAGCATCGACCAGCATCGCCATTAGAGTCCCAGCCGAGAGTTATACGCCGCGCGATAGGCGTATTCGCCGATCGGTCCGGACCAAAGCACTTTTTCTCAACCGGGCCTCCTTATCCTTGCACTCGAAGGATAGAACAGCTCGCAGCCCGTATACAAGTGTACGGGAACACGCGTGTTCGCGAGTGCGTGCGCGAGTTACGCGCGTAAACCATTCGCCGGCGTGTTTACCGCGAGCGTGCTCCTCCCAGATAAACGTCGGCCTGGCACGCAAACGCGGAAACCTGTCGGAATCAATCGCGGCATTGTTCCGAGATATCAAATAGGAAACTGATTTCGCCATTACACGCGAAAGCCTTTTTGCGACTTACGAATTACGCAAATTTCTCATTTTGAAATAGTGGAATTTTCAGATCTTCGACCGATGAGGTCAAAATGAGGATGTGATAAAAAACTGAACGGCGAAATGATTTTTACCCCCATTTAGCTACTTTATCGATACCTGCAAATATTTTCGAGTATCGAAATTAACGGGAGCAACTTCGGCTCGTCCCGATCAGGAACATTATGTGCCTGCTTTAAAATTCTCGTGCTTCCGTCCACCCATAAAAACGATAATGATTGCAAAATTCGCTAGTATTTCGATATCACGATGCAGGACGTCTTCGACTATCCTGATCCATGGAAACTGCACGACCCTGTGCGATGTGCGAGCACGAGCACATCGAATGGAGCGATTAACCTCGACCGGGATCTCGACGACGAATGGTTGATTTACGAAAAACTCACTGAAACTGCTTTCCTCCGTTTTAAAAGAAACTCGCAACGAAAAAAACTATCTAAATCCGCGGATTTGCCACGGCGTCGAATAAATTTGGACGAGTATCATAGTGTACAAGTGGAGGACCGTAATATCATTCTCGATGAACGTGCAGACGGAGACAAAGTCACGAACACGGCGTCCTATTGGATGAGACAGAGTCTGTTTCCGAATGTCCCACCTTACGTGTGTTTCCGTAGCCACAAAAATGGTGAGGGGGTTAAATTGCCTAAGGATTTCGCGCAGTTGCTCAAGTGGAAATTCACTACGAGCATGCCGAAGATTTTGGTGAAAATTCTGATAAATACTGGATACCAGACGATCATCAAGAGCAACGACTGGTCCGCCGTTTGGAACTTATCTTGTAAAGATTCGACGAGATATCGGTCTATAAAAAGCTTTCAAAAGGTGAATGTTAAACTAAATCCTTAGGAACATTAGGCAACTTTTGATATTAAAAGGAAGGAATAAATTAGCTAACCACAGAGGAAATAATTTCCAGTCGATCTCTATTTAAAAATAATTGTCTGTTCAGATAAACAGTATTCCAGGATCACAAAATCTCGGCAACAAGGACTTGCTGTGGAACCATCTGAGCAAAATGACGAAAAAATTTGGTATCAAGGAATACGGTTTCATGCCGAAAACATACGTTCTGCCGAAAGAGATCACCAAATTCGAGAACGTATGGCTCAAGAACGGGATTGGTAACACGTGGATTATTAAACCACCAGCCTCGGGTCGCGGTCAAGGCATCAAGATTGTTAATCAATGGTGGGAAATTCCAAAGTGGCATTTGGTAGTCGCTCAACGATATATCACCAAACCGAAACTTATTAATGGCTTGAAATTCGATCTACGATTTTACGTTCTTCTAACGAGCATCAATCCTACGAGGATTTATATATACAAGGAGGGTTTGGTTCGTTTTGCTTCGGTCAGGTAACTTGAACATCTTTACTCTTTTAATTCTTTTAATAATTACTTGCTACTGATTTCTATATTAACGTTAATCGTAAACGGTCATTTATCAGCGTAATAGATATACCGAGGAGCAAAGTAGATTTACGCAGAGAAAATTGTAATGTAGATGTACTTGTATGCTATAATATTAGCTACCGTGACAGACGTGATATTTTATGGCGCTCGATACACTCGATAATTAATCCGTAATTAAAACGTTATTATAGACATATATATTTTAAGACACCCGATAGAAAGAAAATATAGAACGTAGTTGCAATCGTCATCAGTTAAAAACGAGACAGCACAGGTTCATAATCACGAGAAGTACAGGGTGCATGCGATCCCATACGCGAGCCAGCTATTCGCATAAATTTATGTTGCCCTCTCTCGCTCTATCAATTCGCTTGAATTTTTGTCCACATCAACTTGACGATTTATAGTTTCGCAAGGAACTTCCATTAATTTTCGTGATCGGAGTCAAACTACCGCTATCAGTTACATAAGTATTACCTACTTACCAATCGAGAGTGTACCATTCTCATTTACAAGCGAAAAAAGCAGTCTTTTTAAAACAAACGCCTCGTCTTCAGGTACGTCCGTGGAGGGAACCTAAACGACAAGTACATGCACCTAACCAACAGTAGCGTGAACAGACAAAATCCGGCCTACGTGAAAAACGACGGAGTGCATTCGTTCAAAGGTCACAAATGGTCCGTAGGAAGTTTATGGTTGTACCTGGAGCAAGAGGGAGTGGACGTGGTCGAGCTCTGGTCCAAGATCAAGGACATTGTCGTTAAAACGTTCATCGCCGTGGAATCGAGCATGAACGCAGCCATTTCGGAGTGCCTGGTCTCGAGTTACACCTGCTACGAGTTATACGGGTTCGATATACTGCTCGACGAGAATCTCAAGCCTTGGTTGCTCGAAGCCAACATCCTGCCGTCGTTGCAAACGGATTCGCCACTCGATACGGCTATTAAGGTACTAGCATTTAATTGAACGTGCTGCAACGGCAACCGGGAATCAACTATTAGGTACCTTGGCTCTGGAAACTCGAATGGCACCTTGCAGATACCATCAATTCTGCCACTTTTTTAGACAACCATCTGCTACTCTGTAGAAACGATCTCGCGTGATCTTACAGTGCAACACGTTCCCTTTACTCGTGTGCGATATATATTACGTGTAACAGGGGATCTGACGGTTTAAGGAATTTAGATTATTTGATGATCCATTAATCCAATTACTTAAATGAAAAACTCTGTACGTTGAAAGATAACGCAACTGTGCGAATATCACAAGTTTTTCAAGGTATACTTCTGACGAATTAGAACTTTCCCATTCTCGTCATGACTAGTCGAACGATAATTACTTTCAATCGCGAAACCCGTAACATTCTCGTTCACGGTTGCCACCGCTTAATTTTCGAACTTTCGAATTCTTCCACAATGATGCACACGAACGCATAAATCATTTAGCAATGCTGCCTCGACCGATTCACGGGCGTGATTCGCGTGATAAACGACCATCACGATTCTCCGCTCCGAGACTATCTGTTTTTTCCAATTGCAGGGTGCTCTCGTTCGAAACGTGTTAAACATGGCCGGCTATCAGATTCCGAAGAACGATCAGATCTCTGGTAACAACAAAAAGTACGATTCGATCGCTCAAGATCACAGATTGTACAGCATGGCTCTGACTCTCGAGGAAAAAACGAAACAGAACAAAATTAACGCGTTACGAAATCGCGACGACTATCTGGAGCAAATTATCGAGGATTTAACTAGAGACGATTTGCGACAATTGATACGATACGAGGACGAGCTCGGTCAGGCTGAAAATTTTGAGAAAATCTTCCCGACCAAACATTCCTACGAGTATCAGAAATTTTTCCAAGTGGGAAGATACTATGATCGATTGCTCGACGCTTGGGAACATCGTTACTCCGATAATCGACGAGAGGGAATCGAAAGATTGCAGAGACTCTGCGAGAAGATGCAACATTTATAGATGAATCCTGATTGATATGGAAATGGTTTCGATTGAAGCGATTCGTTGTTGGTTCAGGGGTCAATATCGTGACGCAGGAGTTTTATGTAACGAGCGCCATACGATGCGTCTATTTGATTTCAACCTTTGTATCACGTGATGCATATTTTATTTCGCGCAGTTTTTTCAAGAAATTCGGAAGGAACTCGTCGGAATATTAGAAAAAAATAATTTGAAAATTATCACGGGAGCAAAGGCGACAGGGTAAATAAATTCCAATTATGTAAGTCGAGTCGTAATAACTGTCAACAGTTTAGATTTTCGTGCTTATCGTGTAACTATAGACACACGGTATCAGAGTTATGGTTTCTCGAGGAACGATTAGGATAGAAACCGCACAAGACGAGCCGCGAAGACTATTTTGTCTGGCGGAACGAATCAATGGAGTTCCAGAAATCCCTCGAAACCTTACGCTCGTTAATCCATATTGGTCGAGGGTTGCGCAACTTCATAACCATCGGCTTAAATCGTTTTAAACTATTATGTATCGGGTGTGCATTGACGTCATTCATTCGTCGCTTGCAACTTCCCCTGCATAATAGGAGTGTCCGTTTCCACGACGAACTTCCTTTATCGAATTACGCTCTAGCCTAGTTTCTCTTTTCAATCCGTACACGGTGAAAACAAACTTCCATGTACGATATTTCATTCTTCGGCGGATGAGGAGACAATGAGTTTGAAGACACGCAATCTTTGTCGAGGTTCTTTCTTCTCCGAATGAATCGTGTCGTTTACACAGATGCGAAGCGAATAAATTTCATCGAGCCGTCGCGTAAATATAATTCGGTTACCGGCTAACTTTTATTCTTTCAATGGCGAGGTTGAATCTGACCCACAACTTTAGCCACAGCTTTGGTATTATGTAATTGCGCTTTTGAAAGCTGGAAAAATATGAATGCATTGTTCTCACTGAATGCGCGTTGCATAACTACCCGCATCGAAGATAATGCACGGGGACAACAATTATACATTCGCGATAAAACAGAACACGAAAATGTTCCGTACGTTTAATCGATAGTTCGAGCGTCGAGTTTCCCAGTGCCGCAATGGACAGTTTCACAACAATCGTGGTAAAACGTCACGCGAATAACGGAACACGAATTATTCGCTTAGAAACATGCGAGGGGAATCTATTTATCTTGGAATTCCATTTGTTTGCAAAACCACGAAGATGGTGCTCGGCAAACTCCTCCGAACGAGAATTTCCTTTCTTCGATATTTCATTAATTTTCACTTAATTACTTTGTACCACGAACGCGGTGGTAATAATTTTAATCGGTCACGGCTCGTCAGCTTCTTCGAATATGGTGACGCAAGCAAACCGGTGAAAGCTCCACAGTATAGAGTCCATAGGCTACAGACGCGTGAATCACTTCCTGAAAATTCTGTGGACACCGCTTGCAGTAAGTTTTCAGCTCGCTCTTTTATCAAGCCATTATTAACACCGCCACGTGTAAACATTTTTTACAACGTTTCGATTAATTTCATTGTTTCGCATAGTAATCGTTCGAGCACAAAACGTTTGCAATGTAAAACAGATATATCGGACATCTACGGATGTTCAAAATGACCAGCGTCAACACCGATGCCGTCTAATTTGTTTCACAAATATTTATTCAAAGCGTTTATACATTTTATTAAGTCGTCCTGTACACACAGACGTTCGAACAGTTTTTCGACAGAGACCGTAACGAAGAGTTAATGAAATAGCCTCGATGAAATTTCAAGGCAATATAACGGAAAGTGGTTGGAAAATCTTTGCTCCGTTAATTAGCACGCAATTATCGTTTACGATTCTTAGAGGAAAAAAGAGACCGATCTTTATCGCGTCGGAAAGGAACAAAGTTTGGGACGAGAAAACGTTTTACGATCCGCAGATATGATTTTACAAGCGAGAATGTGGAAAGAGTGTGCCTCTAAAAGCAACCCCTAAACTATAAACTGTTAGAGCGATCCTTGAACGGACCGGTTTTATCGATTCCTTATACAGTAAATATTCGATATGTGCACAAATGATCTGTACGATATGTGCACCAAAGTTATCCCCACCACTGGGGGGAAGACCCCTTCAGACGCCAAGAAGCTCGATCGCCGAGAAATGTAAATTGATCCGAGCCTTAGTGTGTCCGTGAGACAATACCAATGCAAATATAAAACTTTTTTATTTTTTATTTTTCCGAGATCCAACTTTTACCAATAGATTCTTTACATTTTTCTGATTAAAATAAGACCAAACACGACATAATTTGGACTATATTTACTGGTGTAATTGCCGATAAAAGTTTCTCACGTCGAAGAGGATAGCGAGTCAAAAAGAGAGAGACGCTACGATCGTAGCAGTCGGCAAAGATCAAAAGTCTGTTCGATTGTTTGCAATACTTGAGCATTGCTAATTTTTTTATTTTTCATCCATTTTTTTATATAACTTTCTCCATCATATTCGAGACATTTTCCTGATTAAAATGAGACCAAACACGACGTAATTTAAGTTATATTTACTTGCAATATCTTATTAGAGTAAAATCATCGATGTACGCGTAACACTTGAAATTACAAGTAAATATGTCTCGAAGTATGTCGTGTTTGGTCTCATTTTAACGACAAAAATGTTACAAATATGATGGAAAAAATTTCACAAAAAAAAAATAAAAAATAAAAAAGTTTTATTCTTGCATTAGGAGTGTCCTTCTGGTAGGTCACTGTTTGTTTACGTTCAGTCTCCTTCGCTCGAAATGTAGGAACTGTACGATATCTGCACCAGTTCGGTCCCGAGAATGGTGCACATATCGAATATGTACTATACATAGTCTAAATTATTTAGTGTTTAGTCTTATTTTAATCGGAAAAGTATGAAGAATACATTAGTAAAAGTTGGATAACGAAAAAATGGAAAATAAAGAAGTTTTACTCATTAGTATTATCCCTTAGTATGTTTCCGTTTGTTTACATTCGGTATCCTTCGCTCGCTGTCCTTTTCTACGTTCGGCAAAACATCAATCAACGTAGGAACTGTACGATATCTGCACCAGTTCAGACCCGAGAATGGTGCACATATCGAATATTTACTGTACCCAATTCGACGGAATAACGCGCGCACTCAGACTCGACGATAACATGATTCTAATTCGAATCCTGTACAAGTTGACAGGGTGAATCGTTCTTACATTATTTTTTCTGGTAGACACGCGTGTTCTGTTCTCGGTCGCGGTCGAGCGTGTTAAAATAGCGGACTGTTTACCGTGGCTACGTTCCGACTGTCACATTATTAGCGAGAGTATGGCCGCGTGACTCTGACAATCAGAGCAGAATGGGATCTAAAATTCGCAATCTCACGAATGAATCCACTCGTGTCCATTTAATTACGACACTACAATCATTAGTCTCTGTAAACTATCTAGGTCGTTGACTTTCTTCATTGAAATTTTTGGTTTTCTTGAACCTACTTTGCTACGCTTCTACTTTACGACCCTTATGTACCTGGACTCATAGATCCTCTACGTTACTACATCGTTAATTTGCTGTTTCAAGTTTTCTTTGGATCCTTGTACATCTTTGGTACTTATAGCTCCAAATCTCAGTTTTCTATACCCACAGTATCTCTAGAGTCTCACACCCTTAAGTTCATATATTCCCAATTTTCTACAGTCTCCGATTCTTATATCCCCAGAGTCCTACACCCCCATATTCGTGTATTCCAAGTTTTCTATATAGATTCTTTGTTAAAGTTAATGCATTAACCAATGCTTTTTGGAAAACGACACATCCTATCCAGTTATTGTTTAATTAGGATCTGAGGCCTGCGAGTTCTCCAGGTATGCATGTACTGCCGTGGCAGTTTTTTTAGTTAGTTTTAACTGTGCGTCCTATTCTTCACCGTTTGATTTTTCTTTATAAATACAATTATTACTCTGATGTTCTCCAGGCGTACATTTTATTCCACATAACCCTCTAACGTTCCTAGATCCGCAAATTCAAGTATCCTCACCTATAAATGCTAGCAGTAATAAATGAAAGAAATGAAAAGTGTTTTATTCCGCATAGAAAATTCCAAAGTAAATCCTTACAATATCCCTAATGCATTTGCGTTAATCAAATCAAGCAGCTAGAAGTTGCATGTCCGCGGAAATGGGTCAGTTCAATAAGCATGCCGGAAATTACATTCGGCAGGAGAAATAGCAGGCATTTCTGCCACCGCAGAACGATATTCTATGCCGGTGTTCTTTGTCTCTGATTGACGTTGAGTCATACCAGCTAGCAAAGAGAACGAGTATGGAAATGTATACGGACGATAATTGATAGGTGCGCGACGAAACGAGGATGGAATCGATACATCGTTGGGATAAATGGTTTGATCGAACGAGATGAATAGCAAATGAAATCTAATTTGAACATTACTTTCGTCCGATGGTTAAACGAATCCATCTTTCACCGTGCCTCCGCTTTGACGCTGTTCAGTTTCACTTACCACGAGTTAATTAATTATTCCATTGTTCCGTGAATTTCCACGTTCGAGGAAATGCTCGATGGATTTCATTTTTATAACTTTTACTTTTTGTTCGTATTTGTAGGAAGTTGGATCGACGACTTTCGCAAAAATTATTTTCTAATGCTTTCGCGAGAATTATTTTCTACTACTTTCAGATTATTAATTATATATTTCGAAGATGCGAAACTTTGAAATTTAAATTTCAATATTCCGATTTCAAATCGAAATTATTAAGATATCTGCACCTAAGAGGTCATCGAGAAGATCGCTGTATGGAAACACGTCGAAACTAAAATTCTTAGTCGATGTTTTAGCGAACGTCGATTCTATGCTAAACACGAAGATAGCGAATTCGAGCGTCACCACTTTCTCCGTCTCATTAGAGGATCGATACTCGAGGTCGAAAGTGAATTTCTCGAGCTACGTGACAATGACCTTTAAGCTTTGTTCACGCGTTGAATGAACAGAAAAAAAGTATTCTGACATAATCTAAAATAGCATGACCCAGACCTACGCTAAAATTATTAAGCAAAACATTTGCAAAATAGCGTAATTGGCGTAAATGATCGTGAGCCAATAAATAACCAGTCAATGTGTCGATTTCGAATTTATATTAACATTTTAACACACCGGCAGATTTGAAGCAACTTTGTGTTCACGTAGCGTATCGATGAGTCGCTACATCTTGTACGTTGATTCGGTATTTATGTAAACGACGATGCAGTTCCAATTAACGATTTAGTGGAAAAAACAAGGACTATTTTGCACGGCCATATTTCAAGATATTCGTTACAGTTTCGAGGCAATTTCTAAGATTACGGTACAATTTACGAACGCGGCTCTAAAGCCATTTTACTATCGCGAGTCGACGCGGAGCATTTTCCTTCGGAAGGATTTTCCAAACGTTATGGCATGTTCTTATATAAGAAAGACGGTGACCGCTGAAACGAAATAAAATGACCGTGTCGAACGCGAAATCTCGCAAAACGACGATAATTTAATTGCGACTGGTAAGTGTTACGCGCGTTTCGATGACGGGAAAAATGTTCCGTTGGAAGGCTCGAACGCGAGACGCGCAGGAAGGAAATAATATTATCGACGTTTAACGAGATTACAGCAGAAGGATTTATTTCTTCCGTACGGGAATCGAGGCTACAAATTATCCGGCAATTAGATCGTAAATCACGGGGAAACGCGTTAAACGAACGAGGCGATCACCGCACGAAACACTTGTCTACGACATTAACATTTAATTAGACTTTTCTGTATATATAGGTAAGCAGCGCGAAACCTCCTTTGAAATTACAGTTATTCGCGCGATGCAACTATACTTACGGGTTACGTGTGCACGTGCGACGACTTTGTGCAACGAGCCACGCGATACGTTCATAGATAAAAATTGAAAAATTATCGTTCCGGTCTAAACGGTCGGTATCTAGTCCACGGTAGCTATCGAGCATGCATGTCGATCGACTGTTCGAACGCAGACATACGTAACGTTCGAGAATAAAATTTACGTACAGGGTGTCCTCAAAAACACTCAAAGATTGTATACATATGAAAATCACTACTACTCTTAAATAGTAAAATAGTACTACAAATACTAGTACTAATATAATAATTGTATACCAAAATTAATGGAACAGAGACGTAAAATTAGTCGAACGATAAATTTTATTTAAACATCCTATGTGTACGGATAAATCACAAATTACGATCACGTGATCGCGGAGTACCACGTGACCGCGGAGCATCACGAATGATCCGTAAAAATCGGAAGCGGGACAAAGTGCATTCTCGCTAGAAAGTGCAGCTATCGATCGCGTTGTGCACTTTCTTTCTTACGACGATTACGTGTAGAGTCAGTAGGGTTCAAGGAACGGTGCATATGCACAAAACGCCTTCACTTTTCTTTCGCGAGGCTACCATACGCACGTGTATTAAAACCAGTCGGAAGCTGAGAATATTTCTATTCCCAGCGATCGAGAGAGGTGGAAAAATGAATAAGTAACAATGACTCTAAGAGGCAAGTAGATTACACGCTTCGTTAGTGTATAGAAAAAAATGAAAGAGGAAGGCAGACGTGGATGAAAAGCTCGGTTCGTATTTCAGCGAGGGAACTTGTATAGACTGGATCGAAAGGAATGTTGTAAATACGCGATCGAACTAGAATCCAAACATTCATTAATTCCTTCGGGAATAATTAAGCGCAACTGGCTGTAATAAAGGCTGATCGGTAACAAAAGTCAGCTAGATCACGGTACACATACGAACGCGAAGCAACGCACGAACACCGGCATAGAATGACGTGCAATGTTTCTATGGAGCGTTTAAATACCGAAGGTAACGCCTCTTACTCCTGTATAGAATGTACGGCACCTTGTAGCCGGTGCACGTTGTACGTGTTGGTACATTAATCGTCGAACCCTATACCGAGTTTCGATTTCTACCTTGGAATCCGCTTGGCTCCGATATATAGGTTCGAGCTTTTCCACGATGTTACAGCATTGATATATGCGTATACATATGCGCGACACACTTCGAAATTATCGGACCAGACACGTTACACCCTCAGGCTACATTTCCACGTGACGACAAATCCCTGTTTTCGAAGAAATTCTACATTTTTAAACCGATACGATTCACTAGTAAATGAAGTAAATAAACATTAGTCAGTGTGCACGATCAGTGTCACGTGGAAACGTATCCTAACTTATATTCGCAGAAAAGGTAACGGTGCGTTTAGATGGAACGAGCAAGAACACAAAACAAAAATAAAACAAGTATTTCATAAAATTTCGATCCTATCAAACAATTAATCGCAGACCGAATATGTATGAAACTCAAATTCAGAGATCGTTGTCATTACGGTGAACCCAATCGCGTTTATTAAAACGTGTCGAATCGAATTGCGTCGGAGTGAACTGCATAAAATTGCATTGGGTCAAACCGAATGACGTGTAATTGAATCGTGTCGAATCGAATCGTATCGAGTAAAATTGCATCGAACGATCGATCAAAGCGAGAACGAAATAAGCGTTTGCTCGGCAAATCTAAACGCACCCTAAGCTGCGGAGCATTCGCGAATTCTCAGGTAAAATATCGCAACGTTGGAATGGCGCGTGTGACTCGCAAGCAAAAACAACAGGTGACCGAGAAAATCGATGGATAGCCGAGTATGGAATTCGTAATTTCGATACTCGCTAAACGATTCGACGATAAAAGGCTTCGAGAGACAAACACGAGACGATAAAATGTAATTTACTCACGGTGAGCTGTGTCTTGTCAGGAGCGATCGCCGTGATCTCCACCGGCCTTGGTTCAGGTGGGTTCGCTTTGCTAAGAATGGCAGCTGGCATTTTCGCGACCAGAGATAGCCTCCTGGTGAGCCGTCTACCTAATTCCGCGCGTCGTCGCACCCTAACACGGGGACCGGTACCTTTGTATCCTCCAAATTCCATTCTGCGAGACTAGTAATCCTTCCTTATCCCCTTGCATTCATGGCGGCAAACGGTCGTGTCACGTGTTCGCAAAATTACTCGATCATATCGCGGCAATTCTCGACAGCCACGATTGAAAACTACACGACTCAACGACGGCCTCGTGATCGTTCATGTCCAGGCTCGTTCCGTATCCTTTCACGATCGGCGCACACATCCTTCACTCGTCATTGCTACTTTCGTTGTTCGCGTTTGTTTTTCGAAAATTTTACGCGTAACACCGTCGATACGAAAGCGTACGCGACGCTGCTGCCCCGAACAACACGTTCGAAAGTCGTTAACTATCCTCGAGGATTCGATTCGATTCGAGTCAAAGATCGCTCCATGGGGTTTTGTCACTCGCGACGAATCATCTTAGAAACTAGGTCGTAGACGCGTCGTACACGTACACGGTGCTTTTCGTATGCATTCGAATACGCGAGTACTGGTTCTCGGAGCAACGGTTGTCCACACTGGGTTACACGTACAACGTAAACACTATAGCTGGGATGCTGGAGGCTCGGTTACCGACACACACACGCGCGCCCTACTGATGCGATCTCCGTCTGGCAACGGACGCATCCGAGTCTCACCGACACGCGGTTGAACGAAGACGCACGAACGTGCACGAAGAGATTCGAAAAGCGAGGCACGAGGTGCGGAAAAGAGAGCAGCCGGTTCTTGCTGGCGCTCGGTTTGCCTGGCGCGCTTCGACTGAAATTGAATCGCAGCAACCTCCTACCATGCTGCCCGTCACACTGCCGGCCTTCCTATACCCTACAACCGCCACGGCGCGCCTCTTCGTCACTCTCGTGTCTTCGATGATCGTTCAACGCGCACAGTACAAATTTACGTAAACAAAACGTGCACCGAAAACGCCGTCAAACTTGCACGCTTCCCGAACAACGATACACTCGCGTAACCAATGCTCGCGATCAATTTCGACGAATCAGCGACTCCGAGTCACTTGCCGCTAAATCGTTCCAGAGGTGTCACTTTCGATTATCGATACTTTATCGGCACCTTATTCGTATCGAATCTTAGAGAGCGGAGTCATTGAATTTGATTCGAATAGAATGCCACGAGTATTAAGTTTATCGTTGTTTATTGTTTACGATTGCCGATTAGATTTTGAAATTTCATCTCGACAGCATTGTTCGCGTGATGATTGCCGAATAATTGAACCGTTAATGAAACTCGTAATTCTACGTAACGCGTGCAACATAGTTTCTCTTAATTAACTTATTGGATGTGGAAAGCAGTGAAATTTTTGAAAGTTTGCATTACTCTCGAAAACTTGTATTAACGATCGATTGTGCGCAGATCGATTACGACACCTATTCCTCCTCGGTATTATTTATGAAGCGTGTCAATCAGCGCTCGCGAGGACAAATCGATTTGTGTACACGATACAATGCTCCTTTCGTTAAGGAACATAACAGTTTTCGAATACACGGAAGCTATTATTGTTCTGATCTAGGCATTCGATGATATTGAATACGTATAAAAGCAATCGACTACAATTGGCATGATTAGCATGTGTTTGCACTTGTTATGTTACGATCATGGCAGCGCCAACGACGCGAAGCCGACATCACGCTGTTCGCTCGCGGTAAATAAATTCTTCAGCCTATAAATAACGAAAGCTTGTTACAAAAGTTCATTTCTGGTCAAGTCGTGTCAAGTATTTTAATTTCCTTACGTAACAAACTCCGTACAATTCGTGGTTAACCAAATTTTGATCTTTTGTAAATTTCGCACCAATTCGAGTATGCTCTGAAACAAGTCTATTTAAATACGAGTTTTGGTTAAGATTCTTGGGAATCGGTAGCAAGGTCAAACCGTTTTTCACGATGAAAAGCATCTTTATCGCTATTAATCTGTTACAGGAAAGAAGTCTAATTCGTGGAAAGTTGGGGAAATCTGTGAAACAACCTGTAAACGATGTTAATGTCCAATGCGAAGTGAAGCGCGTTTATATTCAATTTTACACAATCGAGCAACGCGGAAGGAAAGTAGGACCGTTTCACCCTTGACTTTTCACCGTTTCTACTTGCTTTGTTGAACAAAATTTTATTATACAGCAATCACGAATAGTGACGAACACGGACAACTATGAAATCCAACTCGATGCAGCAGGATAGGCTCGTTAAACAGAACGAGATTAGCCGTCAAAGGCTTGAGCAAGAAATTGTGAAACTGGAGAAGGTGGAAAAGTCGGACTTGAGAATGATGGAGACTGTGAGGCATCGGTTTCGTACGCGACACAAGAACCTGAACATCTCTGAACAATCATCTGGATCAAACGTAATTATGATCTCGTGGTTTCCATTTCGTTTCTATCGAAGCTCTGCAACAGTAGGAAACGCAGGGTCGGTAATATACTAAACACAACCGATGATTGCGTATGTAGTTACCACGTGCATCAGAAGCGAATGTTATGTGCACTCCGTTAATTCGTATTACGTTAATACATGTTATATATTAATTGCGGACACAGTAATTGACGCGCAGGCTATCAACGTGCGCATGTACGAAACCCATAATCCTGGCTTTTGCTACCATTGCACGGGTGCCATCAAAGAAATCGGTCGACCGATCAAAGAGCATATTACCAAAGATTGCTACGAGTTCGTGCGATCGATAGTGTTCACCAAAGACGAGGTAGACCCCGACAAAGTTCTTTGCCTTCATCTGTTAACAGCGCACAGCCCAAAGTGGAACAACATCGACTCCGCCATGGTCAAACCTGTCTCGCCTTTATTAGAAGAAGGTATATATTGTAAACGAAACACGCGTAAAAGATAATTAACTAATCGATGACCGTTTCAAGCTAAGAATAAACCTTTCTCTGGCGCATGGAACAACGTCTTGCCCTGTTACGTGGTCGTTCTTGAAGAAAAGCCGACCGACATGAAACTACATGAAAATCCAGCAGAGCAGTGTTTGGAGGAGCAAACCATTCGCGAGTTTGAGGAAAAGTATAAGCAATACGTGGAGAACAATACTGATTTTAATAATAATAATAAGCGGGCAAGGACAACGTTACACTGTTTGGAGAAAACTCCAACGATAACTCCCCACGTTTATTCCTTGCTGGGTGCTTCTCACGAGCTGAGGATCAAGCAAGCACTCGCCGAAGGTGTTGCCAGGAAAAAATTAGATCGTTTCAACATGGAGCTAAGTGGATTGGACGAGAAGAGTCTGTCTTTCCATCTAGACGACGACGAGGATGATCTCGTAAGCAGAGGGACGACAAATATGTCCAATAGAAATTGGATCACGAGATCGACGAGGAGTCCGTCCAGAAGATCCGCGATGGGTTCGTTTAGGCTCGATCACGATATTACCATGTTGAAATCCAAGCGACGAAAGAACTTCGATGGCACTTGCAAAGATCTCATTATTATAAAGTCTAGTTTCACTAAAGATGCACCGTCCAAAACTCCCAGCACTAAATCTCAGTTTCACAACATGTTCGACAGCCGTCCATCATCGAATTCCGTGCTTTCGTACAATCAAACAGAACCTCAAACAACGCAGTTTAAAAAGTGTATTTATTTAAATGCACCGCCCCGATCCATCGAACTTCGTAAGAAAGATTACAAAATTGTGCCGATCCTTGTAAATTATCAGCTTCAGGCATTGGTACAAACGGTAATCGAGGTTCTCGAAAGGGTGAACCCTGAAAAATTAAGGAAAATAATGGAGACAGTCAGAGATACAGATAAAATCAAAGAAATGTTGTTGCGACCAGAGATACTAAACTTTGCGCAATCCTTGTTGGGTCAGTCTTTGGTATCCTCGCCAGAGAGCTTCGTCGTTTCGGTTGCGACCGTGGCGAATGAAATAGATTTTCGGTTCGGAGGAATTCTAGAGAAGGAAATAATCGCTTTGACTTTGGAAGTGCCGTCGATTTCCCCGTTCGACTGTCTGATTGCCGAGATACGGAGGAACATATTTCACAAGAAAAAGTCGAGTCGGCTGAACGAGAATGCTTTTCTCGACAAAATTTTCTGTGCCCGAAATAAAAGAAGAACCGAAAAGGAGAACGCAGAAGTTTCATTAAGCGCCATACCCACGGATAATAAGTAATACTTATGTGACTTGCTCCTTATATAAATTACAAATTTCTTTTTAATTACTCCTATATACTTTCAGATCGAAAATTAAACGGTTCTCCAACACCGGTAAAAATAAAAGTTACGCAAGGGAAAGATCTGCCAAGCTTCAGGAAACTTCCAGAAACGGTAAGATTCGTGATTCACTGAATTATCAAGTAAGACTGAGGTTCCGCTATGAAAACAGATAAAAGAATGTATTAGATGCTAATTTATACCGTTGGTAATAATTTTCTACTACATAAGATGATTTTTTATGAAGGCGAGAATTGCATTGCAAACAAGTCACGGGAAGATAACGTCGAGCAAGGCAACGATATAAAACGCAGTGGCAGCTGGAGGAAAACCTCAAAGATAAAAAGCGTGGAGCAATCGTCAATTTCAGGAAGTAATATCACTAAACGCGCCTCGAATTTTAAAGTAAGTCTTGCATAAAAAACGATGAAGTATAAAAAGATGCAACGTTATTGCATCGGCACGAATGCATTTGAAGGTTTGAAATATTCAAAGGGGAAAGATCTGATAAGGAATATTTTTTCTATTCTTTGTGGCTGCAGACTTGGAAAACTGCCCGGGATCATGGACATTTAGACGCCGATCATGTAATATTGCGAAGAATGACGAACCCGCAAAGAATTCTAGTAGGACAAATGTGTGCCTCTCTTAAGGCCAGAAAAATTAATAACCAAGGTTCGATCGTTTTTGATTAACTTATTAACATTCGAATCTTCGTACTATATAATGGTCTCACGATTTATAAAAAATTTCAATTAATGTATGTTATCGTTGACAGAGAATGTTGACGTTGGTAAATTTATACACGATTGTTACGTAGGTTTAATTAACGAAAGCGTTCCGCTTGCGGCATTAATTGCACCGGCTCTTTCACGTGATTGCATTAAATTCTTGACCCGAGGAACGGTATATACGAAAATAAACCCGATAAACGAGCAAGAAGAAATGGAAAATAATGTTACAGTCCCGGATAAACTGACCGGTTCTCTTCTTGCTAAGGTTTGCAACTGAATATTCTTACTTATTCGTTTTACATGCTTCTATATAATTCATCGACGAATTGAATGTGATGGTTGATATGATTTCTTTTAGATACGGCAAGATATGACGGAAAGCGAAACGAAGCGACGTTTGATATGTTTCCTGAACAAGGACGTGACGTAGTTAAAATGAAGCATTGTTTATAATCATTTTAATGGATTTAATGACTTTTTATGTAATAAAAGATTGAAAAGGTTCAAGTGATTCCTAATGTAAAATTTAGTCGCAACATTTCTTAATACATACATATGTAATTTGAAAGCAGTGTTGCCTGCGCCATCTGATAGTAAACGGAGACATTTATTCTATTACAACGCATTGAACTAAGCACATTTCATGTGTATATTAACGCTCGCTTTATGCACGATTCGGGATTACAAACGTCGTACATTAATCGCGCGTGAATTATCAAGCGTATATTATATTTTTAATTCATCGCTTTATACAGTAGAGGGCATAACAAAACCCCTATCTTTCTTGCGTGGTCGGTAATTCAGTACTGAATTACAGTTCTGTACCTCGTCTGTAATATGAAATTAGAAACGTATAAAAATCATTTCTCCAGAACAGTATATATTCTTTAATGTAATACCAGTTCTACAATTTACATATAATACAACTTATAATTTTCGTATTCTATTAGGAATTCAGAAATGTATGTAGTATATGTTTATTGCTTACATCTGTTATAGCTAAAGCAATCAGGTTGTTGTAACACTTTATAGGAAGTGGCATAAGAACCATATATGGATATGAAAGAAACGTAATCTTCTATTGTTTACAATTTTAATGTATGTTCTTATAATAAATGTATTTTACGAGATCCACAGATAAATTTTGTACACTTTACTCGATAAATCATAATTGAAATAATTTGTATAATAATGTTCTAATGAATATGATTGAATCGAGTTGGTCAGCTGATCAACGCTGCGCAATCGCAGTTGCGCGACTGACTAGACTCAAAAGAACAAGTTTGCAGTTTTAAATGACGCATAAACTTATATGTGTATATGCATAATAAAAAAAGCTGACTTTTAAAAGCAAAACTATAACTATTGAATTGAAGTAAAACACATTGTGATCGGTGTATAAACAGCGTTCGACAAAATTAGTGAAAGAAGATTTTATCATATTACGCCATGTTCGCCGATGTGGAAAAAGTATTCCAGATGTATCATAGAATTTCTACACATGTCTATATTGAAAATTTCTAATCTACATCGAAACAATGCTCAAGATTTTACTAAGAACAGTACGAGATTCATTTTAAAGTACAAACCTCGATACAAGTAAATTGATTGCATATATGCGGAACGATATGTACGAATGTTATACATGTTTTTTTTAAACAAACTTTTCTGAATATTACAATAAACTCCTGACGGTATACATTTGACGTGTCTTTAACTGTTCTTTTTTAGAAACTGACGATCTATTTAATTGTCAATTAATTGGCAAAAATGTACACGTTCAAACCATTTGTGTTCATGAAACACGAAGCACAGAGCGTGGAACGTCCAAAGGGTAGAAGTGGACATAGAATAGTCTGTAATGATAAAAATTTGTATTCGTATGGTGGCTTTAATCCGTGTATTCCCGACACTGATCCTGACATGAGAAATGACCAAGTATGGATTGCTAGTAAACCACTTTTCAAGGAAGTATGGAAGTTTAATCTTGTTACGCAACAATGGAAACGATTACCGGGTCAAGATAATATGCCCAATGAACTTGCATCTAATGCAGTGGTTTTGAGGGGTAATGCACTGATGGTTTATGGTGGAACTGGTGTGCCGTTTGGAGAAAGTTGCAGTAATCATCTTTATGTGTGTAACGTCGACGATGGTAAAATGTATACAGTTCCAGCAAAGGGAGAATTACCTGAACCACAGTATGGACAAGCTTTAATTTGCCATGGATCATATTTGTACACTGTTGGTGGAACTACTGGATACGAATATACTTGTGATATTCATAGATTTAATCTTAGGACTGGTGTTTGGGAACCTGTTTATATATGTTCTGGAAGAGATCAAAGTGAACCTGCAGGACGATATAGACACGAGTTAGCATTTGATGGAAAACTTATTTATGTTTTGGGTGGAGGAACAGCTGCTGAAGCATTTGGTTTTTCTGTAGGTGCAGTAATATATTATATTGTGATGTTTATTGAATTTAAATTAAAGTAAAAATTGTTTAATTAAGAGTAATTTAAGTGAATTATTTTGTACAAATCATTTATTACGTTACACTTATTTGCAGGAAATCCCTGCTTTTGATTTAGAAACAAACAAATGGATAGTATTAAATACTTATGGTGACAGTGATAATAACACGGTACCGGAACCTAGACGTTGCCATGGTTCTGTTCAATACACAGATGAAAAAACAGGTGTTACCTCGGTAGTAATATCTGGAGGATACAATGGTGATCATGTCTTTTCTGATGTTTGGAAATTAGATCTGAATATCTTACAATGGACATGTTTAAGAAAATGTATCCTTCCATGCCCTGTATATTTCCATTCTGCAGCTCTTACACCTGAAGGACGAATGTATACATTTGGAGGAATAATTAGAGTGAATAATGAGGTTATTACAATTTACTTGCTTATGTAACTATTATTTTACCAGATTGTTTATTGAAAGTTATTTAAAAGAATTTCATTGCAGATTGCTAGGACAAATGCAGTTCATTCTGTTTGGTTGACCATCCCTAAATTGTCAGAAATGTGTTGGCAAGCAGTTATTTATTACAATCCAGACATAAGGCATAAGACACGCAATGAATTACTTTGCATGGGAATACCATTAAAGTTTGTGCAAAGAATCGATTGGTATGATACATAATGTTTAAGAAACTTTTTGATATTTATTACATATGCAGTGCGTTACCACTCTGATCATTGTTACCAGTTATTTATTGCATGAATATTGTAATTGTTGAACATTATTGCCATAATTTATTTGCGATATTTTTATAAATATGGTAATAGTATGTTGGTCAATTAGTTTACAGGATATTATTCATTCTTATGTTTCCCAGATGTTTTTCGAATTTATCTTTTTGTGCAATTATTAATTATTTGACAAATAATGTACACTGTTTCTAGTGGGCTATTGCTTTCTTTATAATTTATTATAACATATTTACATTTTTGACCGATTTAAAATTGTACATATTTAGAATTGCAATACAAAAACTTCTATACAAAAGTTTATTTGTTTATAGATCAATATTTACGATTAATATTTTGATTATAAATTTCATCTGAACTTTTGAATCATTGTTTTCAATATTTTTTGATACATTGGTACTTTCATTACAATTTTCAATTAGTCGAAATTAGTATCTTATTTAATTGATGAAATAAAATTTCATATTAATAAACTATATTACATCCCATTTAAGGTAACTGATACATATGCTAACTAATTTACGTTATGCACCCTACAGTGCTTACAGCAACAATAATAATAATAATAATATATTATGTCCATGTACCTTACTAAAAAAATCTCAAGATATTTTTTCTTCATATGCACATTATGGCTTGTTATTCTAAAATTTTTGTTTGTACATATATAAATATAGATAAACAATAATAGATCAGTAATAATAAAGAATAGAAAACATTGCCAGATAATGTTGGTTAATTTTGATTATGATATTTAATGAATTTTATATATTGAAAAATCAAAAGATACACTTATATAGTGATGTGATAACAATGTATTTCTTTATATACTTGTTCTTCACTGCATATTGCGCAAAGTAATGTATAGTTTCTCTTCCTTCAGTAATATCACGCATTAGATACTATAGCTTATTAGCAAAAAAATTATACACTTTCAGCAACAAATTAAAACAGTACAAACGTACATGAACTTCGAACAAAATAGTCTTATATATTCAATCAATAAATTCTAATTTAATTTGCTAAAGAAAACAGAAAAAAGAATTATTTTTAAATTTTATTTTTATATAAACATAGCATAAAAAATTTCATTTAACTCTTCTATTCAAGACAGTCAACCAGTAGAAAGTGCTCCATTACCGATGAATGCCTCCTTAACAATGATATTATTGATAGGGATACTATTTAACTTAATTTTTTTTTATAAAACTGGCCTGTGAGTATAAAGAATAAATCAAACACGATGTCAGAAACTAAGTTTTAATGATACAAAATATTACGTATGTTCAATTTCGTTCTAACACTGTATTAATTCTGGTAGGGTAATTTCGGGAGAGACGCATCATGCGGACGCATGCACCATTTTTTGAACCTGTCACATCAAACGATTGGCAACGTTGATCCATCTATCGGTGATATCATTATTGTCTATAAATATCATCTGGTTAAAAAAAATGTCGATTATGTTTTCGTGCAATAAAGGTAAAAGAACTTTTTCACTATTTTGAATTATGTACGAAATATTTTCATGCACAGTAAGTAAATACTTCATTACCTTGTTATTGCGTGATTTTGACTGTTATTACTGGTTTAAATAGTGACATTAACTCCTTTTAATATAATAACGTGTTCTGACATTTTTTGTATTTGCTAGTTTCTGTTATGTACAGGTGCATCTTTCTCTCAATTTAAGGATAGATGCATCACTTAGGAAAAAAGATAATTGTATCTAAAATTATTTTAATTAAAAGAGAGGCTAATATACAACAATTTACTACTAAAAACTTTTATGACTATTGTACTTAAAATTTGGAAGTTTAGAAATCGTTTAGCTTTAGAATGAGTTGGATTCGTTGCCTAATTTGCCTGAAATGGGCCCATAAAATTTTTATCATCTATCATGTATTCGATAATATATGTCGAAAGGAAGAAGAAAGAATAGAATTAAAAAGAAGAGAGTACAAATGAATACTAAGAACAAATAAGTACAATTTCGAAGCGTAGGGTGCATCTAACCATAGGACATAGGGAGAGATGCATTTTTTCCAAATTTTTTCAGAAAGCATATGACTATGTCAAAACAACGTTTCTATAGTCTCGTATTATATTTTTCAAAGGGATTAAAATAAATAATTAAACTACATTCACGTATATTTTCAGTTGCATTTATAACGTTATAAGCAGTAAATAAAATGTGGTGCGTCTCTCCCGAAATTACCTTATATGTGTGTTGAATTGTGTAAGGTATACATACTTAAACAATGTCTGTTTATTTGTTATTAAAAAAGAAAGAATAATCAGATTGAATTAAAAGGATGAATCCATCTTGTGTAACAAATCTTTTTTGCTTGAAATAAACACACGGAAGAAAATATAATGATACTGCTTCTTCTTCGGCACAAAAAGGAACAAAGTGTAATGCGCGATAAAACGTTGCCTTTTTCTGCATTCGTAACAATTCTGAATGCAGAACTTCATATCAAACGGACAACGTGTTTGCGTACGATTTTTGGAGTACAAAATAGCTTAAAAAATGTACCTTATTAAGTACACGATTTGCAGAAAACGTGCAATACTTCTGCACGACGTTATTGAAAGATAGCAGAGGGAACAAACGTGGTAATGAAAAGAATAAGTCACATGTACATTGTGGTGCGAAATGCAATGGAAGTTTTGCCTTAAACTTAGATAAACGAAATTATATTCACATTTGTACGAGATACATTATAATCAGTGTCGCCGCCAGAATTTTTTGGTCAAGTACATACAGTAGACTCTTGTTGTATTGCCATTTTTATATAGATGTTTAAGCATAAAAGTGGCGTTTCTTCTGCGGAAAAAATGATCGCGAATGCTGACTGTAGATTGTTATGCAAGAGATCATTATGCGTTGTATTGCAACGTATTAAATTGTCGCGCATTGTATCGATGTACACAATATTGCGACGCGTTATACTGCCACCCGTCAGAAAACTTATTAGCCAACCAAATGTATTGCCAATTTCTAGAATCTTCCGTTCACAAAACCCTTGTCAGTGGCAATATAACGAACGTCTACAGTAAATCGACATTTCTGCTCATCTACGTTGAGTAAAATTGACCAAATTTTGCCAAAACGTAGGGTCCCTTAACCACGAGGTCTGGGACAAATTTCCGTTTTCCCGACGCAAGCGGCGGAACTGATTATGGTTCTAATTCTTTAGCGTCATTCGAATTATTCTTAAGTAGGCACAAAAAGGAAAGGTTGTTTCTCTTCTCATTGTTCAATTCTCGGTGTTAATTATCCAAATTTAAGATGATACACCATAGGTGTATCGTAACGAAAAAAGGTAGATTGTAAATAGGAAATTGAATAAAATTAAACTGACACTCTTACTACTACTTATTTCTCTTCACGCATCCCTTAATAAAGCTACACGAAAACGCTTACGAATTTTATATCGTTGAAATCAATCATGTATGCGAGAAAAATTGTAAACGCCAAACACGTACAGCGGAAGCGTATTTTGTGAAAAAGCAATGTAATAAAAATAATATCGCTACGAAAGCAATACTCGGAACATTGTACAGATACAAATTATATATGGACGTATCAAACGCAAGGGTTTTCAGGCAGCTGTGCAAAGAGTTCATTGAAATCTAAATTGGTACATTGATGAAGCAATTAAGATCTCATTTAATGGGCTGGATGTTAATTCCTCTTGTTGCCTTTATCTTATTAAGAAATACGGTGAAAGTATCTTATAGAACATGTATGATGATTATATTCATTTTTTTTCTTTTTCAACGAGCGCACACATGTTCACTACGATGCTCACGAGACGTGTCAACAATATAATTAGACTTATTACAGTCAAACTGTAGCGTGTACTTCTACTTAATATACTGAAAAGTTTGTGATATTTCACTGGACTCGATTTATGCGAGGAAATAATGTAAAAGTAGTTTACATTATACGTATTTCTTAAATATTAAATTGATTAAAAGTATAAATTGATGCTTGTGTCCTTTGGTTGTAGCAGAAGAAGGAAGAGAATGCGGTGGAAAAATTGTACTTATGTTTTATAGGAAAGGGGAAAAAAACATTGTAAATTACTTTCGTTGCACAAACAAGTGGAAAATTTTTTATTGTATGCTTTAAGAAAGCTCGCTGTAATTTATCGCTATTGTACAAATAATGAAGGATGGAAAGATAAAGAAAAGGTGCTATATAAACTGCTTCTACATTTCTTTTTTATCGTATTACCGAAATTGCATTTAGCCCGGGAAACTGCAGGTTAAATTTCGTTATACGTATAAAATACGTCGAAGATTGTTTGAAACATTTCTTTTAGACCTCAGACGATCAATATATGTATAGAATGTTTCTAGTAACTGAGCAGACTACATATTTCAAATTTTATAACTTTAATATTTCATTTTGCAATCTAAAATATCTCGTGAATTATTTTTTTTACATATTAAGCTTCAATAGTTTTTTATTTAGTAGAGTTAATACGCTTTAAATAGTCCCATTTTAGAAAATGGTGCAGTTATATTCATTACGCACATCCTTGCACTTATAAAAGAATTAAAATTGTAAAAATAGAAGTCCTGTTCAATATTTTCAACATCTCAGTATCGTGTATAAATATTGAAAACCCTGAAACATACATGTATGTATAATACATTGTCTGGGATCTGCATTAACGATATAATATCGCGATTTGCATAAACCGTACAACATTGAAGTTTAAAAAATATTATTCAATTGTTATCGAACAGATTAAGAAAAGAAAGATAATATCAATAAGAAGAACTTTTGCGAAGTTGCAAGTTTTTAGCTAACAATTTCCGGAGATAGTGCAAAGCGATGAAACCAAAGTGCATCGTTCGGATACTTTCGGAAACGACACTCGTGGACTCGTGCGTTTCCGTTTCGCGCATGATCACAGTACAGAGGGAGTAGCATAACCCGATTAACCAAAGCCGCGGATCGTTTCATTTCGAGTCAGACGTCTGCTCTCTCAAGTGGCAGTTTGCTGTCTTTCTGCGTCCAAGATATATCATCGCTTCATTCCCATGTCTTCGACATATCTATCTCCGCGGTACATCGTAATGTACGGTGAAGTGTTTATGTAGTATTCGTTGCAACCGTAGACACCATTCACGAGCCAGACGAACATCTATCCATCCATCCATCCATCGACATCGACCTGAAACAACCTCGTGGACTTGGTCAGTGAAAAAGAGCTCTAATAAACGTTCATTCAACATGGAGCAGAAACGCCTGTACAAAGTGGTACTCACTGGAGGTAAGCTATTTATTTTCTTTCTTGCAAAATTCATTGCCATGTATTCTGTTCGGAAGATTGATTTTCGTTTAATCGGGTGTTTCTATTCTTCGGTCAAATTGGCTGAAAATAATGTCGTCGAAAAGGCATTTACGTGTCCATGAAAACCACGTGTTCGAAACCACTTCTTTCCGATCACCTTGCCCGATACTTTCCGTTTATCGCATTCGTATTCGTCAAGTTTTTTTTATGCACGAATAAACGAAGCGAAACATATCTCGCTTCCGCTTTTTCGTTTCCGTGACAATCACGTTACGTTCAATGATGCTTTGCGAGCTTATCACGGGCGTGAAAATATTGATTGAATTCCTTGTTGAACGTATGCGAGCAAATTGCATTAAATTTCTGAGTACTGCTCTTTTTTGTCGAATATTTAAACGAAATTGATTTCAAGATCGATTATACACATGTATATAAAAGATCGATGCGACTCGAAAAATGTTTACAGTGAAATACGACTTCGAAAACAGTGACAGGTCGATGCATCTAAAATTAATCGTTAGAAACGTATATCATAAGTCATTTGCATATGTAGAGTCGTAATAATACATGATAATTTATTTATTTGATACGTATATTCGAAACATTAGCGAGATCTAAATTTGACATCGAATTTCATGATGAATACAATAGTTGAATAATCGAACAATTATCATTACCACCATCTTTTTTTATATCGAAATCACGATCGATTTAACGAAGCAAGATCGTCGAGCAGAAATAGAATGGCTGTTCTAGAATTATTAGCCTTCGTAAATGAAAGATCGATGATCAATGATCCATCGTTCGATTTGGCTCGATTATTTCGTGTCGAACATGTACCCCCGTAACACAAATGCGATTAACCTCTACAATTGCTCGTAACAATACTCGGTTCGATACTGTCGATCTATTCCATACTCTTTTCTTCCACCGCGAAAATCAAGGCATTCAACGCGATAGGAAAAGTTTAATGTCTAGTATTATTAATAAGATATTATTAATAAAAATGTCGGGTTAACCTTCAACAATAAGTAGTTATTTCTATAAATTCTTTGTTACGACATCCTCGAGAGTGTTGCGCAATATTAACACGTTTAAAATATTCAAATTTTTTTTACATGACAATCAGTAACAATACTATGTTGTTTACATTTACGGCTCGACTGTTGTACCTTCTCCTTGCACGAAATAATATTTAAATTTGATTTAAATGCATTGTCAGCTTATCGAGTATGATAAGCATTGCAACGTGTACGATTAGCTCGCAAAAAAAGGCATATGTATTCACCTTAATTGTCTTTTTTTTTACTTTTACATCCATATACTTTTTGTTGCAAATTATTTCACAATTTTCAAAGTTGGTTAAAATTTGAGATAAATGTGATTCGCTATTACTTTGGCAAGGGTCAGTGTGCAATTTCATTTCGACATTGGAGTTGCATTATTTTACACAGATATATCTCATCCACGTCATCTTTATTTACGATAGTCGAGTTCAATAGCCACGTGGTATCGCGGAAGTCAAGGTCGGCTACGTCGTAATCTTTTTCCTGATCTTCGACAAGGATCATCCGTAATTCCTGATTCGGGAATTTAATCGGTTATTATCCAAATGTATGGTACAGGTCGTAACGATGTCATAAATTGAATCAAGCTATATTCTGTGATGTCCTTTCCGAAACTTTTTGCGGCGCACTCGTTTGTAATTTTTCAGTCATCGGGGTTTAAAATGAAAAAATTCCAGAATAAACATTCCATCTTATTTTTACTCTTGTGTTTCAGGACCTTGCGGCGGCAAAACGACTGGACAGACGCGGCTGTGTACGTTCTTTGAGAATATGGGTTGGAAGGTAGGCATTCCCAGCTTTGCTTATTCCAGTTTTGTATAAAAAAAGAGGAACCATTGCCCCTGCAAAAGAACGGTCTCGTGAGTTTTCTTTCTACGTGGCCATCTCTTGAATAAAAACACCCTTAACAGTTCCGAAAGAGGATGCACTGTGTCCTGAATTATACTTTTTCATTATTATTATTGTAAAGTCCGTTTTACTACATCGCAAAGCTTTTATCTTAAATTCAAGTAACGACACTCGTATGAATCTCTACGTGAACCACGTTTTTATTTCTTTTCGAGTAATAAAGATTATCTTTTGTGCGAGTAACGAATGTCCCTGGTAGCGACGGCTGAACGCGAATAGTTACGTGGTTGTAGAAGAATCGAGGGGAAAAATTGTGAGAAAAAGTGCGAATTGGATATGAGAATTGGTTTTTTGGGTTGTCACCCTTCGATGTGGATTCGATAGAGCGCTGGTTGTCTTCTTTTTCAGGTGTTCCGTGTTCCCGAGACAGCGACTGTGCTGCTCAGGTATGCATTACACGATAAACAAATTTACAGAAACAGAGAAAGGAAGAGATATCAAAAAGAAAAAGGAAAGCTTTTTCTTTTGCTCAAAGTGATTCGATCGAAACATCGCGTCTTCTCAATATCCTGGAATAAGAATAGTCGAAAGATTTTTGTTGTTCTTTGATCTTGACAGAAAGCCCGATGATTCTCGTAACACTTTGATCTTTTCGTTCGTAAAGCTTTCGCCTTAATTTCTTCCATAAACGAGACACGGAAAATCATGTACTGATAGTAGACAATAATCTTGATTGTGTGCATAATCACGATTTAATTATACGCGAAAGAAAACACGAGAGTATTTACGGTGCATCAACATCCTTTGTCATTGATCCAATGATCGTAAACTATTACGATTGTGGCAAACGATGATTCACCGACGGTAAAATCAATTAACCATGAGAATATTTTCTACGCAGTCACAAGAACAGTTATTCGACGTATACGCATTGTTCATTATGTAATATGTATCTTGTTCGAAGAATTGCTAGCGAATAGTGACACTAGCATGCTGATAGAAAGTCATTCGAGAATGATACTCGATCGAGTATTTCCCTATGTTTCAAACAAATATTTTGTCCTTTCTCACTAGAACCGAAGAATCATTTTTATATGTAAGGTATTTCATATAAACGACTCGTTTTAATTACGAATGAAAGATGCGAAAATAATGAAAAAAATTCCTGTAGAGATCGAAGCTTTTCGATAATTAATACTACTACAGGAGATCACCAAATATAGGAAATCGGCTGGTGCTTCAGATTTTATATAGCTGGAATTATTAGGAAGAAATCTACTTCAATCTTGACACGTGTTAAGCTTGGAATATTTCAAATTCAGGGTTTAGACTCGGCACTAAATTTAGAATATTTCAAACTTAAAATGCTTCGTACTTGGATCAAAGCTCAGAATGTCTAGAATTTCAAATTCGATACTGTTCAAAAATATCTGCAACCTTGATTCAATCGAAGCAAGAAATTATTTTTCAAATTCACAAAAAACTGATAATTTTTCATTATTTTCGTGTCTCTTATTGGTCGTTGAAACGAATTTCGCGTTATGAAACGACCTGTATATATAAAAAAGAATAGCAAAAGGATAGCTCACTATCTTTCTAGATTAGTTTCTCTTGCAGAGAAAAGCATATACGCTCCATTTAGTTTTTTTTTTGGAGACTTCTCTGAATCTCTTTCCACCTCTCACGCTTTAATATTACCAACTGTTTCATCCCTCGTCTGCTTTTTCCATTTCAGTGGCGGCATAAAGTTTTCAGACCTGAACGCTGAAGAGGGTAAGTCCACTTGAACTTTTCATTTTGTATCGCTAGCTTTAAGCTTCTCACGATGCACGTTTGTTGCGAATTTGCGTGGGTGGTTCGATTTACTACATTTCCTCTACGGTTTTTGCCTATTGATGTAAAACGATGTCTGTGCATTCTTCTCTTGCGTCGCGACGTTCTACGGTATTCCAATTTCGCCAAACTACGTTTGCGGCGTCGGTAAAACCACCCGTAAAAAGACGGTCGCGGTATTTTTGCGAAATAAGAATCGTCGCAAAATCGCATCCTGATATTAGAACAGAGACGTTAAAATATAGTTTCAAGTTATAATTTTTTTAATTGAGAACATATAGAAGTATAGACATTTTTCATTAAAAAATTCCTCTGTGAATTTTCAACGCCGCTTGTCCATTACTGGGTCAAGCTATTACCCTATTCAAAGTGAATTCTCCTCAAGTGTACGAGTTTACAAACACGTCTAGATGCATTCTTTGCTTATAGTTAGAATCAATCGATGCAGTCAAAATACGACGTCATTCTAAGCACTACTTTAAGCCTAAGTAGTAAACATTACCCTTATCATAATATATGAAGTAGTTGCTATCCGATAAATATCTTAATTGGCTTAATTTATATCCAGCTTTTTATCTTCGTTCGTAGTTGCGTACATACACATTTACACTGATAGTTTTTCACCCAGTAACAAAAGTGATTCAACGATTGTAATTCAAGTTTCTGGCATGTGAACTTGAAAGTATAGATACGTTTATCTTGCGCTTACATTAGTGAGTGACATAAGTTTCGCGAAAAAATACACGATAAATGTTAGAACGGTCGATCGATACGAGCACCTTGCGTGCCCTTTCCCTTACCTCAAGTATACTTGTCATTGCATATGCGTCGACTGTCATAACATCGACAGAATCTTCCATTTAATCCAAACAAAATTATGTTCCTTGACTAAACTTAAGGCTTACAGAAATTCGAATACTGATTTGAACAATTTTTTAATCAAAGCTACTATCAGTGAAATCTCACCCTGTAAGCAATAGTTTTATCATCATCATTGGCTTAAAATAAAAAATGATTGCATCGAGATCTACAACGATGAGAATTGCAACGATGTCAACGTCATTTGATACTTTTCTTTGAAAGTTAATTATTGATTTACGAATGGAAGGGTGGAAAGTACTATTAGACAAACATCATAAGTTGTATGCACGTGCAATGGGGTCGAATGGGTTCGAACCGACTTCGTAGATTTACTTAGGGAGAAATATGTGCTCGAGGATTATACTTGACTTAGGGTTGCATAAGGTCAAAATTGCGTTTGAACAAAAATGTTTAGGCATAAAAAGTAGTGGAGATATTAGGTGACGTTGATGTATGTCCTCCAAAAAAAAGGCATTTAGATACCTCACAGTTATCTCGACACAATAAGTATAAGTTAACTTCTATCATTAGTCTCATGATCAGTTGCTGATAAAATACAAAGTCATTCGATAAAATTAAATGTACGTTGCGCTAAAATTTCTGTATAACATTAAAATTTACTTAATAGTTATTTTATCTTTAAATGATTGGCTCTCACGTGTTTCAAGTTTGTACTAGTTTGATAAATTTCTTGTATCTTCTATCTTGCACGATAAAATGTTCATTTTTGTAGAACGTATTTTTTTTAAATGCAAATCTAAAACTTGTCAATTGCACAAGGTTACATCACGTTTTAAAAAGTTGAGAAAACGCGTCGATGCCAGTTCGAACACCTTCGAATGCATTTAATGACGGAAACGCGAAAGACGTCAAACGAGAGAGAGGGAGTCATGCATTTAAGTACAATAACAATCTCCTCTGTGCAGTTGGTTGCGGGTGGGTTCAAGAAGAATGGCTAATGTAGTTAGTCTGTCGATTGCGTAAAATCGAAACCGGCAACTTGCCAAGATTCTTGGATAGCAACGAATCACGAGACAAGCGCATCGTGTGTTTTCGAACGATGAACGCTTTAGATGACACTCGGATCGTGTTGGACTATGAAGAAGAAAAAGAAAATATTCTATTGCTTCGAAAGTCTGCTAGCGATAAGAAAAACTACAAGATCTTTTTTTACGGACAGGGAGAATGTGGTCCGAGGCTTTTATGCAATAGCGTTTATGGAATAGTAAGACCTTCTTTTTATCCAAAAATACTCTGATAGATTGAACGTTTAATTATATGACATGTGACACCGCCAGAAGATACGGCGGTACAACGCGGCAAAAAATTTTAAACGATAATGGCGACTGCAACGTGTGACACAGTAATTTGAACGTTTAATAATAAAAAACTATACTCGAATCACCCAATTTTATGATGAAATATGGAAATTAACTGGCCGAATTTACATTCTGTATACTTTATAAGAAAAACGAATTCGGTAAAAGTATCGAATAAAAAAGTTGACACAAAATTTTCTGCAACTTTTGGTGTACCCTGTACTCGGTGACCTGCAAATGGAAATTTATCAGCCGAATGAATAAACAACGATGTATGTTCGATTATCGTTTGCACGTTATGCTGCTCAAGAAAGCGTAAATACTTTATTCGTAGGTTTTTTCTATCATAGGTAGACCATATCGAATCCCTATAATTAATTTACCTATTATTATTTCTCAAGGTGCTACTCGATCGTGATTATCCTCGATAGGTCAGCCAGAGCACCTTCTCACTTGGCTACTTCTTCACTGAATTAATCGTTCGTATCTAATAACATGGAAGCGAACGCTTTGCCATCAATTTCGCGTTGGTTTCGTATCATTTGCCTTGAAAAAATATTTCTATGCAAATAGACACCATGGTCGCTATTATATCATCGTACTGACTTGCGAATTGTGGCTATTTTAACAAGGTTATATTACAAAAATTTTTTTTTCCCCAATCAAATAGCGTGGTCATGAATTGTATGGATACGTGCATATTTCTTCTACTACACAGATATATATTTTTTATTCGGCGTACGGTGATACCTGGAGTTTTATAATTTAGTTAACAGTTGTATCAATTAAAAATTTCGATAAAATATGCCATTATTACACCATGTGGTCATTTGTATTTATCTACATATTTTAAAAATAATTTTTGCAGAGATAACATACATTACTTACTTCAACGTTAACAAATTTTGAAATATGTATGGCGATACATGTAATTGTTTGATAACTTACGTATATCAGTTTTTTGTTAGAATAAAGAAACGTAAGTGTAGGGTCATTTTTCCATTTACCATTCCATTTTCCATTTAATTATGAAAATTAAATGCACGAATTTGAGGAGTTAGAAATTTGAATAATTCTAAGTTCGAAAGCCAACGAGCGACATCCAAGAGGCCACTTGCGCTCCCACTAGTTTTCTAATATATTTGCATAGATTTCGCGAGCAACCATGGATAATAATACACCGGTAAAATTATATAACTTAAAATTGAGATCAGAGTCGCGTTAAGAGGTTACACGAGGTAACACCTCTCTCGAAAAACACTCGTTCCGTTGTTACCACCCGTGTGTGCATGTTCGCAGAATGTTCGAGTTGTGAAATGTGTCGTTTTCGATATATTACCCGCGATATCTTGCCAGCTTCTCAGCGTTTCGAGACGAAATGGGAAATGCTTAACCAGTTTCACACTTTCCGAAGAATCCAACAGGTTGACATTAAAAGAATCGTTTAACCAGCGAACGGTTGCCAGAGATCAAACTGCAAATGCATTTTCCACGTCAGTTCCAACTGGAAAATTGAATCATGTTCAATCGCTCGGAATTTTCCTTGCATCGTGCGAAAATATCTTTCAACCGCGTCGAAAGAGACTCATAGTACGCTTACGTAAAGGTATTTGTCGGTTTAAATCCTATGCCCTTGAAACACCGATATTAACCAGGCTTCGCAAGTAAATCCTCCTTTTGGCTTCTTTAACCAGAATATGAAGCGACGCGTACACGTCGATTTTCATCATCGCCGCAACCCTGCTATCGATACTAAAAGGCTGTTAATTTATCGGAAGACGCATTAGTCTTCCACTTTTTAATTGCATCGAAATACTTTGTTACGAGCGTGTTCTACTTAGGAAGTCCTACGATTCGCATTGAAGTCGAGGTGTACTCCACGTACATGGAAATGGTACAGTGACTCATGCATTTATTTACGGGAGAGTCGATTTTTTATTTACATAGATAGGACACATTAGTTGGCACTGTTTCGGTGATTGGCTCTTTTTTTCTTGTAAATTGTATCTATTTTTATCTTTTTGTTTATTATTTATAAGAGTATGACACCAACTACGTATAAATAAGCATGCCAATAATTAAAATAATTCGTGCGTTATTTAGTATTTGGTGCCAATAATTGAGGACTAGTATTTTTATAAAAATTTATTTTATGGAAAATAATTTCAAAATGATCCTAAAGACTATTATTCACCAAAGAGATAAACCTTCAATTTTTTAATACCTGTAAAATTTTCTACAAATCCAAATTAGGTATTACTGGTTTGACATATTGTCTTGCAATATCGACCGGTATTAATTACTGCACGAGAGCCCTGAACATCCTATTTATTCTAATAGTTCATATCTCTCCCGCGTGTTCGAGTAAATGAAGTTTCACGTAATCATAAGATATAGCTAATAAAATCGTTCATTTGTTAATGTAGGTCATCGATAATAAGGTTCTATATATTTTGAACGTAACCGGAAACGTAGCCTAATAAGTTCGTTATATCGAGCGCTGGTTATTAATAAATTCATATTCGATGCATCCGCGCTCAATTGTCGCTCTCTATCGAGATCATACATACCACACCCTCGTGTGTTCTTTGGTCACTTGCCAATTTGGTTTTATCGTGTCTTAGAAATTGTTACAAGATTCCCAGTTTATATTTCAAGGAAGGGATAAACGTTCAAAGACGTCAAAACGGTATATTAATCGCTAACGTAGTTAGAATTTGTGCTTACGGAATTCGATGTCCCGTGAGACTCGTAGGAAGAAAGAACTTAATACTCGCAACAAAATTTTAATTTGGCCAGTATCATTTTCAATTGTTTAATTAAAAAAGAAATCCATTTTCGTGGTCGAATAAAAGTGAGACAGAACGGTATGCGGGATTCACGGTTGGATTTTCTCTGTGTATTTTCGAGCCAAATACCACGGTGGTTGAAAGCTGGCGTGGAAATGAAATTGTTTCAGAGAGGTGCGGTGGAAGCTTTGGTGAAGGTGTCAGGTTTGCTAGGATGATTAAACGAGTGCTCGCTAGGGGAAATGATGAAAAGTGTCACGCTGAAACGGAGTTTACCTGGGCATGAATTTTTTTTCTATGTGACATGCACGAAGAGTAATTTAGTCATCAAAGAACCCTGCTGTTCATTCATCGATCAGTTTTCGCCACTTTGCACGTGATTGAATCTCTTGATGTTTTATTATTTTTTTTTACATGCACGAGAGTACGGCACTTTTAAAACGCGAAGATTCTGGAGCTTTTTATTCTTCGATTAGAATTTTACAAAGTATTTTATCTACTTTACAAAGATCGGAAAGATCAATTCGCACTGAAAGCGTAGATAATTAGCAAGGAATAAAACATTGAATATGTAAATATAACAGCAGAAAAAGTGATATGCAATTAGAATAACTGCGCACAATTCCGTATCCGGTGCGATAGGATTTTTATTTCATTTTTCTTTTTTTGTTA
Source organism: Megachile rotundata (assembly GCF_050947335.1). Taxonomy (NCBI): domain Eukaryota; kingdom Metazoa; phylum Arthropoda; class Insecta; order Hymenoptera; family Megachilidae; genus Megachile; species Megachile rotundata. Next base: position 20,370,333 of record NC_134986.1, read on the forward strand.
ACCAGTTTAGTGGTGCAATACGATTCCTCGAAGGTCGAGCTGCACCCAATAACGACCAGGCATTAATTAACAAGTCATCCAGTTCTGACAGGATACGGTGGGTTTGGATCAACTCTACAGGTCGAATCAATTTACTTGATCAACAAAAGCGTATGTTGACGCATGAAATGAACAGTGCATAATATAATCCATTACGTACATTTTCGTTCTCTGTTTGCCTTGCAGTAAAAGGAATTACATAAATCATTAACTAGTTAGTGGAGTTGAAGTCTTTATTGACTCAAAATTTCATTTCTATACCAGCGATGAACGATCATTTTCAAACTCCAAGTCCCAAATTTTTCAAGTAGCAAAAATTTACGACGCTTAAAAAAAATTATGATACAAGTAGAATTAGCCTGTAATCTCGTTCGAGAACACTGGATAATGCGTTGAATTTCGCACGCCTCCTACAAAGCTGTAAGAGGAGCTGTTCCTTTGGTCACTGAAAAACGATCCCACGGGTTGCTGCATCCTTTATTCTTTTTCCTCGCAGACGGCAATAGGATCCACACTCGCACGACAGTTCCACTTCTGAAGCTTTTTGCTGAGACCACATGTCTGATGACGTAGCAGTTCGCGTATGTCACTATGGTCAGATAAAATCCTCTTCTTTAACCCTCGTCGCGATTTGCGCTGACTCGCGAAGTCAGAGTTTGACCTCGATTAAAAGCAAAAAAGTTCTGTCTCGTTGTCTTCGATCAATCGATCCATTGGGGTTCGTTGAAAGTTTAATGGTAGACTATATGAAGTTTGGGCTAAACGGTTGGTCATCCTCTATTGTCTTTGATGATCACGTATTTCACGGGTTCTTTCACCCTTCTAATTTTATACTTGTATTAACTTGTATTGTATTAACTTTATGGATTTATTTAGGATGTGGATGCAAGTATAGTTCATTGAAAATAGTGCCAGAGTATTTTTGACTCTAATACTTAGTGTTTCATCACTTGTATTTCATTTATACTTCATATCAGTCCATTGTAATTTGAAACTTTGGAACTAGTCAAACGCAGTAGACTTTGTTTAGGTATTGAAAGTAATATTACAAAAATCAGGTAGATATGTAACCCTGATTGTAAGTTAAAAACAAAGCTATCAGAATTGTTGAAACGTAGAAATACGGGAGTAGCCCCGCAACCGTCAGGGTTCGAATGAAAGAAAGCAATTGCAAGGGAAATCGATACCATGGGTTTTCGAATCACGCAGACAGGCGACCTCGCGTGCAGAATGCTAAACAATTTTGGTAGCAAATAATAGGACGGGAACAGGAATGGAACGAAGGGATGGGAAGCCGTCGATAACAGCGGTGATTCGTTATGAAAACCATTCGGTTAAAGGGAAACTCGCTTGAAGGGGGGAAGAGCTGGTTTATCGAACTGAAAGTATCTTCAAGGTCGGTTGGTTCTAGCAAAGGGATCCGTGTCGCGACCTTCGATTACGAAGTCGTCACAGAGACGTTACAGGAACAGGTCCGACAAAGGGGAAGCGAGGTGGCCAGAAATCTTGGAGGTTGACTCCAGCGAGGGTGAGTCTTAAAGTCTCTTGCTTCGAAGGCGATGTACACCATGGATTCGTAATTCGTCATGAAAGATGATGATACAGGACTGGAACATTATTTTTAACGGTTACCAGTTTTCGCTTTTTGTAAGACGAATTACATCCTACGGTGTATATGGACGAAGGTTCTCTTCTTGAAACCAAAGAAAAACCACGGCCAGGAATTACACGCTACGTCCAAGAAGCAACTCGAACTTTTTCCCTCTTTTCTCCTTCTTCTACCATCCCTCCGTGTTGTTTTATGAAGTTGTACAGACAACAGATATATCTATTTTAACAAGAAGTCGTAATTTCTGAGCGTGGTTTGTCATTGTCGAAAAGAAAGAGGACCTTTTGCCTTGCTAGAGCAATTCAGGTCGATCCTTGCTGATAGAAAGCCATCCTGGACAATTGAATCGAGCCATGCTGCACTTGGTAAATTAGGTACGAGCATTTTTGTATTTTGTGTACTGAAGCTGCTAAATCTTCTCTACGTAGCGCTCCTTTATGAGTATGAGATTTTTGAACGATGAATCTATTTATCAGGTATCCTGATCTAAGGAGACATTCTCGTTTAGTCAATTGTACCTGCTAGAGCTTCTGTAATAGAGGAGTAATCATTTGTCGATAGGATTTATCACAGATATCCTAATCTCAGGAAGCAGACTGTCGATACGTACCTCTCTCATAGCTCGTATCTTTTAGTTATCTTTGCTTCTATATTCTACCAGTTGTTGAATTAACCAGTTATTGAGTTGTTGACTCGTTCCGGAGTATGTATATGTATGTACGCTAGATGTATTCGATTCCTAAAGAGTTCGCTAATGAATCAGAAAAAATTAATCGCATGTCATATCATGTGATCATATTCAGTATTTATCGACCTAAAAAACGTTCGGAGAATAAGCATTGATCATTGGACGATTACGGATAAAAAACCATTCAGGTTAATAAAAATGTAAAACGATATTTCAGTTATGGACGATTATCGTACTTCGTCGAGGTCTCCAGACGACCGTTTCGTTAATTGGATTTTTTCGCCGATGCGATAAAAGGGACGTATTAACGGCAAGCGCATGGTTGTTACGAGTCGTTAAATCCGTCTGCAACGACATGACTATCTCTCGCGAATGAGCAACTATGTAATATCGGCGATATCAAAATATGCGATACAATGCACAAACATCAATGAAATAACTCCTGTGTACATTACCGATCAAAAGTCTAAAGCTACTTGATTCATGTTTGCACTTCTTTTATCTTAATTAGCAACCTAACTCAAACCTACTGCCAATCTAACCGTAATCAACACAGCATTATGTAAAATATTAACATACGAGTTCGGATTTTACGATCACATCAGGTATAATTAGAAGATCTGGGGGATACAAGAGCGTAAGAATATAGAGATTTAAGAGATCTAGAAGTTTAAATACAGATATAGAAATTTAGCACAAGCTGGTGACGCAGCAGTAAACAAGCGTTTATCACCCTTCTGTTATTTTCCTTTATCACTAATCTACGGGGATTTTTTCTTATTCGATATCGCGTTAGTGTACTACACTAATCGATTAAAACACCTTAAATAAATAGTTTCGAGTATCAGACATTTCGAGTAATCACGTTACCGATAGTAATTACATCGATGCACTGATTGCACTCGACGTAAATTGCTTTTCCAACGATCGCACATTGATCAACGATATTGTACATTTTGATTGTTCTTGAAAAGCTAAGATATCGCGATTCACTTTTCCTCGATCGTGGTCAAGTATCGATCCAAGTACACTGCTCAAAAGAAATATGGCATAGAAAAATTTTAGGCAAAAATTGGCCAAATTCGACTGATGATAACTCCGTGAAAAATCATCGCAAAGTTATGCTCTTTTTTTTTAAATTAAAGCTTGAGATCTCTACTTTAAGACCCTGTAGTTTGATTTTAGATTTGATGCATCCCTACCACAATAACACCGTAAATGTGAGGTCATGTTTGCAATATTGAAAATTACAAAGTTTGACGAAATGCATGGACTTGCCACATTTTTTTTTGGCGATACTGTTTACAGCAGCATAAAGTACAAACCTTTATCTTTAATTTCCAGTATGTGAAAAACCGCTACCATTTTTTTCTGCAAAGATACAGAACTTTAAAGAAACCCTTGCATTTATGGTATATACCGCCGCCATTAGCATTACCCGATGTGCAGGTCGGAGAGGTTGCTGGACAGATTTTGCACATTATATGGCTCTGACAGGAGCCTTTTCTGTGTGTATTTGTGTGTGAGAATCTGTGTGTGTGTATGAATTATCATCGAGAAGCCTCGTTGAGAATCATTCTCGAATTTTGCAGTCCCAATTCAATTTGATTGCTTCCATATTCTGCAGTAAGTCCAAATTTGAACCCTATAGAAATTTAACAAGACAACCTACCAATCTGTAAGATCTATCGCAAGTCTTAACTGAAATTTGGAATGACATTCCACAGGAAGAAATTAGGGCTTGCATTAACATGAGTAATCGACTGCAAGGGATAATTCAACAACGCGGTGGAAACACGCGTTATTAGAATTCAAACATACAGACACACAGATACTCACACACAAAAAGGCTCTTGTCAGAGGCATATGATGCGCAAAATCTGTCCAGCAACCTCTCCGAGGTGCATATCGGGTAATGCTAATGCCGGCGGTATATGCTATAAATGCAAGGGTTTCTTTAAAGTTCTGTATCTTTGCAGAAAAAAATGGTAGCGGTTTTTCACATACTGGAAATTAAAGATAAAGGTTTGTACTTTATGCTCCTGTAAACAGTATCGCCAAAAAAAAATGTGGCAAGTCCATGCATTTCGTCAAACTTTGTAATTATCAATATATCAAACATGACCTCCCATTTACAGTGTTATTGTCGTAGAGATGCATCAAATCTAAAATCGACCTACAGGGTCTTAAAGTAGAGATCTCAAGCTTTAATTTAAAAAAAAGAGCATAACTTTGCGATGATTTTTCACGGAGTTATCATCAGTCAAATTTGGCCAATTTTTGCCTAAATTTTTTCTATGCCATATTTCTTTTGAGCAGTGTATTTACATTGATTCATTCAGTTTCTATACTGTACTCAACATTTTTCTTGGAACGCAACTTGCAAATTGCTCTGTGAACACGTTGGTTCTCACAAATCTTATTCTCGTATATCATACGTGATCGTTATTGCTTATCAGTGCGTCACATATTAATAAATGTATGACTAATTAATTAATTTCCTCTGTTGCTACATATGTCATTGTAAATTCAAAAGAAATTTACATAGTTCACTCCGTAGTTTCTCGTGTTTAGTGGTTGATCCTTGTAACAAAGCAGTCAATTGATATAGTCTTCGTGAGAAGACTATAATATGTTAATGTTCTGTTTCAGCATTCAAATTTCAAGAGAACCTTCTTCGCACGATGATACAAATAGAGAATACGTTTTTCCAATTGGGTGAGAGCTGCTCGCGAAATTGCCTTATAATCTGTGATCGTGGCGCTATGGATGCCTCTGCATGTAAGCTATTTTTTAAATAAGATTGTTACATTATTTGATATGCAACAAAGTAAGAATAACCATGTTCGTCGATCCTCAGTTATTTCAAAGGACAAATGGGAACTGATGATGGCATCGAACGGTTGGAACAACGTTGAGCTGCGAGACAACAGATATAACCAGATCATCCACATGGTGTCGGCAGCCAACGGTGCCGAGGAATTTTATTCGACCGAAGAGCACGCGTGCCGATCAGAAGGTGTAGAGTTGGCCAGAGAGCTCGATTACAAAGCAGCCGCAGCCTGGGTCGGTCATCCTTACTTCGACGTAATCGACAACTCACAGGACTTCGAGTCGAAAATTTGCCGTATGATCGAATGCGTGTGCCAGAAACTGGGCATCGACATCGGAGACAGATTACGATCCAGCAGCCGAAAAGTCAAGTTCCTTGTCAAAGGTCCTCTACCTTCGGACAGCGAGTTTCCACCGTTTCAAGACTTCGATGTCGTCCATAACTACCTCCAAAGTAACAATCCGAAGATGCAAGCTCGTCTCCGCAAACGCGGCCAAAAAGGTCCGTCTTGCAAGCTTCGCTGTTCGAATTTAATTGTTCCACTTCCAAATCCGATGCGCTAAATTAATCATTAGAAGACGAGAAGCCTATTTTTAGGCTCCACGAGGCTCTGTTATTTTTCCTAATACAATGCCATGTAGTTAATTTAATTTCTTGATATTCCGCTTGCAGGTCATTGGTCCTATATCCACACGATTCGGCGTCCGAAGATGTGCGGGCAAGTGATCGAAGTTAAGACCCAGTTAACCCATCGTGATTATTTGAACATGCTTGCTCAACGCGACGACTCGCATTTCACGATCTTCAAACGTCGACGTTGTTTCCTTATCAACAATCAGTATTTTCAGTTAGACATATACAGAGAACCAGCTCATCCAAGGTAAAGATTAAAACAACTTCATAAGCGTTATGCATAGAAAAAGATCTTTATTAAAATGTTGTGACAAACAACGAGTTAAGGATGTAATTGTTTATAGGTGCCGTGGATTGATGTTGCTTGAAACGTACACAGCATTAACCGGAGACGAGCTCAAGAATATACTACCACAGTTCCTGACAATCGAGAAAGAAGTCACTGGCAATCCGGACTACAGCATGTTCAATCTGAGTCTACGAGAAGAATGGAACAATACCAATAAATACTGCCATAATTTACACGGTACGTATATTCATTTTTGTATTATTAAGCGAAGATACCCGTGTTATTTTATGATGACAGAAGTGACACAAAGCAGGTATCAGTGATGGGCAATTATTTTCCGAAGTTCCAAAATTTCAAACTGACAAAGTTAAAAAATTCGAAAGTCTCTAAAAATCCGAAATTCCGAAATTCCAATAATCCTAAACTTCCAAACTTTTCTGGGCTCATGCGCACTCATGCCTATGATCCCTTTGATGACCACTTAATCTACCCATCACTGGCATAGATTAATCGTTTCATACACAAATACTTTCGTATACATATAGGCAATCTTTCGTTTGATCAGTCTGTTTTGAATTGCACAGATTACGCTCTTGCAGGCTTGACGGAATCTGGATCTGCAGAAAATAAAAATATTAATACTTCAGAAGCGAGAGGTACATCGGCTAAAAAACATGTAAACGGGGCAAGTAACGGGGTTGAGTCTAGAATTAATGGTGTAAACGTAACTGTAAATGGTGTAGATAAAGTTGTGAATGGCATACAAAATGGTGTCCACGGTGTTGCGAATGGTAACGCGAAATTCGTTGAGAGAAACAGCATCAAAAGCAATAGCCAAGTACGCGAGAATCCTACGAAAACGTTGAACGATAGTTCATAAGAAAATAAGCGGCAAAAGAATGTAAGAAAAATACGGAGAAAGATTTTGAAACGATGTAAAAACACGATGATGAAAGTTCAGCAATGATAAGAGACAAATTAATTGAAGCAATTCCAAACACTACAAGATGAAGTATTCTATTGGCACTGACAACTCGATCTGAGAAAAAAAAAAAACTTTTTTTAGGCAATACGAAGAATGATAAAGTTCTAAACACTTCGATACATATTTTCTAATTGACCTTGTATGTGCACATCTGGAACTATTTGATGCGAAATGTACTTAATATAATTCGACTGTAACTTATTTTTTACCGATCCGTTAAACGAGTACTATTGATTAATATATACCGGGTATTTTTACATCTAACTCGCATCACTTCACTTTTCATCTCCTCTTTACTTCATTATGTATCTTAACGGTAGAGTATTGTCGTCGTAATATTTTATTTAAGGCAACTACTATAAATGATTGTGATACAAAATACAACGTGTAGCACATAGCAAAGTACGTTATTCAGCTATGTAATTATTCAAGAACATACGATCAGTGTGAAGTATACTTTACCTTTAGAAAAATGTTTAATATTGTCTCGATAGAAAATTAATATTCTGCACTAAAGTGAAACAGAGATTTCAATTCATCAATTTTTGCCGTAGAAGACGAAAAGCTTTTGTCCTTGTATCGTAGATTTAATTACAGTTTTTGCAGGTGTATTATTTATTAGTGGTACCGTGTAAAATGTTGAGATAAATCTAATGTTTTATCTTTTAATAATAATAATAATAATGGTCGGGTAATTAAAGAAAAGAGAAAAGTATGGTTCAATGATTGTACTGTTCCACAGTATTGTCAGAATTGTGTATTACATAGTCATGACGAACTAATTGTCGTACACGATATAGTACTTAACAGGTGTTTCCATAAAGGTTTCAGTCCGTACAAGACAAAGTCTTTTAATTTATTGGAAATACCGTTGGTATTAAACAAAGAGATCGATTAATGAATTGCAATCTTAAATAGAAATGTTTTGAAGTAAATTAATTATTGAGTAATTATTATTATTATTTAATTTATAAATGAAAATTATTTCGTCATTGATCATAACTTAATGAACGTAAACTGTGATGATTATATACATGTTTATTTTACATAAAAAACATTTATCACAAATATTATAATTGTTTAGAGACAAAGTGCCTGTGAGATGTTCAGTCGCGGAAGTGAAAAGAATGATATATAAAATATATATTTTCAATGAAAGATGCAATAATCAACTATCGATGCACTTAAACCACGTATAATTGATCTGAACTCATATTGTACCCATGATTATCTAATAAAATGTCATGTGCCTATCATTTTTTGTCCATTTAATACCTGTCCATTATTCTTTTGATTAATCGATCATATATTAAATAATTCTTCACTGTCATTTTGATTTCAGATTAAGGCTTATACACGTTTTCATATGGTATGGATAGAAGAAGAATATAAACCGATTACTTATTGATCGTTTCGATTTACTACTATTTTGCCAAAGATACTGTTTCACATGTTCCTTTCTACATGAAATTGAAACGAAGACTTACAATTACAACTTTTTAATTTTAAAATAGTTTTTAATACTGTAATATAATTCCTTTGTATACAAAATTCATACATTATTTTCAGGGTATTGAAAAATTTTAAATAGTATTTCTTTATAATTTAATGAAATAGTGTGTTTACAAAAGGTATATATATGTTACATATGAAATTAAAAAAGCGTTTTACTAATAAAAGTACTTAAGTAATTAGATCACATAAAAAGGAAGATACATGGTATTATATTAATAAAAGTAAACCTGCCTAACAAATATTTCCTTCTATGTGGAATCAAGTAAGTTGTGTTTCATATGTATAACATTATGTAAAAAGATATAATGCATAGTGGAAGCTTAGTTGTTATTTTTGGTATACCATGTTACATGTTATTTTTAGTATCTAATTTAGATACTAAGCAGCTTTATCAAGAAGAAATGTTAACAACATTGTACAAGAAGATACATAAATCTTTTTTATATAATAGTACTTTTATGTAAGTGATAATTTTTACTTTGTACATTAAACAACATCTAAAAATCTTTATTAAAGCTGTAGCGATACTTATAAGATTTAAATACAGTATTACTTCTATGCTTAAATACATTAGAATTCTGATACAGAAAACTTTCAAATAGCTATCTCTTTTCGGTAAAGAAAAAAAGAAAGAAATATAGGTACTGAAATTGTTTGACAAGTAGTAAGAAGACTACTTCAATTACTGTAGATTATAGATAAACTAGAAGCATTAAATATGTATAAATAGAAATATTTATAAAATTGTTTGCATGCAAAACATAATGAATTATGATTCATGTATGCAGGTCCCTGGAAGTATTAATTATACAAGTAAACTCTAATTATTATATACATAACAAACAATTTTCTATAAATATTGAGTAGTATTTAAATAATTCTTAAACTGTCAATTGATTCTGAAATATGTATGATATAAATGTGTCATAAGTGTATTTTTTGCTGGAAGCATGTATTTGTTTCGTGTATTTTTTTTCTTAAACTTTTTGTTGATACACGACGAAGCAATCAGTGTTTTATACTATTCTTTCGTTCAGAAAGCAATTTATGCTTTCTGATCCTTGTGGAAGTTCACAGATTCAATGAATCATAAAAGTTAAAAATCATATATCCTTTTCCTTCGAACAGCTAGTCATATGTTAGTATTAGCATTTATCTACTAATGGCTTTAGCTTGTTGCGCTTTGTACATTTTTAAGACTTTTTTACTGGGTATTAAAGACTGACTTAATCCTGGCCTTTTTTTACGTTTATTCATTTGATTATTTTCTTGATCCACCTCATCATCATCATTCATGGAAACTTGACCATTATATTGGGTCTGACAAATAACTGTTTCTTGTGGTATACGAATTGCTTCTAGTTCAGCTGCTGTTCGGTGTAAATCTGAATCGTGTGCGAAAGTACAGTTATGACCAAACCGGCATCTACCTTTTCTATAATTCCAACAAATCTTTCGACCATTAATCATTTTTGTATCATCTAGAGTCGGTGTCATTTTCACATGTTTCTCAAGAATAGCACTCTTTGCCTTTTCTGCTTCGACAAATGGATTTGAGAAGACTGAGGTTTTCATAACAGGTATACTATTAAAATCTGGAGTTGGTAATGGAAGTTTCTCTTTGGAAGCTGCTGTATTTGGTGCTCCTTCGTTCTCATTAGTTTTATCCTCTTCATTATCCTCTTCTCCATCTTCCTTAAAACTAAGGGTTAGGCAATATCAGATTACAAAGAACAAGTTCAATCTTACGTATAAGTACCAACCTTGACTTAGTATATTCATGCTAATTTAAAGGTAAAAAATTGCAGTACTATAATATTCTAATGATATATTTTATTAAACAAGCGGTAATTGAATTAAGATCACATACAATGCTACATATTTTATTCATTGTTTAATTAGTAAATAAGAGTTTTATATATAAAAATAAAACTACTGAAACATAAAAGTTAACAGAATGTATACTCTCGAACAGTATAAACGTATCCTGTACGATTTTCGTTTTGTAAATACACGTGCGGATGCACCAAATGATTTGTTGCATAAATATGCATATTAATACAATTAGAGTGGTAGGAGCATATTAATAATCGCAGTTTATTATGAAAATTAACATTTACGTAATTATAAGGTGTTTAACGAAGGGGAACAACAAACAACGCGAAACATGCTCATATTGGTGAAAGCTTACGTGTTATCAGCATTATCTGAGACATCGTCACTACTACTGTCCGAACTTGAGGAAGTTCCATAATCCGCAACCAAGGAAGCCATTGTTCTTACCAATTAATTAACAATATACTCTAACAACCACTAATCTAATATAACCATTATAAATTGTTATGTTACTGTCTACATGAAGACAATGTGGCAACACCGCGAAACGAACGTCACCGGAAATTACCGCCGACGCTGTTGTTTTTTTGAAATTAGCGGCAAAAACAAATTTTTTTATGTAAATACAGAGGTAAACTTAAATAAATCTATTTTTAGATTTTTTGAATACTAAATTAAAATTACATGATTTTTCAACAACTTAAAATCTTATTAAATGATTATTTTTTAAATTAAAAAAATATTTATACAAGTGCTTATACAAAATATACTTTGAACTCTAGGTAACAATGAAAATACCTCTATACAATGTACAAAATACAAATTTCAAGAACATGAAATGCCACAATCATTTATGCTTAAAGTGCATGCTACATTTGGTGCTAATTGAAAGCTTTTCCATACTGAAATTTTTCTACTTTCAATTCCAATTTTCTCCATTAATAGTCTTGTATTAGGAACATGTGACCAATACTTTCCTAATGCTGGAGTCACTTCATTATAATTTTCACTTCTATTTGTATTGGTTGATCCTTCCGCATTAGTATTCCATTGAGTAACCAAGTTAACGGTAACAATAGATAATTGAAATTCATTAGCAATAAAATGACACATATTTGCTATGTGATTCAATGCAACTGTTGTTTCATGACTTTGAGAAAATTTAAAAATTATTGCTGGCAATGAATCAATGATTATAATTCTTGTACGATACTCTGCTTTTTCTTCTTTTAAAGAAACTGTTAACAAACGTAAAATTTTAAACAATTGGTCTAACTTGTATATACAGCATACTTTAATACGGTTCATAACTTCATCAATAACCTAAAGTAAAAATAAACAATTATATAAAACAATTTCTTAATTATTCAGCTGCACAATTTTATAAAAATACCTGTTTATTATAATTTTTTTTAAATAATATTTGTTCTATTCTTGAGCCAGAAAAATCCCTCTTTGTATCAATGTACCGTACAATATTTTTAGACTCCAGAGCAACATTATTTGCTATTGTTAAACATAATTGAGTTTTTCCACTTGAAGATGCACCGCATATTTCATATATCTGACCAGGATATAATCCACCTTTTAATATATCATCTAAACTGATCAAATGAATTAATGATTAATTTTATAAGTAGCTCCTGATTAAGTGTTTTTTAATTATATACCTTAATAAATTAGTAGGAATTATATTATTCTGTTCAATTTTAAATAGATCAGAGGCACTTTTCATTATACCTCCATATTTTTGCATAATATTTCGCTTGATTTCAAGTATGTCCTGCAAATTTAACCTTAAAATTAACATTTTATTGAATGATTCATATACCGTAAAGTGTTCTTCCAAAATATCTCTTTCAATGTTAAAATACATAATTCAAACTTGTATTTATACCTTGAGCGGAAGTCCTGTACAAGTTACCAATTTTTCATTATCTTTACTTATAAATTGTATAACAGTACAAATACGTTTCCTTTGTAATTGTTGTATAATAGAAGTTGATAATTTCGAATCTACATTTGGACTTAATTCGGTCATATTTAAGATTACAACTGCTTCAACCACTATTTACAAATTGTGCGTATTAAACAATTTTTTAAATATAATTTCAATTATTTTTGTGCTCATTATCTTTAAAATTGATCAAGTATAAAACTAAAACAATACAAACTTCCGGAAAGTTGTAATTAAAATGAATTTTCAATTTTGTTTTATTATGTACCGAATCAGTATAGAAAATATAATTTGATTTTAATACATAGATACAAAATTGTACAATTATCGTAACAATAGACCAATTAAATATTTATCATTCGTCATTTATTTTACTATAAAATTCAAATTATTATCGCGCATACTACGTAGATCAATGTAAATGTAATAGTGGAACCCAAAAGATGATACGCTGAGTACCGAAATGACCTCGGCGTCGTTCTTACGATTGTACGTATCACACGCGGGTACTTCGTTAAGTATAGAACAATCCAGTAGAATTAGAACAACGTGTTATAGATCCGAGTACATTAATTTTCACTTCTTAGTTAACTATTTATTTGCTATTCATTGTACACTTGATTATGATTCTTTCTGTGAAAAATTGTCGAGATTTTGTTATTACGTTTAAAAATGTGTTTAGCATACGTTGCCTCGTGAGAAGTCTTCGCGCATGTGTTCGGCACCTGGATGCTTGTTCCTTCGAATTTGGTTAGAAAATATACGTATAAATTTAGACAAAAACTGCCAAATAAAGGTCACCTAAAAAGTAAGTAAAACAAACTTCTATTTCTTTTATACATTTTACACATTTTCATGCTATAAATGATAAGACCACGTAATGGTCGCAAGTTAGCACGTGGCGAGTTTTGTACAAACTCGACAACCATGTTGCGCTAACTATGAAATTTGTTTCAAATTGAAACATAATTTTATTTTTCCACTAAATTTATTATAAACAATAATTTTAAGTTGCACGCATATAAGAATTTATGAAGGATAAGATGTAATTATGGATTTCTGATACTGAACTTTCTACAGTGATAATTTTGTTTCACCAGTAGTAAATTAAATAAGTATAAAATGTTATCTTTAATATGCATTATCTGAGAAACGTATATTTCACTTTGCAAATTGAAAAGTAAATGTCGAAGAAAATATGTATAAAGTTAGGTGATATCATTTTGTTTGCTTTATAAACTGTATCGAGACATTTGTGCAAGTATTTACGTGAAATTCTAAGAATGTAAAAGTGATGTAATATCGTTCGCAAGGTATGCCCATATTTGTCCGATTCGTACATAACTTTCAAGAAAAAACAGTAATCATTTAGTATTCAGAAGTGATTGCAGTTCTTTTGGCTCAGGTTTTGTAAAAAACACCTACTTTACGATTGATGCTCATAAAGTTTTCTTTAAAGCATATAAATCCAATTGCTTTTCTAGTTTTTACAAAATTTAAACTGATAAGTTGAATAAATCCTATAAACTGTACGCATTATTTATTAATAATTTTAATAGATGCAATACTGTCGAACACGATAAATTTTGTAGAATGTATGTTTTGGATCAAAAAATAATAGTTGCTGATTTGATTCGTTAGTCGGAAAACGAGTCCTTTTAATATTTTTACCAGTAACCAATCAGGAACATTTGATACTGCCACGTTGCCAAGTATCCGGTTGTGTCCAACCAATCGCAGATGCAGCATTTAGTTGGAGCGGCATCTCTCTGTGGCTTGTGTAAACGTGAAGCAGCGAGCAGCTCTCGGTCTGGTCGCGGTCGAAATTTGTCGGGAGCCGTCGCCATGTTTAGAAGTGTGTGCGTCCTTGAGCGAGTCGAGAGAAAATGTTCTGTAAAATATTAGATATAGCTCATGCACTATACATTACGTGAGGTACCTAATTACAATTTAATGCTCGTCGATCACGGGTGTAACAATTATTTTCGTGGATGGCTCACCTACGTTGCAGAATTTTGTGATTACATTATGGTAAGTCCGCCCTCCTATCAGACCAACGCCAACATGGCGGACGAAAAATTTCCTTTGTATCGCCGCGAGGCTCCACTGACGCAATTCTGAAAAATATTTTTTTTTTACGGAACTGTACGGTTTATAGGATTAAAAAACTTATTTTTATTATCGAAAACCTCAGCTAATAGATTGGCATTACGGTTATCGTTATTGTTTAAAGATAAATTAATATTTTTCTAATAAGAAAACTTGAACGCCCTGAATGCCTGATATCGGACGTTCGAGTATTCGTTACAATCTTTTGTTATTCTAAATGACATCGCTTATTTTACCATTTAGTTGATCGTGGACAGGTTCTTGTTGTTCATAGTGTTGAATTTCGATGGTATTTTCTCTTCTGCGCACTACGCATGTTTTACAAATTCCAATGTGGTGTATCAGTTGGATCAACGGAGAAATTTTGATTTCGGCGCTTTTTTCACAAATCAATTAACATTCTCATTTTGACTTACTGGAATTATTTTACTTGAAAGAAGGCTGAACTGTATATATTTACCTGAAATTCAATGTTAAATTGTTTACATATTTTCAATAATTGTAAAATAAAATATTGTTAGTAATCAGTAAAGTTGTAGTTTGTTGTTTCTTGTACATGTCTTCTTTTTAAATTCATTCATCTAAACATTTGTTTTTTTTTATTCTAAAGTTAACACATCAAATAGCTTTTAATATAAATTTGTGTGATTGATAAATTAATTTGTTGCTTTTATTTATATTTTTCGGTATTTGATTTATTCATATATTTAAATAATTTAAACATGAAAATATTGCATAAATGTTTAAAAAATATAGATAATAAATATATGATAATATCTTATAATATCTGTTTACTTGTTATATGTGTTTACCAAGATAATTAAAAAAAAAACATGAGATTTATTTGCAACATAAATGTTTGTATGCATCTTCTCACTGTTGTACAAATCATTATTTATGTGCAATATAATTATAATAAATAAGATTAAATAATGTAATATGTAACATTTTTTTTATATCTATCAAACAAATTGCAAGGAAACATCTAAATCTTTTTTTTACATAGTGCGCTTGATGCATAGATCTATTATACATGTTATAAACAGTCTTTCTTTCAAAGACACTTATTAAGTTTTGTATTCGATTTTTCAGTGTAATGTGTAATGAGTGATAAGCAGACTGCACCTATTTTGCCGCCCCTTAATGGGGGTGGAGGAAATAATGGGGGAAGCAATGGAGGTGCACCTCAGCAAGTTAATTTGCAACAAGTTCTTGCTACTGCTCAAGGGCTTAATGTCCTCACCACTGGTTCTGGACAGCAATTTGTTATTACTTCACAAGTTCCTGGTATTACACAGGTATTTATCAATTTATTCGGAGTAACTTAAGTCTAGTGAAATTCATTCATGGTACATCCGTATTTACCATTTGTATGTTTTCTATGATTACAGGTTATATCAAGTAATGCAACAACTAATTCAAATATTCAACAAGTTGGTGTTACACGCATTGTCAATATTAGTGGCACATCCCCACGTGCTAGTACCATGGGAGTTGCAGGGGCAAGCAGTTCGTCTCTGCCATCTCCCACTCGCCAGAATTCACCTAAAGTTGTTTTAGCAACATCTCCAAAACTTGTACGAACTTCTATTGGAAATATGTTTGTTGCACCAACTTCTCAAGCTTCTATGCAATCACCGCCTGCAAGAAAAAAGTTGAAGTTGACAGATTCTACTGAAAAACCTACCATGATTGCTGATGATGCAATGGGTTATCGAAGAAGAATAATGGAACACAAAATGAAAAGGATGCGTGCAATAAGGGAAAAATATGCTGAAAATGCATCAGAGTTATTCTTTCTCCATGCTGGAGGCAATATGATGGATTTTCAAACATGGAGGAAGAGACCTCCGACTCCTCAATATCTGCATTTTTTACGACAACATAGATTAGACCCAGATGATGATGATGAAGATTTAACAGTGCCACTGCCAGCAGTATCAGAAATTCCACTAACACCAGCTGTGACAACAACTGTTTCTACAATAGTTCCTGTTAATCAGTGTACAGAAGTAAAAATCTCTGGTATGAGTGTTGCCCCAGTTGCAGTATCTACTACATTACCTGCCGCAGTAGCCCAACTTAATCAACAAGGTAAGCAAGTTGTTGATATTTGTTTGTTTGTGATTAATTTGATGGGGTAAATTATATTATCTTACCTCAGAGTTTCCTAATAAAACCATGTTTATACCATTTTGTATTTGCTACTAATAATTTTTCCTGAAATGACAAGAGGCACACCATTTCTATTTTCACAAGAAACTGTAAAATATATCAAAGTTCGTTGCAAAAATACGGATTTTGATATATTACTTGTAGGTAACTGCAAATGACATAAGCTTTATTCTTCGAGATTTTTGTAGATACATGTTTGAAAATATGGTGATATAATTAACAATTTTAGTATACAGTTTATATCATCCAAATAATTACTTTGCATAATAGGACATGTACCAGGCAGGCCTCAAGGGGGCCGCCATGGCATGGTGTTTGCCTTCAGAGCAGCAATTCAATCTTCACCAGTCACCGCTCACCCTCCACCTACTTCTACTCTAGCACCCACGCTCATTATAGGTGATTACTGCAGGCTTATCATTTGATGTTTAGATTCCTTACCTTTTGTTTCTGACTAGATTTTGTGAAAATGTACTTATTCTATTGTACTTGGGTACAGCTCTTTATTTAATGCATTGTGCGTGTTGGATTAAGTTGAGAAATGATTAAGCTTGAATAAGTACGAACATTTAATATAAAAATACAGTTTCCTTTAATTGAGTAATTATATATGTTTTGCACCGTCATTAAAGACATCTAGTATAGGTTGAACTGAATAAATAATTTAATGTGGTGGCCACTTTTAATAATCAGGGATGCATGTAATTTTGTACATTTTGGAAACAGTCATATTTATTTTAGTAATTGATGATCAGCACTTTATTCTGTTGTAATCATATAACCCCTAATTCATTCTCACAATGATTATACCTCTAATAAATTCGTTGCGTGTTATACGTTACATCTGTTTTTATGTATCACATTATATCTTATTTTAATATAGTGGAATATTTGCTTATTCCATCCCACAAAACGACGGTCGATTCAAACTTACATGTTTGAAACGATCCACTCTTTGTGGGAATATAAACTCAGAGCATATGTAAGGTTGTTAAGTGATTAGCTTTGCAACCTAAGGGCGCTGTTGATACATATGTATACTCGACTTGTTAGAAATTTTGCTTAAAAATATCCGAGTATGTATTAAATCATTGTTTCATTATTACAGGCAATGCACCGATAGTTCCAAGTTCACCAAAATCTGTAACAGCGGCAACAAGTCCTGTAACAGATAAACCTGTAATAGCTACAGCTGTTACAACTATTACTACCACCACTATACCTACCCCAACTTTTACTGGGACTACTACGGTTACTACTTCTGTCACAACTACAGTTACCGCTACTACTGTTACAAAGACGTCCACTGCACCTCCTGTTACTAGTTCTCAACCTGTTACTAAAGTTGTTAAG
This sequence comes from Megachile rotundata, assembly GCF_050947335.1. Lineage (NCBI taxonomy): Eukaryota > Metazoa > Arthropoda > Insecta > Hymenoptera > Megachilidae > Megachile > Megachile rotundata. The sequence goes on from NC_134986.1 coordinate 20,388,354, forward strand.
TTATCTGGCTCTAATGCGACTTCACCATGTGATATCACAAATAACCAGGAACAAATTGTAGAAAAGGCAAAGCAGGTATAGTATCTTTTCTACAACGGCGTGTTAATTACTTCAACTAGATACTTGAATAAATATTAAATTATTCAATATGAAATATCTGCAGGAGGCATACGTTATGCAAAGAATTGCTGAGTTACAACGTGAAGGGTTATGGTCAGAAAGGAGGTTGCCTAAAGTACAAGAACCACCTCGTACAAAAGCTCATTGGGATTATTTATTGGAGGAAATGGTTTGGTTAGCTGCCGATTTTGCTCAAGAAAGAAAGTGGAAAAAAGCTGCAGCAAAAAAGTGTGCCCGCATGGTACAGAAATATTTCCAAGAGAAAGCAATTCAAGCACAAAAAGCTGAGAAATCACAAGAACTTAGGTTAAAGAAAATTGCTAGTTTTATTGCTAAAGAAATCAAAACTTTTTGGACGAATGTAGAAAAAGTGAGTAACTAGCAATTTTATGAATTATAGTAGTTTTTACCCCACACTATTAAGCCGACAGTTTCGATGTATTTCTATTGAAAATGTGTGCTCGTTGTGGGAACAGAAAAGTCTGCTAACAGTGTATGGTTGTATTAAATATTTGAGTACAATCAAAGGAATGATGCAGGACACTTATTTTTATAACACTTCTAATATCGACTACACGAAAATACAAAATTTCATATCTCTTTTTCCTTTTTTTTCAAGTTGGTTGAATACAAACAGCAAACGAGATTGGAAGAAAAGAGAAAACAAGCACTAGATCAACATTTAAATTTTATTGTTGGTCAAACAGAGAAATATTCAACTTGGTTAACGGAAGGACTTAATAAAACTGACGGGCCTCAAAGTATACCTGCTTCTATGAATAGTTCACGAATTTCTTCACCAGTTCCACCTGGTAAATCTCATTCTGATGGTATGTTAAACTTTGTGATCAACATTATACTATTTTCTTAATAATAGTTGTACATGACATATATTATTTTTTTTTTTAACACAGAGGACTTTCAACCAAATCAAAGTTCAGATGATGACGAAGAGACTATAGCTAAAGCGGAAGAAGAATTAAAGTCTGTAACAAATCATAAAGAAGAGGTTGAATTATTAAAAAAAGAGTCAGAAATACCATTAGAAGATCTCTTAAAAGATTTACCGCCAGATTACTTAGAAGACAGAAGTAAAAGCTTGTCACCTGCTTCAAAAGAAGTTACTGAAGTATGTGTACAACAGTTTACATTGCTTTGCATTGTTTATTATTTAGGATTAATGTTTGACTTTTCTACAGGAAAATGAGAAGACGGCAGATGGAGATACAGATTTTGTTGCAGCATCTGACGAATCGTCAGACGAAGAGGAAACTATTATGGAACAAGAAAAATTGGAAGAAAATGCAGATTATAAACAAGAATTGGATGATCTCAAAGTACATATACATTTTACTGAATATTATAAAAATGTTAATGAGCCATTTATATGCAAAGTTCATTCTTTTAGGCTGAAAACGAAATGTCCATTGATGAACTTATGGCAAAATATGGTAATATGTCGGATGTTCCAATGGATGTGGAACAAGAGTCTGTTCAAGGTAAATAACATGCTATTTAATTTCCGCCTTATAGTATTCATACACTTAGTGATGATATTTTACCGTTCCTGACAGTTCAAGTAATGGTATTCATTCTTGATTCTTGTTTCTTGATGTAATTGAGGCATTTGTCTGAAAACTTCATATATTTATAACTTTTTAATAGATGTATAAGTTGATCATAAAGTAATATATATACATCCCTCTGTATTTAGAGTCGGATAAAGAAAGTATAAAGGAAGAAGAAAGTCAAGAGAATGAAGAAGAATCCACCAGTAATGAAAGCGAAAGCGAAGAAAGTGACAACGAAATTGGAGAACCAGAGTCTCGCATGCAAAGTGATCACGAAGCTGATATCGGTCTTAAATCTCTGTTGGAAGATATATCCATGGAAAAATCTTCAAGTGATAAGGTAAAATAGTATTTGTAATTTGTTTGGATAATTTGAACATTGTAATATATTAAATATTTTCAAGATTTTAATATACTAGTAATTTTTATAGACTGCAGAAATAGATCACTCAGATGCTAATGACGAAATGGATAATGTCGCAGCGTTGGCAGAAAGCATCCAACCCAAGGGGAATACTTTACTTACTACCAGTGTACGTTATTTTAATTATAGAGGAAAATTTAGCCTTTCATCCAAAGTAAAATGTTGTCTAATAGCATTTTATTATTTCGAAAGGCCAGAATATAAGTGATATTTATTCTCGATAAATAAATTATTTTGATTTATTTTAGAAAATTATCACGACAATTCTTAATAAATTATGTGAATCAGAAGCATAGTTATTTATTAATATTAATAAAATTTATATTATAATTTTAGGTTGTTACTAAAATTCCATTCCTTCTAAAACACTCATTGAGGGAATATCAACATATAGGATTGGATTGGCTTGTTACAATGTATGAGAGAAAATTAAATGGTATTTTGGCAGATGAAATGGGTTTGGGTAAAACTATACAAACAATTGCTTTACTTGCACATTTGGCATGTGAAAAGGGTAATTGGGGACCTCACCTTATAATAGTACCAACGTCAGTGATGCTTAATTGGGAAATGGAATGTAAAAAATGGTGCCCTGGTTTTAAGATTTTAACTTATTATGGTACACAAAAAGAAAGAAAACAAAAAAGGACAGGTATGAATCTAATTTCCTTTCTGAATAGGCATAGGGAAGAATAACTGTGTTGATAATATTTTCTCGTGTTACCTAGGTTGGACAAAACCTAATGCCTTTCACATATGTGTAACATCGTATAAATTAGTTATACAAGATCATCAAAGTTTTAGAAGAAAAAAGTGGAAATATCTTATATTGGATGAAGCTCAAAACATTAAAAATTTCAAATCACAAAGGTGGCAATTACTGTTAAATTTTCAAACGCAACGGTAAATACTTGTAACCTTCTGCATAAAGAATATATTTATTTAATACTATATTGTATTAAATTGTCTATTATAGGCGATTATTGCTTACTGGCACACCTCTTCAAAATAATTTGATGGAACTGTGGTCTTTAATGCATTTTTTAATGCCAAATGTATTTCAGTCACATAGAGAATTTAAAGAATGGTTTAGTAATCCCGTTACTGGAATGATAGAAGGAAACAGTGAATATAATGAGAATATCATTCGTCGACTACATAAGGTCTGTAGGTAGATTATATTCATATTAATTTGCTTATGTACACAACTCGCTACCGACCCAGATATGCGTCAGAATGGCACATGTCTGTTTTATCTATACATAGCGAGATATTAAAGTAATTCTCTCTTAAAACTCGCGTGTCAGAATCTATAATATGACATACGAATCCTGTCGTGAGAAACAATTTTTCTTTGCAAAAATTGTTATTGCGTAGTTAGGTAAAAATAAAAATGTTATAACTGTGTTACTTGCAGGTTTTACGGCCTTTTTTATTACGAAGATTGAAAACAGAAGTAGAAAAGCAATTACCTAAAAAATATGAACACGTTGTTATGTGCCGCCTGTCAAAACGACAACGATATTTATACGATGATTTTATGTCTAGAGCAAAGTAAGAATTATTCTCTTTATTTTTACTATAATTTTTATGGCTTTATTATTGCAATGCTAACGGAGATTATTATTATTTTAAAGAACAAAAGAAACTTTGGCTAGTGGTAACTTATTAAGTGTCATTAATGTATTAATGCAATTACGGAAAGTTTGCAATCATCCAAATTTATTTGAAGTAAGACCTACTGTGTCACCATTTCAAATGGAAGCTATTGAATATGTTACGGCTTCCTTAGTATGGAGTGCTTTAGATTATGATCCATTCAAGGTTTGTCATCTGTTTATTTAATTTCCATCTAATTCTAAATAGTTGTTTCAAAAGGCTGGAAAAAATAATATATTCATTTGTTACAGCACATTGATTTAACTAGTATTAATTTTTTATTATGTGATTTGGAATTGACTCTTACTGCATTTACGGCACATAGAGTTAGGCGATTACAAACTCCACGGAAACTTATAGAAGAAATAGACACACAACCAGATCCACCTCCAAGATGTCCACCCGGAAAAATTAAAATTAATGTTAGATTATCTAACCAAGTTAAACAGTCTCCTACACCTCAACAGACTCCAACGAAATTGAAGAATTTAGTTGGAATATTGCCTACTCCAAGGGTTGGAACATCTCCCTTAATAAAAACAGCAAATAATCAAAACACTCCAGGACAAGGTAACACTCGCTTCGAAAATCTAACACGTTACTTCTTTCTTGCAATTAATTTTACTTTATTTTGCAAATTTATAGGCGTCACTTTAAGAGTACAAGGAGGGCAACAATTACAGGGATATTCTGTGCAATTAGTTCAACATCAGGGTAGTGTGAAAGGTATTAATTATTTTAAATGTTTTAACGTGTTCTACGTACACTTACTCCCAAATTTGGGTCCCTGTGCATCATCGATCAGTGGTTGCACTCAGTATCATCGCTGTGTAATCATTTTTGCAGTGGTGCTAGAGGAATTGGTCTCGGGCCAGCCTGTTTATAGTTTTCCCATGTTATAAGCATTCTAGAACCGAGAGCACATTAACAAAACTTACATTTAATTATAATCTAACATTTGTAAGTCACAGTTTGTGTAAAACATTTGTTGTTGTGTTTGCTTCGAAAATAGCAATTCCTGTTGGAACACTAGCACATAACCCACAAAGTACAACAGTGACACCAACTACAGCAGCAACGAATGCACAGAGGATTACAGTAGGGAATGCAAATATTAGAGATGGACTGCAACGACTAGCCACGCAGACAGTAACAGTTAAACAAGGTGATTCCGTCCAAAGAATAGCAGTGCCTAGTTTTGCACAGCTGGTTCAGACATCTACTGGTAGACATATCATTCTGACTTCAAATCAGCAAAACACTAACACAGGTTTGTCCGAAGAGTGCTCATAATCCCACTGACTTCATTTATGATCCATATTAAACATCGTGGTCCACGAATTTCCTTTTTCATATCATTTGTATGCACTTAAATGAATGTTGTCAAAAAATAATCCATGATGCATGATTATAAATAATAATAATAATTCCCTATGTTTGTGGACAATTTTTACTACAATCTTAAAATGTAACTTGTAGAACGATTAATTTAGTAAATACTGAATTATTGCAAAAAATATATAATTTCTTATACTTACAGTTTCATTTCCAGTAATGACACCAAGCGGACAACGCTTAACGGTTTTATCCAAATCTTTGATGGGCCTATCTACCTCGGCAACTACAGTGAACAAAGTAGTAACGACTACAAGTGGTACAAGTGGGCGACCAGTAATGAGGGTGCCACCGCTAAACGTTACTACTACTCAAACACAGTCTTCTCCTACTGGCAATGGACAATCTCAACAACAATCAATTCGTTGTGGTATCGTTACCAGACACGCACAAAAAGAATCAGAGAAGGCACAAACGAAGGAACGTCCAAAATCTGAATTTTATTTGGTAATTATTTAAATTATCATAATGCTTTAACTTTTTCTTGACGTATGCATAAATTCTTATGTAAATGTATTTCCATAGCCACAATTGGAAGAAGAAAGAAAACAAAGACGGCAAGCTAAACTTCAGCTTCTTGCAAATATCAATGAAAAAAGATGTGCCGCGTGTCCTCTGTATGGTGAAGATTTGTTTATGGCATTAAGAATTGGAAAACCATCAACGGCATGTCGATGGCACAATGGTTGGGTTCATTGTGCAAATGCTAAAGAAAGTGTACGTACGCGAAGACAGTTTTTTTCTCGTACGGAAGCACTTGCAGAAGCGATCAAAAGTACGGAACAAATTGTTGAAGAGCTTAAAGAAATTTTTGAAAGGTTCGTCTATTGATAAGGATTTGGAAACTTATCCTTTGTAATCAATTTAATGTGTGTAATATATTAATTTTATTTTAGATTCGCTGTTTATGTTCCTGCTGTGTGCGCACCTACCCCACGTTTTCATGTTTCTCATCCCCCTCCACACAAGTTTTACGCTCAGCGTCGTATGCAAATGGAATTGCAACGTCAACTATCACCAAAATTGGCATTGTTCCATCCAATAGCTAGTGCAATGATGACACAATTCCCTGATCCTAGATTAATACAGTATGACTGTGGAAAATTGCAGTCTTTAGATCAGCTTCTTAGGAAGCTTAAATCTGAAAATCATAGAGTGTTAATTTTTACGCAAATGACAAGAATGTTGGACGTATTAGAAGCTTTTCTTAATTTCCATGGTCATATATATTTGCGCTTGGATGGTACTACTAGGGTAGATCAACGACAGGTACGTTCTTATTATCGCTCAATAATTGTTGTCATTTTTATCGTCTTTATTATATGTACTTTTTTGTTGAAATGCAGGTTTTAATGGAAAGATTTAACGGAGATAAGCGAATATTTTGTTTCATTTTATCGACAAGGTCAGGAGGTGTAGGTGTGAATCTTACAGGAGCAGATACCGTTATATTTTATGACAGTGATTGGAATCCTACAATGGATGCCCAAGCACAAGACAGATGTCACAGAATAGGACAAACACGGGATGTACATATTTACAGGTAAATATAAAAAATACAGTACACGAACTTGTGTAATTTCAAGTATACATGTTTTCTCTTATTACAGATTAGTAAGTGAAAAGACTGTAGAAGAAAACATTCTGAAAAAGGCCAATCAAAAGAGACTTCTTGGAGATTTAGCTATTGAGGGTGGAAACTTCACAACTGCTTACTTCAAGAGCGTAAGTATTGCATGCGTAAAATAAACAAGCTTGTTCGTTGTAACATATCTTATAAAACTGATTATTATTTTTACAGTCTACAATACAAGATCTCTTTAATATCGATCAAACGGAAAATGATGCAACGGCGCGAATGGCCGAAGTGTTGGAACAAAATAAAGATCGAGAAAAATTCTTGCAAAAGGACAATCAAGGTCAGCCAGTGGACGATAAGGTAGCTATGGGTGCACTCGAAAGCGCCCTTGCTGCTGCCGAAGAAGACCTTGATGTTCAGGCTGCAAAAACAGCGAAAGCTGAAGCTGTTGCGGATTTAGCAGAATTTGACGAGAACATACCTTTAGAGGATGCTGATAAAGATGACATGCAAGTCAGCAAAGCTGAACTTGAAGTACAAAATTTAGTATCTCAGGTAAAATATTTTCTCTCTTTGCGCGAACAAACGATTTTTGAAACATATTTTTTTACAAAACGATGATTTAAAAATTTTCTTTCCATACTCAGCTGACACCCATAGAACGTTACGCGATGAAATTCGTTGAGGAATCAGAGGGGGCATTTTCTGCGGCACAACTTGCTGCAGCAGAACGTGAACTAGAACAACAAAAGAAAGAGTGGGAATTAGATCGGTTACGAGCGTTACGTGAGGAGGAAGAAAGACGAATGCGGTTGGCTGACGACGATGAGAAGCCCTTAACATTTGGACGCGAGGATGCGCAAAATCAGGTTAATAGTGCTAGTAATTCTAAGAAATTAGTCAATAAGAGACCGAATAGGAGGAGAAATTCGCGTAAAAATAATAAGAGTACTCAAGAATCGGAAAGCGAGACCGAGACTACTACGGAATCGGAATCAGAGTCGCAGGAAGACGTGGTAGAGGATAGCCTTGACGAAGAATCGAGTCACACGGAGAGTCAGAGTCAAGGCGACGAGGACGAGGAGGAGGAGGAGGAGGCAAATGATCAGAATGATTCCGAGAAAGGCGGGTATCCAAAACGTAAAAATCGCTCTAACAAATCGTTTAGCCAAAATCATTTTGATTTGAATAGTCCGCGAACAAGATCCAGAGGGAACGTTAAAATTAACCTATGGACTTTGGATGTCAGTCCTATTTTGCCAGGTATAAAACCGAAGGCCCGAGGTAGGGCTAGTAATCTGCGAAAACAGCGCGAACTTGAAACGAGAATGAAAGCCGAAGAAAGTTTTGTTTTACCTTTACCACCTGTTTCGAGTCCTAAAAAGTTCAACAATTCAAATGTTTCAAATAAGTTCGACGAAGAACACGATACCGATTTAAATTATATCAATACCGAAAGAAACAAAACTTCGCCTGTTAAAGAAACAAGTGAAAGTGTTGCTAATTGTAAAACTGTTACGAATCATTGTACCATTTCAACAGCTTCGTCAACGCTGAAATTGAATAAAGTCACGGAAGAATCTAATTCTGTTACGCATTTAGATTCTTTAGAAGCAGAAACGTGTTTCCATTCGTATAATTCATCCGACATGTCGGAATCTGATTTGAGAGATGACAGTGAAGTGACGCAAGATTTAACAGACACCAGTGAGTCTTCGGTACACATTGCACGATCCACGCACAGGTCTACGGCACAGAGCAGTAATTCGGAAAGCAACGCAAATTTTAACGAGGATTCTGAAAATTCGGAAGCTAATGGTGATTCCAATTCCTCTACGGTAGAGTCAGGCACTTTAAAAACTATTTCTGATTCAAAGTCTTTAAGCAATTCAATCACTTTAGATATAAACGAGGAGATCAATATATCAGAAAATTCATTGACTGCTCCCGTAAAAAATAAAATGATTATTCAAGATACAAAGGAAGCTAGTAAAGAATCTGTAACAGAAAACTTAAGTAAGAGCTCAGGCGATGAAACAAACGACCAATTAACCCAGGAACCTGTTTCCACTCTACAATCGAAGACGTTAGAAAGTAAAAATGTAAAGTTCCAGAATGAAAGTAGTGCAAAAGATACGAACAGATCGCATAGTCCTATCGAGACGAAGGAGAACATAGACATAGAAACGAATAAGGAACAATTGGACAAAAGCGATTCGAATTTAGATGTAAAAGACGAGTCCGTTAATGATAATATATTTAATTCTGTGATAGAAACAAACTCTAGTCAAGAGTTTAGTAACAAAGAGGAAAAGCGTACTAAAGTAGAAGAATCTACGAACAATGAAGATGAAGAAGAAACTCAGTCCTCGTCCGATAACAATGACAATAATTCTGCTTCGGATACGTTCAAATCAGACACTTTATCCGAGTCTGAGTCAAGCACCGAGAGCAAGCTCAAGTTTCGTAAACCAGACACGATATCCTACGCGATAACAACGAGAAGCGCAAAATTAAATCAGAACGTGGAAAGTTCGGAGAACAAAAATTCGGAGACGCAACCGATTCTGCCAAGTATTTCCAACGAGCCGAAACAAAACGAAGCTTCAAGTGCAAATTTAAACGTTCATCGGAAGGAAGCGAATAAGGTGTTGCAAATTCGCAGGCCTGACACACCACGGCCCATGATAGAACAAAGTAGAGTGACAAGGTCGAGCGCGGGTCGTTCTTTAACGCCTCCACCGAGGAACAGTCAGAGTCCCTCGAAATCGATTCAAAGAAGACGACCGGACACGCCGTTACCCGAATGTTTCAAATCTTCTCCGCGACCAGCGACGAGATCTATGACGAATGCGAATTCGCCGGTGAGAAACGAAGAACAGAACACGTCTTATGAAAAACCAACAACCCGTAGTTCAAAAACTTTGGACAATGGTTTCTTGAATCCAGCTCTATTCCGAAGAAGTAGGTCGATACCACCTATGAAATCAGCATCGGAATCGAAAGATTCCAGTCCTGTTTTAACCAGATCAAAAAAGACCAGTGATTCCACGTGTGTAAATACGAGTACTGTAAAACGACGACCAGATACACCGGTTCCTACTTTTGAACAGATGTCAAGGGTCACTCGGTCTGGCTTAAATTTCACACCAAATTCGGGAAAATCAGGTTTTAATCATTCGTCGGCAGTTAGAGGCAATAAACATACGAGGAAGTCAGAAGCTTCAGACTCAAAGGCGGAAGAAGATTCTGTTACTTCACCATCGGCCGACAAAATAGAGGCATCGAACACGGATTCAAACGGAAACGATGTGGCGTCCGAGAGTTTCGCGAAACAGGAGGAGTCGCCGTTGCCTCCTTTCACCGAAATCAACGAAAAACCACAAAGAACGGCCAAGGTAGTCGCGATTCTTACTCTGGACACGAGGAGCAGTCACGTCACCAAAGCGTCGAGTTCTGTTCATTCGAAAACGTCGAATTGCAATTTCACAGACACGAAGAGTGTTAAAAAAAACGCCGATTCTAATTCGACGTCCGATTCGCCGGGAAAGAATTGCGTCTTCAGGATCTCGGACGTGGGCTCCAACTGCAAATTGGACGGCTGGCACGGTTCTGGATTAGACGGTACACGAGATCGCATCTCCTCCAGCGTACTTTCCAACGTAGCAAGTACTTACGGTAATAATAAAACGGGGAAAGCGTCAACCGTGAACAAAGTTACGTCGCCTTTGAACTCTAAACTTAAAACGGAGAAGATTCCGATGCCTGTACAGTCGGCGGCAGTGATAGCTGTGGTAGATCTGGATAATGATTCCAATTACGACTCATCCGATGGGTCGAAAAGATTGCGAAGAAAGATCAAACGATCCCGAGTAACGTCGTACGCCAAGTCGTTTATAACTGGCAAGAATGAGTCGCAAATGGACGACGCGTTAGACGATAAAGAGGAACAGATACCTCCTATAAAGAAGTCTGTTCGTTCGCAACTCACTCCTCCTCCTTCTTCGCAAACCACTCAGTTGGAGAAGATCAGTAGTAGTACTATATCTTGAGTCTCGCTAAAACTTTATCGCTGTAACATTTAGCAGCGTACTTGTATAAATGTTTCAGACACGCATAAACATTTTGGACTGTTGCTTGGAGTGGCGTGCGCATAATCCAAGTTCTGATTATTATTATCATATGTTTTTTTCATCTTTTTTTTTTCTTAATTTTTCACACGATTCTTGTACATAATTCACGAAACGTAAGGAAGTAAGCGAGACATTTCTTTAGTTGTACTGGGTACACACGTGTAATATTTTTTAGCATTGTAAATTGTGCTCTCCTGTAAAGGTTTCTCGAGAATGTCTTTGAGCGACATTGTAATTTATACTTGGTGATATAAAGGAAAAATGTGAACGAAAGATTTAAGAGATCCGACTGTGTATCATAATAGGAATAGAAACGAGAAAATGATTCGTTATAGATTAGTTGATTTAGCACGACTGCAAATAATTGGTTTGCGGCGTGATCGTATAAACGAGATACAATAGACAGTCGATTCAGAAGTATAAAATTGATAAAATGAAAAACGTAATATTCTTCTGTGAACGCGCCGTACTTTGCTCTCATGTAACGCCTTGTATTATATAACTTGCAAGGTAACGACCTGATTACATGCTAGATTTTAAGAAGTTTATTCGTTTAATGGTATGTCCCACTGTAATATTTAAGTTGCGTGCCTGTATTTTGTATGATCGAGTGAATCCGAGAAAGGAAATAAACAAAATATTCCTTGCTACGAAGCCGATGTGTTTTCTTATTTCTTGGTGCGTTTCCAAGTCTGTTCGATCAAAGGTTCAGTTCCGTTTTGGTGTCAAATTTTGCTCAGTGTGCTTGGTTATATATACATTGAGGATCATTAAAAGCGACGATCTCGCGTTCTCGTGATGTTTTGGTGTGGCAAGGCTATCATGACCGCACATTAAAAGAAAAAAATTTGTGTAAATTAGTCAGAAAAATAATCGCATGTAGTAGAATGCTCCAATAGTTATTTAAAAAAATGGCACCAAAACACTGCCTTTGCCATTCCAAACTTGGAGTCAGCCAAGGTATAAGCAGGCACATTAATGAGCGTCTTGTACGGTAATTCATGTTAACACGGAATCGAAGGAACATGATATTTTGCTAGGAAAATGAGCCTTTGAACGAGCACAGTGTATTCCTATTCATTTCCTTGATATTCCAAGGTGATCCGTTTTTCATTCGGGATAAGTGTCATTTTCATTAACGTTCTTTGCTTGCAACAAAATATGTCTGAAATCCGAAGGCATACGGGTCAAGAATAAATCGCCAATTTATTTGTTTGATTATATCTTTATATTTGGGTGCGGTGTACACGACGCTCGTTTTTCGTAAACTTTCTCATTAAGTCTTCTGGAAGAAGATCATTATTTGTAATCTGAACAGATCTGATAGTCGTACTTTAATGTCTTACAGATATGGTTGTCGGACGACAATATGGAACAGATGCCGGTTCGTATATGAATATTACTTTTCTTTCTTCAAAATCTTGAGGAAGCGGATAGACAATTTCTTTTCTATTTGTCAGATGTGGTGTCCTCCAACGCCTCCCACAACGGATAACGATGTTTACATCGACTATTCTTTGGGATTTCTTTATGAAAATACACCTATGTCAGAGGCTCAATTGCCTCCGATATACATTAAGAAAGAACAAAAGAGAAGTAGAATCGACGCTGGACTTAGCGATCGCGATGGTAAGTGTCTTCCATTATAGCGAATCACATTGATATGATAATCCAAATTACTTGTTGTTTGTTATGTAAAGAAGTAGTGGGTAAAATTTGATCTTGCGATCGGAAAGGCACTTAAAAAAACTATCAATAATTCTTCATGTAACAAATAGGTCCCAAGTAATTTTGATAGTACCGTGAAAAATTATGTATAATAATATTTTGCTAAATCGTGTATTTGTTGCATAGGACGGCGAGCAGTTAAAATGCGACACAAGGAGGAATCGGTATACGCACCGAGATCTTTGTTCGATCGGCCTTCACCAGCATTAACGAAAATGCGTCGTGACATGAAATTACATAAATATCGCATAGTTCGACCGCCGATTCCATTGCCGGGTGTAAAACCGCATATGTCGAAGTCTTCAACGGACCAAGAACTTGTTTTAGACTGGATGATACACGAAGATTGGGCACTTCTTCAAGCAATTCAGATTTATCAAGGACTGCCATTGAATTTAATGATCTTATCCCCTGGTCATACTCCAAATTGGGATTTAGTTGCGGACATAGTGAACAATACGTCTCGAATATATAGGTCCCCTAAGCAATGTAGAAGTAGATACGAATCGGTGATAGTACCGAGAGAAGAAGGAAAATTACTTTATGATACCACGCCGAAAAAACAAAAGAAACAGAAAGGCGTTTACAAGATGCCTCAAGTTTCAGAGGTATATTGTGATATTTTTATTGTACATTTGAGGAAGGATGTTGACACAAATTATCGTTGTTTAATCGTCTTCTTTTAGCAACAAAGTAAAACAAACAGGCCAATGAAAACGTCTCAGTTATATAATCAGGATAAAAATCACTCATTCACATTAATGTGCTGTCAAAGATTTGACACCATAAAATCTGTTTCCAATAAGAGAACACCTACCGTTAAACCGTTGCTCGTTAATCCGTTAATGAAGAACCCCACTAATGCTGCCGTTTTAGCCGAATGTGGCATTCAGTATGACAGTCCCTTAGCACCCATAGAAGTTGCAACCCGACGAGCTGACAGGATCGCAAAGGAGAAACTTAAACATGCTGTTAGTATAATAAGATTCAACATCTCGACCATTTGAATGAAATGCATAGAAAGTATTATATATTTTTTATTCAGGTTTTAACTGCTGAGCAACAGCAGCAAGTAGCTGCCCGTTTGCTGCAGCAACAGCAGCAGCAGCAACAACAGCAACAGCAACAAGCTCAACAGCAGCAGCAGCAGCAGCAGCAGCAACAGCAACAGCAGCAGCAAATAAAATTGCAACAACAGCAGCAGCAACAAGCACAGCAAAACATTTCGAATACCACGAGTCCTCAAGTACATCAATTGACCCAAGTTGTAACGACAGTTACGACTGGCCTGACAACGATGAAAACTGTCACAACAATGACGAACGTTACCACGTGTGGAACGACAGTTGCTACATCCGCGGCCAAAACTCGACCAGGAGGAACGTTGACTATGCAAGACACGCGTACTGCGCCAACCGTTGTTAGTGTTGGTAATCTTCAAGCTGCTCAGAGAATCGCAACAGCGAGTTTGGTATCCGCTGCACAGAGTTCTCCGTCAGCTACGCAGAAGGGTATCGTTGGAGTCACTGTAGCGACAGCTTCCGGTAGCAAAACGTTAACCGCTGCACAATTGCAGTATTATAGACAGCAGCAAGTTTTGTTGCGACAACAGCAACTGAAAGTACTACAAGCCCAGGCTGCGAGTGGTCAAAAAGTCTCAGTAGCTGTCTCGGCTGCTGCTGCGCAGCAAAGAGCTACTCTGATGAAGCAAGGTATAACCGCTGGCACTGTTGCACAAACAACCGTTGGAAAGCAGACGGTAGCACGTACAGTGTCGGAAACTGAAATGGCCGCTCTGTTAAAAAGACAGGCCTTACAGCAGCAAGCAAAGGCAGTGGCTCAGGTTCAAGTACCTTCGCAAGCCGGGCTTACTCCGGCTCAAATATTCGCGCAGGCAGGTTTGCAAGTGCAACAAGCTGGAACATCTGCCGGTGGAACACCAGTTGCTACTTTGGTGAAAGCAGCAAATGTAGCCAGTGTACGAACAGCAACGCCTCAACAGATTCGTCAGCTTGCTCTTCACCCTCAAATCATTACTCAAAGGAAATTACCGGCGCAGAAGGTTGCACAGTTAACGCAGGTTGCTGGTAAAACTGGGGTTCAAACGCAATTGATTGTGCAACAAAAGTCTCTGCCCGCAACAATGACTGTGCAGCAGATTCAACAAGTTATGAAACACGTCCAGCCGTCGGCGATGCAACAATTCACTCACGTACGTTTATATACTTGTTATTGAATCCCTAATTAAGATATAGAACTTTGTTGTTTTAATTAATAAATTAAAGAAGTTGATAATTTAGAAATTGGGTAATATTAACTTCATGTAACCTTTTCCAGGTTCTTTATTTTTAACAGTAATATATGTGATTTCAGGTCTCTACGGGACAAGCAGTTTCTTCCCAGCCCGGTCAAGTAGTTTTAACAAAATCTCCCTTACAAACGCGAGTAATTCCAGTTGTATCTGCCGCTTTGAAACAAACAATACAAGTTGTTACGGCAAGTAGTGCTCAATTGCGACAAGCTGCACCTGCTCAAGGGAAACCCGTTGTTACGACTGCAAGAGGTAGTCCTGGACCTAGTCAAGTCAGATTGCAAACCATTACGCATCCTGTTCATCCTCAGCAAGTGCAACAGCAACCGCAACAGCAACAACAGACTCAACCAGATGCTCAACCAAAATAAATATTGTATATTTCGGAAGACGCACTCGAATCGACTTAGCATTAGGAATTTTTATTTCGAATTCAGGTGGTTGGAATAAAGGAAAATGAATATCAGGATTCAATTGGGGTTCTCTCAAAATAGTGACAACATTCCAAAAGGTATTGCGAGTAATATAATTGCAATTGATGTTGTAATCCTATTTCGGATCAACCAGTACACAGTTGTAATATTTGTGCAAAGATTAATACCACTTCACCTTTACGTAATAAAGGTATTTTTTTTATACTTCGATTTTATCTACGAGAAAGTGACACTGCAAACGGCGAATGTTATAAATCAGTATTGAAAAATTTGGTTTTTAATCGTAGTATATCGTCTTTCAAAATTTGCTGGCCGAATTTGTACATAAATCATACTGGCAAAACTTTTGTTACGCGTTATTGACTTTGAAGAATTCTGGAATAGTATTATGAATTTATTATGACATAGTTTGTTTTAAACGCTTATTCGACGAAGAGCCCATTCGTGACGATTACTTCACATTTTAGTATCTAATCGAAGATTTTAATTAAATAGATTTTTTGTGTCAAGTTCAGTACGGTTTTCTTTATGTAATATGTACATCTATATCACTTTCAACTCCTAATATATTATTTCATGGAAAACGAATAATTTGCGAAAGTAAGCATGCCCTGTTGCGCATCGAGACCGTATCTTTCTCGGTTTTCTAAGAACAAAAACAAATTTAGCCTCGAGAAATACGCTTAACTTGTCGATACATGTGAGTAGAAAGAATAAATATGAATTTACGACTGTATATGTATCTATAGTTACCTGTAGGATTTAAAATTTCGTTCGATAATATGATGTTTATACTAGGCTCTTTATCGAATTGTGTAAGATTGTACTAAATATATATATAAATATATATATATATATATAAATATGTATAATTCGTGT
Organism: Megachile rotundata; assembly: GCF_050947335.1. NCBI lineage: Eukaryota > Metazoa > Arthropoda > Insecta > Hymenoptera > Megachilidae > Megachile > Megachile rotundata. The sequence continues at coordinate 20,404,587 of NC_134986.1, forward strand.
ATTATAGACGCTAAAATAAACAAACTCGGAAGGAATGTATGCATTTCGTACGCGGTCTATGTATATTCTTTATAATTGTCTTACTAAAGACGCTAACAAGCACGTAATTCTATAAGTATCCTTATATTCTCATAACATAAACTCGAAATACATATTTTAGCGTTAAGAACCATTCTTTCCGATTCTGATTAATAGAATTATTTTTGCTTCAATTTGTTTATACTCTGTCATTCTTTGATGTATCCATCAACGTCACTGATAAATGCCTGGTAGTTTTTTACGTTGTACATACTTGCTAAGTCATGTCATTGCGCCGATAATTATGATAAATGCCAGATATGCGTTGTTTTGTATAGAATATCATTTTCTCTTAAAAATTTCATATCATATGGTACAATGATTTGAGGAATCTAGTTTAATTATAAAAATTGAGTAACAGAGATATCTACAACTTAAAGAGATTACTCTAATATATATCTCTTTTTCTACATGATATTTGATAATCATACTTATATAATTGTACATGTCTACCATAATCTAAAACAGCGTTGTATGCGAACTGGTAGTCATTCAGTTGCAAACAATGGCAGTGTTAAGTTCTTTCCTTCTGAACTTGGGTTTTACAGTCGTTGCGCTCTTAACTATTTTAGTTCTTTATGTGAAATATAAACGAAGTTACTGGCAAAGACGCGGAGTGTCTACTCTACCAGGGCACTGGTTGTTTGGTAACATAAAAGACGCTGCATTACAGAAAAAGTCTTTTGCTCAAGTGTTTGGTGAATTGTATGAGCAAGCTGCGGATACGGATGATGTTTTGGGAATTTATGTTCTCCATAAACCCTTCTTGTTAATAAGAAGTCCGGAAGTAATTAAACAGATTCTAATTAAAGACTTTAATGTATTCCCAAATCGCTATTTCTCCGTTCGCTCGCTTCACGATGACATCGGTCATAGAAATCTTTTCTCCATTGAGAATCCTCCATGGAAATACCTTAGGTGCGTTTCGAATTATTGCTAAAATTACTTTTTGTAAAATGTTTATACATATTTTATCAGCTGGGAATTCGAAAATTTAAAACTACCTATTTACGTATCCTATTAATGATACTTTTATTTCAGAACCAAACTTTCGCCCGTATTCACCGGTGTAAAACTAAAGAAACTTTTCCATCTGATAGTTCAAAATGCTAATTCAATGAGCAAATATATGGAAAGTCAGTTTTTAAACGGTACAAAGACAAAAAATATGAGGGTAAGAGATATTGCCTTGAAGTACACGACCGATATTATATCTAATATTGCTTTTGGAATTGAAGTCAATTCTTTCGATCCTGAAAAAGTAGAATTCTTCAACAAAGGTATTTTGTTGAAATTACAAATTACAGCTTTTTCACTGTTTGTTGAAATAATTTCATATTTCCGGTTTTTGTTTCTCGTTTGACAGTTCAAGAGGGACTTCAATTTTCCTTCAAGCGGGGCCTAGAATTTTCGATGATGTTCTTTTTCCCGACGATTGCTAAATACATAGGTACTCAAATGTTAGGTTCGTCTACGGATTACTTCCGTAAAGTATTCTGGGATTCAATGGATACCAGAGAATCGAATAAAATTAAACGAGAAGACTTGATCGATTTGTTATTAGAGTTGAAGAATGAGAAGCAGGAAAACTCTGAATTCAGTTAGTGATAGTTAATTAATCCTGTCTTGTAATATTTCATAAAATTTTGTTTTGTTATTGCTCTTCAGTTGAAAAATGTTTGTAGAATTTGAGGGCGATACACTGTTGAGTCAATCAGCCATTTTCTTCGTTGCTGGCCGCGAATCTAGCGTATCAACTATATGCTTCACCCTTGCTGAACTTGCTAAACATCCAGAGATTCAGAAACGAACGAGAGCAGAAATTTTAGAGAAGTTAGAACAATATGGAATGACATACGAGGCTGTTCAAAATATGAAGTATCTTCATCAAGTAATTTCAGAGACTCTGAGACTATATCCACCAGCTCCGATTCTTGATCGAGTGCCTGTTGAGGATTACAAGGTAATGTGGATGATGACATATGAGGAAAAGAACAGAAATTGATTGATAATGTTTTAGATACCAGGTACTGATATAGTATTAGAGAAAGGGACACCCGTGTATATAAGTTTGACTGGTCTTCACCGCGATCCAAGATATTATCGTGATCCCCTATCTTACAATCCTGATAGATATACTGATGAGAATAAAAATGATATTCCCCCATCCACGTATATACCATTTGGTGAAGGTCCACGAGTTTGCATTGGTAAGAAAAGTAGTTTATTCAAAAATTATATCTTTAAAAGAACATCGCTAGTTTGTATTATCAAATATAAATATGTTTCGTAGGTACACGACTCGGCCAGTTACAAAGTGCAATAGGTATACTCACAATACTTAAAGATTATGAAGTTTCATACGATTCTACTTGTAAATGTGACATTGAGAAACGTAACGTGTTCTTGTCACCAGTGGAAGATTTTAGATTAAATGTAACGAAAATCTAAAGTGTACTTAATTGTAAATATTATATTTGTTTTACAATTAAAATAATTCATTTGTTTATGGAAATGCACAAGTCTAATATAATATAAATATGACGATAGAATGATAAATGTATTTCTTTATATATACAAATATAAATTTTTAATACTATCATACATAATCTCTTAAATAATGTTACTAGTTACTATCTTATTTTGGCAATAGTGTCAAATATTTTTTAAATTCTGGAATGACACATTCTCGTGGATTTAATGGCGTTTGCGAAGTAAGATAATCGCTTAAATATTGTGGCATAAAGCAAAGAATACCTTTGCTAGCTAACATCGCCCAATCAATTGGCTGACTAACTTGTCTGACATTTACAAAACAATGAGTAATCTTTTTACCTGTAGGACTAGTATCGTATGGTGGTCTGAAAGAAAAATAATATATTGATTATTCTCATAATAGCAATAACAATCTGAAATGTTTACCTTGCTTGAACAACTTTGCCACCTCCAGCTTCAATTAATCTCTGGAACTGGTCGTATTTATCACCAGAAACTAATAGCAACGCTACCATGTTACAAAACGGTCCATTTGGTTCCTTAAGCAACTTCAACCTCCATCTATATGCAGCTGCTGCGATTATCTCTTCAATTTCACCATTTGGTTCTGGTATAACATCTTTACTCTTCGGATTACCCCATTCGTATTCTTCTTCCTGTTAAGAAGTGAATGCAATTAAGAAATTAATGAGTAGAAAGATCAATTATAAATTAGCGATGGGTAAGCCTAGGAAGGAAATTTGCCCATCGCTATTGCAGATAATAATAACTAATTATACTAACATTTAAAAATTTTCCTTCCTGTTCACAATCCCGTAAGTACATACAATGAAGAACCCACTTTCCAGATGCTATACTACCCAGCATCTTTTCGTTTCTTGACGGTCTGATACAAAGTAAATGTGTCGCAGTGATATCAAAACTAGGATCCGAAGATACATCACCTCCAAGATCTTTTATTACTTTTTCGTACGCCGTTCTATCCTGTTGAAGTGAATGTGTTAATAAAATACTAATATTATTTATTATAACAAGCAACATACCTTTATGCCTGAAAGCATAAATTTAGGTCTTTTTGGAGGCTCGATTTCCTCCACTGATTCTTCTTCAGCATCATCTCCATTTTGCTCGTTTTCATCGATACTTTCATTTTGTTCATGTTGTATTGTTAACTAGTTATACAAAGGTAATTCCAGTTAAATTAATTTCAGATAAAATCAATTTATGTATTTAACTTACTTGTTTTGCATGACACGGATCTTCCCATACAATGGCATCGATGGGTTGAGAATCTTTTGCAATAACTACGGAAAAAAATATATATTAAACAGACGATTAAATATTACTAACATGATAATTGATACTTACATTTTTGTATGGGATCAGAAGGTTCTGTATTGTACGAGCTTGCCTTTTCTCCAGAAAGAGAATACCTATTTTCGGGGGTACTCGATGTTCGTTGCAGCATTTGATCCAACTGTGCAATTTGCCTACCATGTAAAATTATACGTAAAGTTCATGTAACTATCTTGACTCTTTAATACCTTTGTATATAAACTTACATATTAATTTCAATATTTTGTAGCGGACTATTTTCGTCGGTGAATTCCAATTTTCTTTTAATAGGTGTAGTATCAGTTGCTTTATAACTATCATCTTTTGTTTCTACTGTTTCTGGTATTTCTGCTGCTTCTGCTGTCTCCGCAACTTCTGGTTCTGCCGACGATTGATTATTAACAGTAAGTGATGTCTCCCCTGTGCTGTCCTATTACAATTAAAGATTAAAAAATACGTTGTAATTGTTATGAGTGTATACTAATAATAAAATATATTACCTCCAAATTTTGACCTTGATTTTTCAGTTTTTTCCATAACTGTTTTTTCAGATCTGAAAGAGGCTGTAAATTTCATTGTATTAATACATGTACATACACGAAGAATACAAACATGATTGAAATTCATAAGATACAAACAGTGCTGAGAGCTCTTTTCTTCAAAGGTGGCTCTTCCACTCTTAAATCCGGAAAATTGTCAACCCATTTGACCCAACCTTTTCTCGTATCTGGAGAGGGATCTGGTCTAAACACTTGACCATACGGTGTTTCTGGCGTAGACACATGAAACGGTGATTGTGGAGTTTTATTCATAAGTAAACTGAGTCTCTTATTTATTAATGGTGTCTCACCGGAACCACTCTCTTGATTCTGTAATATATATTTTTAAGCAATAAATCGTAATACAAAATGATACCCAATTAACATTCCTTCGATTACCTGTAAATGAGCTAAATGACGTTTCGGAGTAACAATGTTTCTATTTATTGGTTCGACTGGAGGTCTCATTTGACTTGTATTGGTTTTAGATAAACTTGTATCTCCATCGTCTGATTGACTCGATTTTTCAGGAGCTTAATAATAAGAGATATTTAAGTAACTCAAACATGTAATCTAATTCTAAAAGTTTTACATACCCATAGTCTCCCCCACAAGGAATGGTGTTTCATTGACGCGTTTCGATTGAGCTGCACAAGACTTCAGCCAGTCAGCGGTTACAGCTGGCAATTTCCATTTGACTGCTGCATTATACTTATTACCTTCAGGTGTCGGACAAACCAAATGTGTACTTCCATATGTATTCTTTTCAAGATTAGTCTTTCGGACGAATATATCTTGAACCCTAAAACCAATAACGAGTTAATATCTACTTGATTAGAGTTATTTGTTAGCAATAAAAAAGATTACATGGCACCCAATTCCGTGGCTAATGTTGCAAGATACGTTCGTTCTACGCCAGTATACATGCTCATTGTAATAACACAGCCTGACAATGGATTCAAATATTTTTTTATGGATAGCGGTCTATGATAGTACATAATTTCGACTATTTGTTCTTGATTTACACAATCTTCCTACAAAGAATTTTAATAATAGAATATGCCAAGACAACAAGATTTAACGAGAAAGATATTGATACCTACAATAAATAAATCAGTAACAATTTCATTTACTGTATGTTTTAACGATGCACCACATTTTGGTACAACACCGTAATCTGGGATACCAGAAAACGTACTCGAAACTACTTGTCCACCCATGGCTATTATAGTTTCGGCTACGTAACTGTCTTCATCGTTGAAGCCGATTACAACAAATGTCAGTCCTACATAATTGTATCATTATAAAATTTGAACTTAGTATTGTAATTTGTTACGTATGTACTTTAAATTACCTTCAAACAGTTTATCATTTAAAGTGGACATTTGACTAATTGGCACCGCACTATCGTCTGCTAAGCATTTGTTTTTTACGGATACAGACGTTGACGGTGTTTTTGTACGTTTATCTTCTTTTTTATTATCATCGATTAAAGTCTTATCGTTAGTATCTTCTGTGGTAGGTGTTTTTGGCTTTGTAAATTCCTGTAATGTTTTCTCATTTACTGTAACTAGATGAAAAATTATCCATAAATTATGTATTCAAATTAATATTTCCGGAATATTTGCTACTAATTATTGGAAACCATTACCAACGGTATCCTGAAGATATTGTTCGAGAATATCAGATTGATTTTTCTCTTTTTCTTTTTCTAGCAGTGATAGTTTCCTATCTATATCGAATGATGGTATAGGAACTTTTCTTGGTTTTTGCAACATTTGTAAATTCTGTAATGATATATCGATTAAAATAATTATACGTTGTTATGTAACTCGTGATACTTACTTTTTTACTTAATGGAGATGGAGGTTCTGGCGGTTTCTGCATTGCACTATTTATTTCTTCAAATAAAAAATTTTCTTCCGGTGCGGGGCGTTTCAATTTAATACTTTGCTCAAGCCATTCCAAAGTTAGTATAAAAGGACTACATAAAATAATGACATTGTTAAAGAAAGTATAACCGAGAATACTAGTGTAGACATTAATTTTATATCGTACCATAATCCTTTTGACTTCATTAATTTTAGCTCACTAATTGCTTTATGCTCGTCTCCCACAAGAACGTGTGTTAAAACGTCTGATATATCGTCCAGTCGTGTCGCACTACCGACATTTAATATTTTATTAATTTTATCCCTTTGATTAGGAGCAAACCCAGCAAGATAAATCTGAAAAGTAGAAAGACGTAGATCGAAGAAGTTGTATGTCATAATATTAAAAACTAGCACACATTTAATCCACATACATTGCATCCATCTAAAAACGGACCAGCCGATTTTGCTTCACTTAGAGTTAGTCTATCAAAAACTGTAATAACAAAAAATAAAAATTTTAATGTATTTAAAATTAAATATATTATCAATCTATTTATGATATTATTTACCATTGGAAACACCATTCGTTAAATGTTCTACAGTAGAAGTACTGCTCACTGTTGTAGTTAAAGTCTCATCAACACAACTGCCCTGTTGCAGATCACATGGAATCGAACTTATAGCAGAACAATTAAGACTTTCATATACTGGTACAAATTTAAAAAATAATAACATTAGTCGTCAAATTGTAGTTTTAATATTGTAATGCTATTAAAGTATTGTTCACCATTTGATTTTTCTGGAGTAGACGATACTTTTAGCGACGTGATCAAATAATTTTTAAAAGGCAGAGCATAGCCCACTTTTATACTCTCATATACCCAATCTGGTGTTAAACAAGCAATGTTTGCTTGTTTTGCATATTTAAGTTTATCGCTTATTGGACTATTTACAGGTGCAAGCACTACCTTAACTTTTGCACCATCTAAAGGACCCATAAATGTCTAGAAGAAAAACAATGATGCATACAGTGAAATAAAAAAATTGGAGATGAAATTATCAAAAATATATATGTTTTACCCCTCCATTGTCATTAATTAAATGTTTGATTTCTTCTTTTTGACGTTTCGGAAGATTTGTCGACGTGACTACTAAATTGAGGAAAACAGGTGCTTTGTATTTATCAAACATACTATCACTTGCTTTAACAAAATCCTTTAAATTTGTTTTCCAAATTGTTTCAACCCATTCCTTTGTGACTATTGGTATTTTCATGTCTATTGCAGTCTGTTAAACAAATCAATAATTAATCAAATATTACAATAGTACTGATTTAAATAATAAAATAAATTCACTTGCCTCATATTTTGCAGACATAACAGACCCTGTCACAAGGTGGGTCACACGACTACGTAACTGCTTTGTAAAAATACCTCCCATATATTCTACTAATTTTGTTATATGATCCTGCAACCATTAGATTTTAAAATATCTGTAAATTTATGATTTAGTTATTAATAACTTTTAATATTTTAAATATACTTTTTCTTCTGGCGGCAAACCAGAAGCACAGATGCAAAGACCTCTCATAGCAGTAGTATATACTGGATTATTTCCTTCTGGAATTGGTTCCCCATTAATGAAACAAATTAGTAAACATCGAGGTCCAATTATACTGTAAGATTAAAACCATGTTGATTGACATAAAATAAAATTAATTACAGAACCTATTCTCATCAAATGATTCTACTTACGGACACTTAAATGTTTTCAACTGTTCAAATATATCACCTTCAAATTCCTCCATTACAAAAACATCATTTTTAACAGGTTTCATTTTACTACATTTTTTTTCAGTAATCCATCTTGGCTCCAGATCGTGCTCACAACATTTCTGAAAGAATAATTAATGTATTTCTTTTTACTCCTAAACAATCCTTTCTTTCAGTCAATATTTGTTTACTAACATCAAATGCATGCCACATTTCTTCAATACAATCATTTTCAGATTTATATTTGCTTGGCACAATAAAATAAAGATTTACATCTGTGTCAGGTTGACTTTCTTGAATCATGCTTTAGTTTTCTTCCAAAAATCAAAGGATCATAAACAACTTACATTTATGATTTGTTAGAAAAACATTCTGTCAAAAAATGAAATGTACAAAACATTATTAAAAGTTAGTTAATCAGTTATAAATGGACTATTTTATATAGATTTACAAACCCTGCTATATAAACTGTATATAGTACGTAATTTGTAATCTTTTTAAAACAATATTGCATTCACTTTTGTGACACTGTGACACTGTGACAGGTTAGACCACGCTTACAGATCAATTTCGAACCGATCATTAATTATAAAAAAATGTGTGTATTTTTTATAAAACAGTGTTCAACACGTTTTGATAGTTTTCTATATAATATTGCAGATAGTAATAAATTTCGCAGTTAAAACCCACTCTTACAATGTCTACGCTACACGACAGAACTGTTCGCGCCTAAATGCCTATGGTAGAAATTGATCGGCTTTGCAATCAAACAGGAAGAATAAAATTCCTTTTTAGCATTAATATGTACATTCTGAATAGATATGTTAATGTAATGTAATTATTTTAACAAACTCCAAATACCGTGCAAGCTTTATTTTTACATTTTATAATTTTACATCAATCGCGTTTTGAAAATAATATTGCTAGCGCCATCTGCTGCAGTTAACAAAGCGCCGTTAGATTAGAATTCGTTTTTGAATAAACTGCTCTTTGTACAATAAATAATTTTGAACTACTTTATGTAAATTCTGTAGGAACTTTATATTCTTGTTTAATGATTCGAGCTCAATCGCTTATTGACAAGCGTTAGAGGGAAACACAAGTCAATTTCTGAGAAATTACTTTTTCTCCATAAGAGCTTTATAATTACAGAATTAAATGCCAGTTTTCTTTTACTTACTTTCTCCATTTGCCCATAAATAAGAAGACAGAGTAAATACTTACCTGGAGAAGGAAATTTAGTTATTAAAGGAAGGAAAATTTCAACGAGACTCGTCATAATATTAAAATAATTTAATCATATAATTCGACAGACATAAGTATAGTTGACACAAATGATATAATGCCACATCGAAGTTGTCGCATTTATATCAGGCGTCACTTGACAAAACCTAATAACACTGTTCTTAATACCGTTGCAGCAACATTAGTTGCACGTCGTTTATTGACAATCGATAACAGATACGTAAACCGAGTAAACGGCTTGTCAGATCTTAGGTAGATAGTTCTCAAACGTTAATTCACATTTTTACATGTCTCGATAGCGTATAAATATAATTTCTCTCGCATATAGCCGATTCATAAACACGTCTGTAACGTTAAAATAAATGGAATAATTTTGTTGCCAGTCAACTATTTAATAATACAAAGTTTCCAATTTTGTAGGTGGTCCTTATTTAAAAGACAATTTAGTTGGTAAGCAATCAGGCAACTGGCGAGTTTCAGTTTAATTAACCTGCAATAATAAGTACCATACGTGAAGTCATACTTTCCTTTCATACAGAACACAACAGAAAAACTCATTTTCACCAAGATACCAAATATAGTACAAAATCTTACTCGCATTATTCTCAATATTTGTCAGATTTGTTATAACAAAGCGCACAGAAATCGCGGATACCAGGGAAAGGGAAATTACATTACATATAGCTCCCCCCTGCATATTTATGCAGTTTTTACTTTGTACCTCCGTAACCTGTATTTTTATCACTGGCCATTCGAGTGAAACTGTAGAGAAGCTGTTCCGACATAGTATGTATCCGATGATTCTCATCCGTAATAAAATTTTTACACCTTGTCTATCATTCACACGATCAGTTTAATAAAAAAGTAAAATGTATAATTAATCCATGTATTATAAATAGTTTTGTAATTATAATACACTGAATTTTATTTTTTATCTTGTTTTATCACTTTTGGGTTATAAGTGAATCGTCGATAATTAAGAACTCCACAATTAACTTAGCGTTAAAATAGTCATGAATAATTTTTCGCTCGATAAGGTGTCATGAAGAAGGCAATAAAACAGCAGCGATTAGAATCTCTTCATTGGCGTAAATAGGATTTTCGTTACGCTAGGTCTTTTAATAACGGCAATAATGCCACACCTACATAATCAAGTGACTTTCGGGAACTTGTAAATGTCAGAATTCGAAGATTTAAGGCATCCTACCTACGACATGAAGTATCCTACGTCCTACCAAATGGTTCATGAAAAGGGCTAGTCCATATCATTTACTTGAGAGGGAGAGTCAGGTGCACTGATAACTCTAGTTACGCCAATGAATTTCTCATGCTTTCTTCCGCGTATGCGAATCCGAAACTCCGAACGAACGAAGCTAAGACGCGCAACGTAATCGTGAACGATTAGGTACACAGTACGGATCCAAGTAAAACGATTATCGATTAAAATATACAGAGAGAACAACCATTTTCGCGATCGGTTGCCACGCGCAGCAGCCAACAACGCCTGTTGATCGACATTCAAGGCTCGATCGGCGCTCAATCTTAAACTAGACGCGTCCCTGTTGTTCGCCAGATAGTTGGCCGTTCTCGAATCCCTTCAGGGAAAGGTCGAGCGCGACTCCTCGAGCTCGAGAAGGATCTTCCGATGAAAAATGCTCCCTCGTCGCTCGTCCGTGCAGCTGGTTATTTGTTAGAAACTGGCTGTTCCAGGTCCGTCGTTAGATGTCACAGATATTGTACAGGTTCAAAGTCCGCGTACCTAAGGGAACATGTATCCGAGGTCACGCGTTTGGGGTGTTGGTAGCCTCGTCCTCTTTGTTCAGCTCTATCAGCTTCTCCAGAGAGAACTGACGTGCCCTGGCTGCCCAAACTTCTCCATTCGCCAGTACTCTGCAAAGGAAACCACATGATAATTGATTACATTCGACTTTATGTGATTTACCAAATACTTTCAACCGATAATGGTACGGTCTCCAAAATGTTGGGCTACCAGAAATTCGTTAAGCAAACGTTTCCCGAACGAAACTATATAGGTTGATCGAGGATACCGATTAAACGTTGCCCGATTACTCGGTTACATACCGTCTCGTGTTTTCGCTAACCAGCCTGTCCGGCGCTCCGTACACCGGCGGATTAGCATAAGGATCATAGCCGAGCACAGAAAGCATCGGCGCGATGTCAGGCATCTCTCTAACCACGTCGTCCGGAATGTGGCCCACCCACTTGGTCAATGCCTCCAGGTTAACCGGCTTTATGATCTGGTCCGACGACCTCTCGACCCTGCATTCCCAAAAATACAATGGAATTTAGTTTCCGATCACCTTGTATATTCTGAAACTGTTGGCCTGTCGCTGCAGTTCGTTTATTAGCTAGGTTGCATACCAAATGGTGCATTATGTTGCTACAATTACGTAGCATGATAATATAACATTTTGTTCTCGTGCCTGCTTTAATTACCCATTATTCTAAATTTATGGCTCCCGCAATTTCTCTTTTGTTAGAACAGAAGAGATACGGTCGGGATAACTTTTTGTTCCAGCAACTGCTCTAGGACAGGTCCGCGTTAACGAGAAACAGTTTGGCAAAGTTTTTCAATTTTTCATCGATAACTACTCTCTTACTTGCTCAGCGGAACACCGCCTGGTTTATTAATGAATTCCTCGTGATGCATTACGGATTCGTTCCAAGGAACATCGAGGAAGTTGAGAATCTTCTTCATCCATTGACGCGGATGTAGCACCAGTTGCTCGTACGGAACCATCAGACACTTGTCCGTTCCTATTTCCTTGCATTGTCCGTACATGATGGAAATCGCGTGATTCCATTTGATCAGCGATTGCCGGTAGGACGATAAATCAAATCCCGTTATGGTCACCTGAAAGATATCTTAATTACGTATCGTCCGCTTTATTAAGAATCGATTATTTGACATTTCAATAAAACAATATCCGACTAACGCTGCGTCATAGATTAAAAAAACGATATTCTTCGATTTACATAATTCTATGATCCAACGTTCCACTTTTATCCTCTTTTTTGCATTAGAGGAATACGCAAATTCACGCTGGTCTTTTTTCTGTGCCCACCTCTTCTCTATGCAAAGAGTACGTCGCGTTTTCATATTCGCGGATGAAGTGGGATAAATTTGCATGCATCAACCGGAATGCCCGTTAAAGCCACGTTGGCGGTTGGTCGATGGTTCTTCGATCGGATCGGGCCATACCTTTCTAGAGATAATGGAATGCACGGTGGCACGGCCGTCGCGGATCATGAAGATAAACTTGGCATTTGGGAAGAGATCGAGAATGTAAGAGCCCATCTTCAGAGTGAGGGGATCCTTGTTGCACAATCTCGGCGCCGGCTCCGCGTGTCGCGCTATTATCTCCAGGCAGAAAGCTGCTATCGCGCTGTCCATCACCTGGGCAAATCGTTCGTTTTCAGATTAATATCGGCTATAGAATTCATCCGTGTTCCGAATCTTATATCATTCGGGATTAAATCCTTCGGATAGAGATTCGAACATTTCTAATTAATATTGCTATTGTGCTAATTCCTGGAATCAGTATAAGTTGCAAGGCTTTTCGAACCAAATAACTGATTACACATCGAGTTAATACTTTGATGATACGATTCAGAACTCACCTCTTTCGAAATACCCGCTTCCGAAAGCCTGAGGTTCTCCCTCTCGGACTTGAGCCAGTGCATCCTCATCTGAAGGATCCGTGGTATCACCCTAGTCTCTTGGCCGCACCTGAAAAACGGTATCCTCAATGTTAACATTCTGAGTCATCGATAGATCTTTGAATCTGGTTAGATACAAAGGCCAAATATTTTTGAGGAAGTTGAATGGAACTCACCTGACATCAGGATGCGCATCAAGCATGGCTCGCACCAAAGTGGTGCCCGATCTAGGTACCCCGCCGATGAAGATCAGCGGCATGTAACGATCGTAGGTGTATCTCTTGTGATCGAAAGGGCCAACCACGTATTTCTGCAAAATAGAAATGATCTTGCATTTGACTTCTGGTTTAAGAATCAAATTATAACTGTAAGTAATCTAGCGACCCAATAAGTTTGGCTAAAATTATTAATCTAAAGTCTCGTTATAGTGTTCCAGAATTAATTTAACGATTTTTAACAAAAATGGTAATTCTCTGGATAAAGCTACGGAGAAACGATAATTTCATCGTTAGTTCGGTGTTCTTTAACGATGATGATCAGCGTTAGCGGGATATCGGGTGGTGGATCGAAAGTTTCCTTTAGCATCGTTCAAGAGAGCAGTTTATCGAACGTTTCTTATAAAATTATGCAAGGTTGATTAAACTTCATTTACCAACAACTTATCGTTTGTTTTACAATATCGTCTCTGGTATCAGGAACAAGAAGGATCGATAGACTCCGGATTTTCCTCATACGAATCGCTATTACCTCCTAAAACGTTCGCGATTCGATTCAGGGAAAGTTTAAACGATTTTCTCAGCATCCTGCTTCCGTGTTTTCTCTCGATCGATTTACTCGATCGTCGACCGATGTCGTTTGAAAAATGTTCGCTACGAGTGTCAACGATCGAGAAATATTTGTTTTTCACGGTTGTTATTATCGTAGCGGAATAAAAATGGGAAAAACAAATGTTCGGAGGCTAAGAGAAACGTTCGTAAGAATTGTACCGTGAGAAACGAGGTAAATCTTTTTCCAGCGTTCTGTCAAAGAAATCCATAAATATGTCCCGAAGGTGCACGAGGACACGTTTCGATGCGAACAGAAATTTTGATGCTAGGTTTTTTGGTCTTTAATGAATCACGGTAAAACCTTTCGGTACGCGAAAATCAATGGGTTCTCCGAGTGGTTTAATGAGCCGTAATCAAAGCGAAGTAGGATAACATTTCAGCTGGCATGGAACTCGATTATGCAAACATTATATCAAGAACCTTATCGTCCGATCAAATCGTCAATATGTTCCGCATGATTATTAATAAACGTTGACCACTACTGTTCATCAACGTGGTACACAAATTGAAATTGAATTATCTCGTACAATTTGAATTATGACGTGTCCTACTGGCATTCCATGATTGCTTTATCTAAATTAATTAATTACGAGGAAGAAATATTTCTTCATTGTATTAGCATTCTTTTCAGGATTTCTCTGGTTCTATCTTATTAAACGAAATATGCAGCGACGTTTTACAGAAGATGAGATCGCAAATCCGAATAAATCTGATTAAATCTTGAAATCTAATTAAAATGCTTTCAATGTCCAAAAACAGTGGTGGCGCAGAATACGTTCTGTAATTAGCATTTTTTCCACGTGAAATCACATGCTATCGCGCATCCAGCAATTTTTTCACTACTCTACGCTCATATTTCGCGAGAAACGAATAAACTAGCGGTTTCTGCCCTCGTGATTTATGCAAACAGCTGTAGAAAAAAAGCCGGTAATTAACGTTTCAATTGGCAGGTCATATTACTTTAATTATTACACCGATCGCGTTCTCTTTTGACAAAATTAATTAACCGCGGTTTAATTGGAAGCGCGGCGTATCCTTAGGGGATGCGTTTCAATCACAATTTCGAGCTTAAACGAAAACCCGTACTTCGTTCCTCGGAGAAATAAAAAATGAAGGTGCAAATTTTTTTAACAGGCGTCGCTCGTACTACGAGTACCCAGGAAATTTAACGACGAGCGGGTCAATTAGCGGCGAGATTAAAATTACAATGACATGCAAACGAAGGATAGACCTCATGATACGTTATTGTGCATCGCGACGGAAGTCGAGACGGTGTATATAATAAACGGTCTCGATGTGAGACGAAAATTACTTTTCTACAATAATTTTAATCGATTACCTTAATTCAGAGGAGAAGTAAATTACCACAACATACTTTCGCGTTAATGAAAAAATGATGAACCCCCATAAAAAAGATCTTTTCTAAACACTCGAATGAAACGTCTGGCGAATAAACTGAACTGCGAGTTAAATCGGAGGTTTTATCGCCGAGAAAAATCCCATCCCCATAAAGGAAACTGTCATTTTGAAGAATAAAGGCGATGGTGAGCGTGGTGGTGCGACGCGTTTTATGATTTTTCAGCGGGTAGGCATCGCGTCGGAAGAAAATAGGAGAAAAAAAGAAGCACACAGCATATTTCGCAATTAGCATTCCTCTTGTAAGGGGCGCGAGAGGTGTAGGCATCGTCCTGCCGACCCTCCATTCTCTTTCGCTTCTCGCCAAAAGCGAACGGAGAAAACTACGCGTGAAACTCAACCGACGCGATTTATGTTGCACGGAGGGTGAGCTCGACAGACACTCGTTTCTCTTCCGTTCGCTCCAGTTGTCGGCTGTAACCTGCGAAGCTTCGAGCGTACACGTATTCACGCGTGTTGCTTCTTCTTGTCCCTCGTTTTTTTTTCTTCTGTTCTCGCTTGGCGACACGACCGGGAAAGTCGCAAAATATGGGAGCGAGATCCAGGGTGTTGTGCAGGCTTTCGAGCGGCTGCGATTTCATCCCTTTATAGCAGTGTTTCCCAACCGGTTTAGAATCGCGACCTCCTTTTATAATGGCCAACTAGCACGACGATTTAAACCGTTCGACATAATTGCCTTCTTTTTTTTCGAACAATCGATTACTTCCGCAAAGAATGCTATTTTACACATCTGTCGATCGGATTGTCGTTTGCGTTGCGTATAACAATAAATTTAAGAAGAAAGACTTGTTTTCTCGACGGCGATGTATTTTCTGAAGGAAGAGTGCCTTTTCCGGTCATCGAATAGACACGTACCTCATCGATCACGAAGGGAGAGGTAAAGCTGCTGGGATTTTGATAGATTGGGATCGATCAATCGATTCGAAGATAATTCAAAGTCGTGTCCTTAGGATCACAACGGTCCAATTAGTCAGCTAAGACCACGTTCGAGATTAGATCGCAATTTTCCTCCTGGTTCGTTCCTACCCGACGCTTCTCTGCTGCGAAGGTGACGCTGACGTATCCCCATCGCGACTAATCTCCACGAACAAAAATCCAATTTCAAAGTTTCCGCCGCATAAACGAAGTTCCAAGGAAATTTCTGGCCTCTTGTAAGCCACGATATGAGTTCATAGCGAGCACCGAGGCACCGAGACTTCCCTCATAAGCTATGCATAGAGACGCGTGCAAGCTTGTCAAAGAAATTTCCCGTGTCTCGTGAACAATTAAAATGTTCGCTGCGAAAGTCAATCCTGCCCGAGTCTTTGCGTAACACGCGATGCCGTTTGTCGGCGCGATCGATTTTGCTTCGTGTCTCATCAACGCGGCCCCTCTACATAGTAATTAATTGTTTTCATAAAGGGGACAGCGTAGGAAAATTCGATTAAGTCTTCGTCTTATCGGAAACGAGGTAAAACGGTGTTTAAGTGGAAAATACGAAAAAAAACAATCGTCGTATTTTAATACTCTTGCAGAATATAAAAGTTAATCTGCTGATTTTTAATCGTGCATGTCTTGGAAGCACTGTTTTAACACTATAATGGAGGTGTCACTGGCAGTCGAGAAGCTAATTTTGTCGAGCAAATAGAAAGCGAAGAAAGAATCCAATTTCTCACCTCATATTTTATAACGAGTGACCGTAAAAATTTATGGATTTCTTAATATCCTCGTCACACTTCTAATGGGGTACGTTAACAGCCCGTTGAAGGACTCTCAATAGAATTCTTTCGATTCTGAATATGAACATTTCTCGAATTTTAGAAAGTACTCATCGATTCGGTTACTTAAGCTCGCGCTTCGCAAACATGCTCTAAGAATAATCGAACAGAGTGTTTTCCTTTCGACGGGATTAGAGACATTCGTCTTCCGTTTGGAAAAATAGAGAAGCGATAAGACGCCGGAAAGAAAGCGTATCCGATGATCGGAGGAGCAATTTTTCCGCGAGAGATGTTTGTTCTTCGGATCAAGTTTCCATCGAGTTACCTTTGAAGTTGCAACCGTCTACACATCATTTAGAGAAGTTACAACCACGTTTTAATGGCAACATGGATTTTAATGCCACGACGCAACCTTTGACAGTAATCTCTTTGTTCCTCGTTCCAGCCATGCTTGTTAAGAGCGTTTCCGACGAGCAAAGTTGCCTCTTTGGTATCGCTGTTATCTTTCCTCTACGATAACAAGATAATTCGAGCTTGACCGATTTGCGTTTTCCCTGCCGGTCACGCGACCGCGTACTCCGTGCAACTATCGCAAATAGCCAAAGTTTAGAATTTCTTGACTTATCTGAAACTTGCAATTTTCACGCGATTCAATAAAGATGTAATTCGACGTATCTCGATTCGATATCTTCAATAATTACAATAAGTACGAAACGAAAAAATTCATAAGCTAGAAAAAAAATAGAAAAGACAAACGTTTAAACGATTAGACAAGTCGTTCAGAGTTAATTAATCCGAAAAGAATTCCACAGTGTGAAAACGGTATAAAGAACTTAACACGAGGATCCCATCTTCGATAAATTAAAGAGGAATTTCCGGGGAATAAAGGTAAAGGAGAAAAAAGTCGGGAAAATTTAATGGTCGTCACCTTTCGTCGTCGGAAACGTGGCCGACAGAAGAAAACGAACGAGTGGAATGAAGTTAATTCGCGCGATAAAGTCCGGGTGGCGTTACTTTAATTACGTCTCGCCCAATTCCGGTAGATCTCCATTGAAATTTTACCCGAGATTCGTGGAAATGACGTGAGACGACGACCACTTCATGCTCCGACGATCCAGCTAATAATAATCGAACTAATGCTCGTACCTTCGGGCTATCCAATAACAAACGACGCGACGTCTGTCTTGTCTGACTACTTCGCCGCTCTACTACTTGCATCTCCTCGAAATTCCTTTCCTATTCAATTTCATTTCTTTGCCGATTTCTCCGTATCTCTCCATCGAAACGATAATCGTACATTACTTTCGAGAGTTCGACGCTTGTGACCCAACATAATTTCCGTGGATTGAAATTCGCATTTTGGGAATCTTCAATTTCACAGATTTTCTTATGGATCATATTAAAAATCGTTGTGAATTGTCAGCTTCGACCAATGTCCGTTCGACTAAAATTTTCAACCGATATTTTGCATCAAGATTTTTAATCGAATCCTTGAATTTAGAAACTGTGGTGGTCGGAGCATTAATAATACAATCCCCTGGAGTAGAAAACTCATCGAAACTAGTTACAGTTTGCTCGTACGTGGAACGCGTTAACTTTCTGGTTAGCAACAAGCATCGGAAAACGAATCCTCGCTAATATCCGTTCTTTTTGCGTCTCTAAAATGATTTTAGAAATACAGCAATTTCAAATATACGAGTGTTCGCTAATTTCCTCGTTCCTGAGAAAATGTTACGAAACAGTCTTTGTGTTATAGTTGTTCACGATCGTTTGCTTCGTCGTATTGTTCGTCGAACCGCGTTATTTCATCCGTGGAAACATGAATGCGGCAAAGTTGGCGAAACTCGTTTGTCCAAATGTTCGTTTGGGAATCGCGGATTGTTCGAGAGCCCGATTGCGCCGGTTACGAATTATTTGCAGGACAGTTCCGCGAAAACTGGGATAAAACTAATTCGTAATCGCTCGGCTACAGAGTTTTCGAGCTGCGCTCGTAAATCGTCGACACCGTAATAGCGCAATGCATGCTGTGCATGCTGTCTCTGCAACTTCGTGAAAGCTTAAATGCACTTGCACCTAAGTGATTTCTCCCTTAAGAATAATTGCAACGCGGTTTTTAAATGGAGGATAAAGAGCTGTGCTAGTGGACTTTAAATCCTCTGAATAGTAAGTATCCATGAATTTATTACTTCAAATAGCGGTGATCTCCAGCTTTATCTCCAACCTACATTTTTATTTCGACGATGAACTAATTCGAATCCAACTTGAACGTTGATGATTCAATTGAAATTAAAATACATATACATTATGTATGTATGTATGTTAAATGTATGTTGAAGCAATCATTTAACACGTAGACCGCCACAGGGAAAACTGACTATGGTCAGACACTTTATAATACAGATTAAGAATAGGTGTACTCCTTTCAAAATTTGAAATCTTTCAATGTCTTCTCTTGATCTACTAATATATTGTCTCAATATTAAGCTCTTAAAAGTTCCTTTAATTTTCTTGTTAATAAACGATTCGATTAAATTCGCAGTGCAGATCACGCGTGACCACTCTGACGTCAGCGTGTTAATCTTTCGCTTAAACCTGCAGCGTACTCGCACATGGAATCATTAATATATTCGGTGGGATATTCGCATGTCAATCGCTAGCTGTCGCACATCATTATGGTCATTTGCAATTGTCAAATATCGATTCACTCGCGTATGTTCAGTTGCTACAAACAACGTATTCCATGTAAGATCAGTTTGCCCTTCTATTAACCCCTTAACCTACAATTTTCCAGGCATGCGTCATGTATAATTTATTGCTACAATAAGATGAATAAAGAAAGTTAAAAAGTTAGTATCCTTGAAGATTATAATTAAAAGTGAAAAATTGCGATGTAAATACGAGACTGGTTTATCAAGCATGTGTGCGTCACGATGTTGTAGGGCAAAAGGTTAATAAGTGTATCGATGCAAGGGTGCTTGTCACAGCGAAAGGGTTTGTAAAAGGGAAGAAATAATTGCAGAGAAGAACTCACCTCTTTCGCAACCATCATCGCAGTGGGCGCGTACTTCATCGATCCACAAATGATTCCCAGCTGATAGAGGGCGAAGATCAAGAGGAGACCGGCGAAGCAGATGATGGGCCCTTTTCGGCCGCCTCGACTCAACAGGAACGACATGTCGTCGTCGAGAACGACGAGCACGTCACTCGCTCGCGCGGATTTAGACGTGTTTTGGAGAACGCGCGCGCGCGAGCGAGCGTGCACCGATGCGAGCGGTAGAATCGGTGCGATCACGACTCTTACGAATACTCGAGGCCAAGGTTTCAGGGCCTCGCGGTGTCGGTTACGCCATTAGCTCATTGCACCTGTTTAACGAGAAGGAAAATTTCATTAGGCAATGCTACAGTTGATTACCGTGTTTGACAGCGTTATGCGCTGCACTGAAAATGATCCTTGTATAGCCCGGCTTATTATAGTAATAGTTATGAACGCGGTGCAGCGGAAACGACTGTGTTTAGCACGGCAAATTATAATCGCTGTCATTCGCGACATTATCAGTTTAATTATTCGCGCAGAATCTCTGCTACCTTTTTTTAATACTCGAATTTTATTCGCTATTTCGGTTATGTTAAAGTTTAAGACGGATGTAGAGGTTTTATCGGTAATTATTCTCTTTCGTGTCGTAACTTGTTTATGGATATAATAAAATAAACCGAGAGATGACTTTTCTGAGATATTTTAGTATTAAAAAACTTCATCCGAGTCGCGACGGTTTTATTTTAATAAATAAACGTGATTGTACGAGGTAAATACATTATATGAATGGTAATGCAAAAAAGGTCAAATTTATAAATGAACGATAAAGCATGTGTCGAATAAAAACACGACGAAGAATGTTACATTATTCACATAGCAGAGGAGAGTTTGAAACATTTCCAAATTTGTATTATTCATCGGGTGATTCGATAAAACATTGCCAGCTATTTCAACGTTTCGTGATCGATCTGTTCTGTTTATATCGTCGTTTCAACACCGAGGAAAAAGGGGAACATATAATCTGCAGGGAAAAATCGTTACTACCCCTGCTAATATTTATCTCCGATCAGTCGGAAATTCACGCGAGCCATCGTAATTCTCGTTCGATGGCTCGATGCCATCGAGTTCCTTAAGCGTACTTTGATTTAGCTGCTCTTCCGTTTTGTGGCTCCGTTTTATGGAATTTATGGATCGGACTTGTATTTATAAGGATCATCGAATTGCGTTAGCGTAATAAATTATCTGACCGTTCTTATATACAGAAAAGATGAACAGACGCACTCGTACTGCAATATTTTACGAAACAAATTTTGTAATTTATTGTTAGAATTGGAGTAACAGGGGTATAAAGTTCTTCTTCTATGTTTTATTTTTTAATTTTCAATTTTGAAACTCAAGAGTTACAGAGGAGCTACAAATAAAGCAGGAAAAGAATTCTGGTTATACCAGTGGCGTTACAGCGTCAATAATTTCTCCGAAACCGATAGAAAAATCCAAAGGCAGAATAAAGTAAGAATTTTGTTGAAGGAATATTTCGTTGTACCGCGCTCCGCCAGCAACGTTGTTAATAACATCGTATTGTGTGCTTAAAGAATTTCCGATACTTCCAGAAGATAAGCTTGTAAATTTCGTTGGGAAAGTTCGTTGGCCACGTTCATTCGATATTAGTCCGGCTAAAGTGCAGTTAATGAAATTGGAACGAACCGAGAAAACTTGCGGACGTTCTTCGAGGAGAATTATCGACTAGGTTTATTCGCGACTCAACTTCGGACGAGTTGAGGATCGATGTTGAAGTGAGAAAGAAAAAAAGATAGACTGGAGAGGTCGTCCTGGTAATTAGATTGAAAAAATTCCCCTTTTTCGCAGTTTCCGAAAAACTTTGCTCGATCACGGATGCGGGCTCCGTATCGAAACGAGCGGCTGATGAAAAGTAGCGATCGGATATAAAGAGAGGAGAGAATGAAAACGAAAGAGGAAATCCGTGCAACTGGCACGTATATGAGCGGGTTGTATCTATTTTTCCGGCGACAGCTTTCGAGAAAGGCTTTCCATTTCGCGCCTTGCCTTTGACCTCTCTTTCCACCGAAGCTCACCTTTCCTCGAGGGATGAAAGATGAGGACAATCGCCACATATTGCTAGCTCCGAGCTACAGCTCCAATCTTACCATCCCATTCTACCTTAAATCCTGCCCTCGAAATAAACCGTTACTTCGTTTCCTTATACCAACGCGATTGTTTTCTGGATTTCCAGCTGCTCTCGTTCGATCGAATCGAAATTGGCAATGAACCTTTGAAGGAAACGCTTGTTATAAAGCATACGGTAACAGGCAATTTCTGCGACAACCAATTTCCAAACACCCCTTTCAATCGGGATGTTTTATTGTCGCGAACTCTCAACTTTCCCGTGTAAACGTTCTTTTGTTTAAGACGTTAGTTTCATAGAACGTTCAATTAGCGAGAACACGCTAAAAGTATAATATAAGCCGGCTCGCCTAAGGGCTCGTTTCGTTACGTAGTTATCGTTCGTTCCCACGGACCTCTCACATTTTCCCTCGGAAACGCAATTGAGGCTGGCCCTCGTTTCTTACTTTAATATTTATGCCGCTTTTAATATCCATGCAGGGCAACGGTTTATTGCAACGTGCAGTGCATTCGTGCGGTTCCGCCGAGTAAATTCGGACGAAATAACAGTGCTGAAACGAGGCCGACTGCTAATCCTCCCCGGCCAAACTCTTTTTTTCTTCTTTTTATTTTTTTCGACAATATTGTTACGAGCATGTTTAACATTTTCGTTGCCGGGTATTTCGGCTTGCCTAATGGGGAGATGAAATGTTTGACGATAAAATAGTACTGCGAGACATCAGGATAGTTAACAGTTGTACGGTGGAATTAGAACAATAGTAGCGTAGTGTAGCTTCCACGCGAAATTGCACACTTTTTAATCACCGTACATTTTGCTCGAATTTAGTGACACAGCGTACTGTTTTGAAAAAAAATTGGCAAGGTAGTTTCCCCTGTATAAAATCTTTGCTTTTTGTCTCAAATAAAAATTGTCGAAAGAGCTCATTAACATCTACGAATTTACACAGACGCGAACAGGCAGTGACATAGAAATATCACAGAAATGTGTCATAAACTTGGAAATAAGTATGCATTATCTAACACGACCTGAATGTGTTGACTTCCAGTAATTTCTCACATTATTCCGCGAGAATATCTTGCCAACTATAGCAGTATCGAAGTTCTTTCATTAAACTCGAGAGAACTAGTGTCCCCACGGAACAAAGTGTCGAAGGATGACCTCGACGATCGATAATGTTGCCAGTGTCGGGACAAAGAGCTCTCTGTGGTGTACAGAGAACTTTCGACCCCATCGGTCAGGCCTCGATTTCTCACGAAATCGCATGCAATGCCGAGCTGCTCGTGGCACGCGAATTTTTGTTCCTATCCTCCTCTCGTTTCGGGTTATTCAATTTTTTTTTTTTTCGCGGATACGTTATTTCCAGACATATCGGTTTACCAGGCTGGATTTACGGTCCAGACTTATAGCCAGCTGTTCGCATTTCACGCGAGAATGTTTGCCGAATTTTTAGCATTTTTCGATTTATGACGGTCGAGGAGAAAAATGAATTTTTAGCATAAACTGCAAGTTTTTCATTTTCGATGCGAACTGGCGCGATTCGATAACGCGAAAGAACGTGGAAATAGCGCTCATGGTTTATCAATTTGTAGATAGAAATAGAAAGCAATTTACGTAAACGGATTCACGGACGATCAATATTGTTAATATTTCAGTGTTATCAATGTTATCGAGTGTAGGAGAGAACGGTTTGATGTCCATTGTGTGTACCGTAGTTTGCTGGAAACCCAAATATTAATACAGACGACGATAAATACAATAATTGCTGTAAAAGCATTCTTTTGACCATACTTCGTTGAACATTAATTCGAAACAATAAATACTGAATGTATGACGTAAATGCTGCTTCAACAAATTCGGTATTATCCACTCTCGCGGAAACATCTGCTACAGTTTAATACTAAAAAAACCTGACACAATTAAAGCGAAGGGTGGGTGTACTCCTACATTTCTGCTTTCGTTGCGTGAGTTCGCATCGCGGTGCTCTACGATAACCGCAATTTCTGCAAAAATTGCAATTCCGCAAACGTCAGCTTGAAAATATTGCATGTCGTAATCTTGCAATTGCTGTATTATCAGTAGTTAGAAATTCTTTCAAACTACGACTCATTACCTTGGAAAATGGACTCATTTCTGAAGAAAAGTGGAATATTTTGTTCGCGAGTCGCTTTTGAAATGGTGAGGTTTGCCATCGATTTGATTGGCACAATTTTTTTGGACGACGGTTGGGTAGATTTTTATGTGTAAAATTGTTGGATTGCAAGGCAATCTCAAATACTTAACACCAAACCTACCGATATGTAATGTGTATTCCTCAATTCCATATTCCCCAATTCCATATTTCCCAATTCCATATTCTCCAATTCCCACATTTCCCAATTCCCACATTTCCCAATTTCCACATTTCCCAATTCCCACATTTCCCAATTTCCACATTTCCCAATTCCCACATTTCCCAATTCCCACATTTCCCAATTCCCACATTCCCCAATTCCCACGTTGTCCAATTTCCACATTCCCCAATTCCCACATTCCCCAATTCCCACATTCCCCAATTCCCACATTCCCCAATTCCCATATTCCCCAATTCCACACTCCCCAATTCCCACATTCCCCAATTCCACATTTCCCAATTCCCACATTCCCCAATTCCCACGTTCCCCAATTCCCACATTTCCCAATTCCTACATGCCCCAATTCCCACATTCCCCAATTCCACATTCCCCAATTCCACATTCCCCAATTCCACATTCCCCAATTCCCATATTCCCCAATTCCACACTCCTCAATTCCCACATTCCCCAATTCCCACATTCCCCAATTCTCACATTCCCCAATTCCACACTCCCCAATTCCCACATTCCCCAATTCCCACATTTCCCAATTTCCACACTCCCCAATTCCCACATTCCCCAATTCCCACATTTCCCAATTTCCACACTCCCCAATTCCCACATTCCCCAATTCTCAAATCCCTAAATTACCACGTCCCCAAGTCCCTAAATCCCCAAATCCCGAAATCCTCAAATTTCCAAATTCCCAAATTCCCGAATCTCCAAATTTCGAATGCCACAGCTACTTCGTATGCAGCGTTAAAACGACGAGTAAATTTACAGTACCCGTCCAAGTTGAAAAATCCCACTTACGTCAGAAGTCGAAAGAATTATCGGGATGTTTCTGGTTGTCTTACGAGGCGACTAAAAGGGTCCGGGCTAGCAGCCAACAATTTTACCCGGCAGAAGGTTCGATCTAAGTTATAACACTTTGCGAACGGTACAATTGATGTTGGATAAAAGGGTAGCAAATTTCTCCGGCAAACGTTTACCGAGCGAGTTGCGTTCGTAGCGTAACATTATAACCGAGCTCCATCGGTGTTACGGGTCATCTGGGCGTGTTAAAATGTTGAGGTTAAAAGGGAGGGAATATAGGATGGTTAGAATGTAACGTGGGAGAATCGAGGCATCGTATTGTTGCTTTGCGTCATTGTAAAGTCTTCTTGGTCGGCGAGTGAACGAGAGGAAGCGATTTCTCGTAAGTTTAATGAAAGAAGTTTGGCACGGTAAACTTTAAGCCGATATTCCAATCGACGACGGTCGTTTAACCGGTGCTAACGAGAACGAATCGATTTTGTCGAGGAGCGGGTCGGGTTTCCAACGAACTTGCGAGCATCGATCTCCTTATTTGAAACCTTCAACGTGATACGTGGTTACCTTTTCACGCTCAGATACCTTTCTCAATCGATTCTGTTAACTACGTTTAAAAGTGTGTATACAGTTGCTTGGTCAGTGACTATTTCCAGCATCATAAATAACTTTTTTTCAGAAAAATTCAGGCAAGCAAATGTTTAGTTCGACAGAAAAATATTATAAGACAGAATCCAAGATAATCCTATCCACAATTTATGTCTACGACTACGTCCATGAGACGTAATATCTCAGAAGTCATTAAAATTTATTTTCTCATAAAAACACGAATGATCTTATTTAACTTAAATAGGATTTTTCAAGTACCTGATAAAATATATTTTCTTATTTCCCGACTTCATATAATATGTTTCCCTGCGAAACATGCCACAATTTGTCACATTGTACCAGGCATCACGCATGCGTTTTGATTAATGCTGATTACACGCCATGGTGTTTTATTAAAGTGTCGAGCCAGGAATAATTTTAGGTTTCTCTTATCAATATTGCATCGACTCTCTAATTAATTGCGTCAGAATACTTGCAGCGTGTCGTGAATTACAACAATGTTTTCCTCTCCAAGGGCTTTAACCGACAACGTAATCATCGCGTTCAGTGTCGAGCATTACACGCGATGACGACAGTTTCTATTTCAAGTAGAAATCTTTTTTACCTCAGTGATCCATCGTCGCCTTAATTGCTATACCTTTTTCCGCATACCGTTCAACCGTGAAATAACCTGAGAGATTAATTCTATTTCGCTTGGACCAACACCGGTGAATAATCGAGGATAATGCCGCGATAATGTTCCTCTTTAAGCCGGCACATTACACTGCTACCCGGAGGAATTCCTGTCAATTCACTTCTTATTGCTCGGAGTAAAATTTACATCGACGAGAGAAGATAGTATCGATACCGATTTGATTGGTGGAGTTCCACCCTTGTTCAAGGGTTCGAGATCCGATAATTAATATAGATAAATTTTATGCTCCAAAAGATTGTCGTTTTATTAAAGTGTAAACCCTGCTTTAAACCCGGCATGATGACCACAAATGGTTTGATAGAAAATAAAAAAATTAATTAAACGATTTAAAAATACTGAGATATGAGGTGCTGAGACCCATTTTTGAAAATAATAATTTTACCCGATAATGCATTATATTTTAACCCTTTACGCTTGACTGAGAAAACATTTAAAGCTTACATCCTAAATTGCAAGCATTTCAGAGTACGTTTTATTACTTAAAAATTGCACTCTGATATTTCACGCAACGATATTACAAAAACCACTCCAATTACTCTGTTCGCGTTAAAGCGTCTTTCCGTCGAAATTGAGATTACAACATCGATAAAGAGGATCACGGGCAAAGCGAAGCAGAATAGAGATGCAATTCGAAATGTGGGAGAGACAGCATCGCAACGAGAAACGGTTTCCGGAAGACAAGCGTTGAAACGCAATACTAATAGATACCGAAATGCGGAAACAAAGGAAGATGGATCTTGAGACAGTAACTGTAGTTTCGGTTATCTTATAGTTAGGTATGTATTGCAGTTATGCATAGTTATATTATGTTGCAATTAGGTGGGTGTAATTATTATTGCAAGATGACGAAATATGCGAAGCGATAGCAAATAGATCTTTATGCGAGATCGGAATCTCGATGTCATGGCTGACGTTCTTTTATTATTTATGAGAACTATTTTAAGCACCATTTAAAAATAGTATAAGCAGTCTGAAGTTGTATTTCAATCCTCTTTATTTGCTATCTGCGTTCAACTACAAAATCCTGTTCTATCAAAAGTTCTCCGTTTCCTAAATTCTAGCATTCCCAAAATAGAACAAAGAACATCAACCTGCTCCGGCAAGTTCTCAAAATAAAAGGTCATCAGTCTTAAAACACCGACTATTCTTCAATCGACCTAAATTTCTTTTACGAAACCAAGAAGCGGAAGCATCTCCAACGCAGAAAATCTCCCAACAAACATTTTAAGTCAAAAATAGAGAAACGCGCGCAAAAACGAGCGTAATAATTGCGAAACAATTACCAACTAATTTGTCCAAGTTAACGTGGCAATCAATTACGTTTTACAAAGATCTCGTATACCTTTGTACCCGACCTAGTAAATCAAAGGCTAACAAAAATTTTCACAAAAGTCACGTATAAAGAAGAGGAAAAACGACACCAAGTGGTCCACCTACAGGCAGCAAGGTTCAATATAGAAATTAACGAAGGAGGAGAGAGCGCAGGACAGATAGGCAATTAAATTGTTGCCAGAGCAAACCGATGGAGAGTCGTATACGGACACGAGATGGGAAAAGGGTAAGAGACGGACGCAGAAATTGAAGTTCTAACGCCTAGGGTTCACAAACACGACCACTGCTTCATACACAAGAGCTAAATTTTACATAGCCTACGGCAACAGTCAAAACCTCGGCTGTGGAAATTTGCACGGGGAGAAGCCACGGAATGTCGCATTTAATTGCACTATAGATACTGTATTACTGCGCGTGGTGATATGTCGTGTTCAAATATGACAAGTGAAAATGCGATGAAAGGACATGCGACGCGTCGAAGTACGCCGATGGTATGGCGTGTGAAGGTACAGTGTGTGAAGATACAACACGTAGAAATACGGAGCGTGGGGATGTAGTCCGTGAGATTATAATGCGTGGAAGTACGGTGCGTGGAGATACGGCGCGTGGAGATCTAATACGTAGAAATTCGGCGTGTGGAAACACGACGCGTTGAGGTACAGCGCATAGAAATATGGCGCGTGGAGATCTAGTGCGTGGAAATACGGCGTGTGGAGATCTAACGTGTGGTAATACGGCGCGTGGAGATCTAACGCGTGGTAATACGGCGCGTGGAGACCTAACGCATGGAACTACGGTGCGTGGAGATCTAACGTATGGAACTACGGTGCGTGGAGATCTAACGTATGGAACTACGGCGCGTGGAAATCTAACGCGTGGAGATACGGCGCGTGGAGATCTAACGCGTGGAACTACGGTGCGTGGAACTACAGCGCGTGGACCTACGGCGCGTGGAACTACGGCGCGTGGAATTACGGTGCGTGGAGATCTAACGTGTATAAATACGACGCGTGGAAATCTAACGCGTGGAAATACGGCGCGTGGAGACCTAACGCATGCAACTACGGTGCGTGGAGATCTAACGTATGGAACTACGGCGTGTGGAAATCTAACGCGTGGAGATACGATGCGTGGAGATCTAACGCGTGGAACTACGGCACGTGGACATATGGCGCGTGGACCTACGGCGCGTGGAATTACGGTGCGTGGAGATCTAATGCGTAAAAGAACGGCGCACGCAGATCTAATGCATCGAAATTCGGCACGTGGAAAACCGAGGCGAAGAGATACGGCGCGTGAAGCACGTGAAGATACGCGTGGTGATCCAACTCGTGATAATATTCCATGTAGAGATTTAGCACATGGTGATACGGTGCAGAGATTCAGCGGTCAGCGATGCAACGCGTAGTAATACAACGCGTGAGGATATGGCGCGTGAAAATACGACATTATAGAGATACGGTGTCGTAACGCATGACAATCTGACGTGTGACGATGGATCAGCGTCCGAATTTCCGTGACATATTATCATCATTACATTGCGCGTGTTGAAGTATATTTCTGTATCTATATAATAAATCATATAACTTACGTTTACAACCTATGGATTCAATTTACTTCGCAGACTTTGTTACGAAGACGTGAACTTCTACAATGTGATTATCGTAAACCAGAATATCAATTAACACAGCTTGAGAATAATATGGGAGTACGTGGGCCGTCAGTAAAGATCCGTGTTACGAGGCAAAGTTTAGGGTAGAACGATTAGAAACGAGGAAGAGACGAAATGCTGGACGACTGATCCGCGGTCCCACGTGCAGCATGTGGATGCAACGTGTTAGTAGCAATCCAATTAATCGACAGACTCCACACGTGCGCTCATACGTATAATACAGCGGCCATGCAAACATCGGCAAGCTTTCAGGTAGAAACGAGGCCGATGCACGTATATTACCGTTGCAATATGCATCCCAGGCCGTTCATCTGGCGACGGATTCACCCCTGTTCCGCCAATGTGGCTCGTCTTTGATACGCGTACACCGGGAAAAACTGCGCCCTGGGAACGAGGACGCGGATAAACACGCGAACGCATTTGTAATGATTACGGCAAATGGACCTCGTGTATAACGGATAATCAGGAAATGCTATTTCCCTGTAGCGCCTCGATATCATTTAATTAGTGTTTTTCGATTCGACGATACCCCGCCTGATCGACGACGAGATTATTTTGTCACGGAACTGATATACCGGTCGACTATTAAAAGAATATTTTTTGGATCTCGCGTTATCTTTCGGGTGCATCAAAGGAGATCAGACAGCTCGTTTGCGAATAAAATACAAGTATACCGAGTGTAGTACATGTTTTCGCTTTGTACCTTTACAATTAGCATTGCTTTCGTATGCAAAGCGAAATTTACAAAAGGAGGAGATTATCTTCGTACAAGGATAATCAGGTAATACCGTTCCTCTGTACACCGTGTTATCATTTAATTAGTGCCTTTTTGTTTGGCCGTTCCAAGTTCCATATGGAAGACTATTTTGTTACGGAAATGTATGGAGTACAAAAGGATTTATTTACTATTATACATAGATCATTTTCCGTCATCGAGAACGTTTTCGAAAATTCATGAAATATACGAGAGTAATAAAATACTAGAAAGAGTGAGCTGGGAATTCATTTTTAGAAATATTGCATCGCTTTCATTGTTTATAAAAGTACTTCAATATATACGCACAAGATTAAAACTGTAAATCACGGAGGGTCATCGTTTCCTTTGTCTGCAAAGAGGGTGTAAAGTCAAGTAAAGCCGTTCGCCGGGTGCAAAGTGTTCTTGAAAAGTTTACAGAATATCAGGATATTGTATATCGATTTTTAGTGACTTTGAACTAAAAGGAATTCTCCTGTCAACAGTAATGTCGTTCCAAGATTGGAATACTTCCGATAACAAAATGTTTAACAAAAGCGTATCGTATAAACGAGCTTGACTAGGAAATAATTTTCAGGAACAAATCGATTAGCGCGTACATTAGCACTTCGTGGATTATACGTATTATCGGTACGTTTCCTCCGCTAATTTCGGCGGACGCCGCTTACCAAACTTTAAATTAATTCGATTGTCCCGTTGTTCAACAGTTTCTAGTGTACTCCGCTATAGCCTGGACATTTATTATTCAAACAGAGACGTTTACACATTTGTTCCGCAAATTGAAGTATACCAATTTCATTAATGCAATAATATTAGTAGCGAACGTCACGACGTGACGGTCAACCCGTGTCTGACTAAAACTGAACATTACTACTGCGAATCGCTCTATCTCTTATCATCCGAACCGTATATCAATCATCGTAGTACGGTAATCTGATGTACGAGTAATCTAGTACAAAAATCCTCGGCAAGATAAGAGATTAAAATTGATAGTCTCCCAGTTATTCCCCATAAATGATACCGTTGGAAAAAGCGAACGGCGGAAAAACAAGTACGCAGAAATTGAATGAAATATAGAGTCTAGTTTGTTGGTGTAGCATAGTCCAACGAGCAGTAAATGGTGTCGTGGAGCACCCAAATCACGCAGGAGTCTACTAATTGAAACAAATGGTTGGAACAGCCACCAAACCAGCACCCTTTTGTTTCGCCTGTGAGAGGCGAAAGCCGCATCGAATCGGAAGTTAAACAAATTTCCAATCTAATTTCACGCTGCACCATTCCGAACGAACTTCTGTGCGATGGTCAAACATTGCCACCACACCTACCACGCGTTCCTCTCTTAAAAATATTTCATTCTCGTGACAGTGATCAGGTGTTATGGCTCTATGGTGATCTCAAATGTTTACATTTAAATTCAAGGTTTGAGGTTTCGTGGGTTTGGAACATTGGTTTCGGGGATTTAGACGCTGAGGACCTGTGGTCTTGGGAATTTGGGGATTTGGTGAAGACTCAAGGATTTAGAGATATGAAGATATCGTAGCTTAGCGATTTAGGGATACGCACGCACCGTAGTTCCACACGTTAGATCTCCACGCGCCGTATCTCTACGCGTTAGATCTCCACGCGTTAGGTCTCCACGCGTTAGATTTCTACGTGTCGTATTTCCAGGCGTTAGATTCCTACGTGCCGTAGTTCCACGCGTTAGACCTCCACGCACCGTAGTTCCATGCGCCGTAGTTCCACGCGTTACATCTCCACGCACCGTAGTTCCACGCGCCGTAGTTCCACGCGTTACATCTCCACGCACCGTAGTTCCACGCGCCGTAGTTCCACGCGTTACATCTCCACGCACCGTAGTTCCACGCGCCGTAGTTTCACACGTTAGATCTCCACGCGTTAAATTTCCACGTGTAGTATTCCCATACGTTAGATCTCCACGCGTTAGATTTACACGCGTTAGATCTCCACGTGCTGTATCTCCACGCGTTAGATCTCCTCACGTTAGACTTCCACGTGTCGAATTTCCAAGCGTTAGATTTCTACGCGCCGTAGTTCCACGCGTTAGATCTCCACGCATTGTAGTTCCACGTGTCGTATTTCCAAGCGTAAGATTTCTACGCGCCATAGTTCCACGCGTTAGATCTCCACGCACTGTAGTTCCACGCGCCGTAGTTCCACACGCCGTAGTTCCATGCGCCGTATCTCCACGCGCCGTATCGCCACGCGTTTTATAACTTTAAGATTTGAGGATCCGGAGATTTAGGAGTAGCTTTATTATATAGTGTCGCTTTCACAATATTTTCATTCCTATTCTAAGTTCAACGCTAATATTTTAATTCGTCATTCACCTCTGCGCTGAGGATCTGTGCACTTGGGAATTTGGAGATTTGGTGAAAATTCAGGAATTCAGATATATGAAGATATAGCAGCTATTTAAGGATTTTGCAACTTGAAGATTTGAGGATCTGGAGGTTATGAATTGCTTTATTACACAGTGTTACTTTCATAATATTCAATTTCATCAATATTAAACATCCTCCAAGTTTAACGATAATACTTTAATTCGTCATTGCACCGAATATTCGTGTCGTTTAATCCATGGAGTGCAATATGAGGATTAAGTTTATGAGAGAAAGCCGTAATAAGTTATAAGTGTAGAAAACCACAGAGGTTTGGTCACCGTGAATTCTGGCGGGATTTTAGAGAAAAGGGTAGCGCGATGAAAGAGGTCATCTGCCCTTTATACCCATAGCTTGCAATTTTATGACAGGTTTACATTCATGTTTCACGCTCGTTCGCTATTCTGTTACGTGGCATTTGTATTTTTATATCCTTCTATCTTCTCTCTCCCAAAACAGACAGTTTTGATCCACGCAAAGCCGTATATTAAACACGAAACAGTTCTGAAATATTCGCACGATAAATAATAGCGCGGATGAATGCACAATTTTAGTTATAAATATACTCAATTTTTTTCACCGGATACCAGTCTGATCGTAACTTTATTTTAAAAATATGTTATTCGATTGATATTTTGACGATTAACTGCACGTTGGAACGTCGAATTACGTCACTGTTTGCTTCTGTATCGCGACTGATTCGACATGTTCCATTTTTGCCTCCATTTTATGAACGTATACGTGCATTTTAGAAATATTTCACCGGAAACTCGTCGAACTGGGAGCAATAAAAACCAACCAAAGAAACATTATTTCATATAAAATTTTCTCGCTGTAAAACTTTTCAATTCTCTGTGGTAATAAATCGTTAAAAATATCGTTATTAATTTAACTTTCATGTTACATTAATTTGAACACTAATTATTGGTTCTTCAGGAAAATACTTATCGACATTACATCCATTTCATTATTCACAATCTCTCATTTTAAAACTGTATCTTAATAATATGAAGTTAAAAATATTAAGACGAGAATTTTGTTCATGATGGATATTTTTAACGTTTCACTGAAGATAATCAACCTAATCTCTGTTCGAGTTGTCATTAGGATGTACAGAGGCTTTAACGAGTAGCGAGTAATAAAAGTCGCAAAAAATTCTCCGTTTACGTAAAATTCCCGAGTTTTCCTTAAACACAACAAGTACAGCAAGGCTCCCGAGCGTTACCGTATACGGGTTCATCATTCTCAAAGAGTTAAGAGTGCTCCTCGCGAACGTATCGCTAACGAGAATCGTCTTTTCTTCGAGTCGAGCTGCTCTCCTCTTCTCTGTCTCTTGCTCTTTCTTTGCCGGTGACTATCCCGTAAGTAGCAGCCCTCGAATTTCCTCGGAGATTCGCGTAATCAAGCCTTCATTCAACGCGAACGCATCCGTCGCGAGAAGCTCTTTCATTTTGCCTGATGCGTCGTGCAAAACAGCGAAGCCTATTCCCGGAAATAGATAAAAGACTGCGAGAGAGTCTGAAATAGAAGCGAGAACAAGGCCGACAATTCA
This sequence comes from Megachile rotundata, assembly GCF_050947335.1. Lineage (NCBI taxonomy): Eukaryota > Metazoa > Arthropoda > Insecta > Hymenoptera > Megachilidae > Megachile > Megachile rotundata. Next base: position 20,438,876 of record NC_134986.1, read on the forward strand.
CGCGTTACCCTGCAAATGCGTGTCACTGGCTCGCCCGGAAATCGTGTCAAACTTTATCTCCGCCATTTTTCATCCTACTTCTAACCCTTTGCTCCAAACTTTACCGTTTATCCTCTTCTTCCTTCCGCGATACAAATGCTTTAATCTTTGCACTCTGCGAATGCACTGTTATACTCATTTTCAAGAATAAATACGAGAAGATTTAATTCCTGTGTTGTATATTTGATATGATGTTTCATACGGGAGTAAAATCCTTGAGAAATATGGAGATGAAGGAACGGGAATCCTACAGAGTTGAGGATCTAGAAATTTGATATTACAACGTCTGGTGTGGTAGGAGTTTTGATGTCGTCTAATGTAGCATTCTTTTTGATACCATTTAGTGTAGGATCCATAGAGACGAAAGGAGATGCAACGCGTTGAAGTACGCAGATGGTATGACGTGTGAAGGTACAGTGTGTGAAGGGACAACGCGTGGAAATACGGCGCGTAGAGATGTAGCATGTGAAATTATAATACGTGGGAGTACGGTGCGTGGAGATACGGCGCATGGAGATCTAACGTATGGAACTATGGCGCGTGGAAATCCAACGCGTGGAGATACGGTGCGTGGAACTACGGTGCGTGGAACTACGGCGCGTGGAACTACGGTGCGAGAAGATCTAACACGTGGAACTATGGCGCGTGGAGATCTAACGCGTGGAACTACGGCGCATGGAAATCTAACGCGTGGAACTACGGCGCATGGAACTACGGTGCGTGGAGATCCAATGCGTGGAACTACGGCCCATGGAACTACGGTGCGTGGAAATTTAACGCGTGGAACTGCGGCGCATGGAAATACGGCGCGTGGAAATCTAACGCATGGAAATACGGCGCATGGAACTACGGTGCGTGGAGATCTAACGCGTGGAGCTGCGGCGCATGGAAATACGGCGCGTGGAAATCTAATGCGTGGAAATACGGCGCATGGAACTACGGTGCGTGGAGATCTAACGCGTGGAACTACGGCGCATGGAAATACGGCACGTGTAAATCTAACGCATGGAGCTACGGCGCGTGAAGATCTAACGCGTGGAACTACGGTGCGTGGAAATCTAACTATTAATCTATTAATTATAAAAATTTGACAAAATGTCATATCAGTTTTAATATTATAGATTACATATTAACTTGCATTCACATCATCCACAATCCGTAGCACAGTGCCCCTAGAATACAACATCAATATGTACACATAAAAAAGCACATCCGAAAGCAATAATTTGGTAACCAAAAATGATTGACCGTTCGGAATGGGAACGGGAGGGTTAAAGACAGTGTAGTCGATTGCGATATCCATTGTCGGTTGATTCAAATGACAATTCACCGTGACGGGAAAGTGACACGCAAGAGAAGAGAAGAGAAGTCGAAATGAGCGGCATTGTTCGTGTTCTTTTTGTCGTCGTTGCAAGCGGGTCATTTGCATCAGTTACAGCACTCTCGTTCGCTCGACTTCTGCTTCTGGCGTGGACGACGTTGAAACGTGGTTGTTTCTCCTTTTTCGCTGGAATCATTAGTCTTCCATCCGTGAGCTTCGTAAATAATTTCAAGCACCGTGCGATTCTTTAACGGATCCTGATAAAACACGCCGGGAAATTCTTTCGTTTCTTTTGCTTCCCGCTTTCGTCGGTTCCGATAGTTCTGTTATTCCTAACTCGTTGTAAATCGTTGTTTCTGGCTCGTAGCTTCGTAAAAAAATTCTGTCCTTGTTGTTTTTCGTTACGAGATACGAGGCGCGTTACTCCCTTTGGAATACATTTCTCTGGTCTCCGCGAAATAAAGCTGCAGACTTTTTTATTGAATAAAATACGTTTTCGTTCGCGCTTGTACGGAATTCGATTAGCGGCCACGGATTATTTAGGAGACTCGTTGTCGAACGCGTTCCGAACACAGTATCTGGCGTAGTAATCTGCTTCGGTTAATAATTCGCCGGCACGAAACGTTCAACAATTGCAATTATGCATGGTAATACGTAAGCGAGGTACGGGCTTACACAATACAGTGATTAACGTTAAATTACAAGTAACCTGCTTCACTAACTTTCAAACATTCTAGGCTCGTGTGCGTTCATTAGATGTTTGCCTTGTTATCCGCGTGTTATGTACAATTATCAAACCGTATTATTATTTCAATTTACCTACAAAATAGGTAACGATGTTTATGCGCGTGTGTTATACCAAAACCTATCATTGTAATTTATAGATCCCTTATCCCCCTATTTCCAAATACTTTCGTAACTCGTCAACTATAATTTCAGAAAGATTCGATCAAGTCTTTTGATCAGAAAGTTGGATTCGTTTAGGGAGCGACGTTGGATCTCAATTACGTTCAAGATAAAATACGGTATCGGTAGAATTATTTAAACTGTGACGCGTTTCTACGGTTATCACCGAAACCGGGCATTTTTGACATAAATCACCCGTGCGGCAGGATCGAAAAACGTGGAACAGAAAACCTCGAACGTGAGTTAAATAAAACGATGGATGTTCGAATATTTACAATTTTAATAACGTTGCCGTGCAAACCGCAGCCACGGATAAATTCGTATAATCCGAATGCAAACATATTTTCGTTGTCGTCTCGATACCGATAAATATTTAATTTGCTTTCTCTGCGGTTCCTTTCTATTTTCCATCGATCGGGACTAGTTTTTCGTTGACTTTCCATTCGTTCGTATTTTCGTAACATTTCATCGAGGGTTCGCCACTCTGTTTGATCGGGATAAAAATGTATGGGCGTCGGAATCGAATAGTTTGGTGAAAAGCGAGTTGTTTCATCCCCGGTGAAGATTTCAATCCTGCTCGCAAGACCGGAGCTCGAATACTTTACCACTGAATTACGCGGAAATAAGGATGTTCGAAAGGAGTTGTATCTTTCGTTGTTAGAAAGGAACGTTTGAAACGTTTCCTTTCTTCGGGGCTTTCTACTCGTATTTCTCGGATTTGAATACGTATGTATTTTCCCGAGTGCTACATTTCATCGGAGAAAGACAGCTACAGGTATGCAACTTCAATCGATATCTTTATAGAGGTTGGAACCAATTGACACAGTATTCTGCACTGATATTCGGATCCTTCGAAAAGCAAATATAACAATGAATCTGGGTTGCGTCTCATCATCTTCGACCCAATTTTCGGTCAACCGGCGATCAACAATTTTCGCCGAGCATCGATAAAACGCTTGCGTAGTCATCTTACTCGAAATCGATGTCGTAAGTGTTATTTTTGGGTCGTCGGATCGCATTGAGAGCACCAATGGTAGATTTACGTAGTCGTATCGAATAAAATTTTCTGCGACGAAACGGTGTCGAGCTATTTATATTCGAAAATGCGGCATTTATCACGCGACAACCTAATAATATCGAGTTTACGGTATCGCGACGATCGAATAGACGGTTATTCTCGATTTTCCCCTGTCGGCGAGGTTCCATATGAGCAAACGGAGCCGTGCATTCAATTTCGAAACTGGAAACGAGCAAAAGAATGTTTTTCACCGTCTTCCGTCGTTCCATTTGCCCGTTCGAGCTCCTTCGACCGTTAAATCTCCCTTTTTTCCCCATCCTTGTCCACTCGAGGCTGCAGAAACTCGGTCTAGCTATCGAGCATCCATGCCCATTTCCGGTTCTTGTCACCGTGCCCCTGCGGTCTGCAATCCACGCACGTTTCTAATATCCTGAAGTAACCCGCGAAGAACGTATCTCTTCTCGTCGAGATTCTATTATCCGTTATCTAACGCTACACCAGCCACTGTGCCATTCTGTACGTTCGATGATTCCGTTCGGAGATCGCCGATCACGTTTTCGCGTTCCTTTCTTTCTATCCTTCGTCGAGTACCGTGAATCGTTGGACACCGCTGGGAATCGAAACCCATTCTCGATTTCGTACGTGGTTCTTTATCTTCCGTTTTAGTTGCTATTTCGTGACGAGGAAATTTATTGCTCGCTATGAATCGAATTAAATCTACGCACCGTATAAAATCCTCGCGCTGTTCCAGTTATTCAATTTTTCCCATGCAATTTATTTTGTCAGGTACACCGGTATTAAAACAGATTTAAAAAAAGTTCTAACATTATGTCTATTCAGCAATTTTTGCACGAGTTTATTTTTAATACGAGTAAAATTTATGTTTGCACTGTGTGTGCGTCAAAGTACAAGGGATTAATACTAAAACTATCAAGATCCTTATTATAAATGACACAATTTGTTAAATTGATTCTTCTTATGTCTGTATTGATCTTCATCAAGATAGAGAATTAACATGTGCACTAATTTATGTCTTGTCGTTTGTTCATTTACTTCTTGACTCCATTAAGTACATATACACCGGTCGTTTAGTGTTAAATTCATTAAACATAACCGCGTATCGAAATGTTTTTACGTGAAATTTATTACACGTTTTCAATCCACCGATACGAGTATAAAGATACATAAACAGTCCCCTTATGAGCTAAACTCTGGATTCAGAGGGGACGAATCGACGAGCGTGTCGAAGTTCATTAGCCCAGAATAATTTGCAACGAGGGCTCGAATTTTCGCGATCTGTATTCGTCGAGCAACGGGTCAAAAGTAACGTTATTAACGAATCGTAATTCGATCAGCGACGAGAAATCCCCTGGAAGCCTGATATTAAAATTGTGCGATAACTCGGAAACGAAATAAAGTTACGTTGCTTCCGTTAATGAAATCACGACGCGATCGCAAATTCGACGACCTGATTAAATATCCAGTTGTTTGCAGCCCGCAGCGCCTGTTTCCCTGTTTAGTATCGCGAAGAAGAATCGACTTCGTTTGCTATAATTTATCGCGAATATACGCGGTCTCCCTGTTAAACAAGTGGAAAGTCGCGCGATTTATTAACCGTTCCCTTTATCCGCGGGCAAAGGCTACCATTTTATACGACGATATTGTATAAAATTGGTATTCAGCACATTCTAATAGCGCGTTAAAGCTCACCGCTGGAAAATCGATTGCCTCTCCCAACCGACTATTTGAAATTATGCAAATTCTACGGCTAACGATCGTTCGCCACGATTAGCATACACGTTCGAGCTGACGATCGCAACTGTACTCTTCTTCCGCCAGCAGTTTCATTTATATTAATCCGCCCGGTCAGAAACGATTTTTTTGATAATGGAAAGCCGGCTTTGACTGGTATCGCGGGATTTTGATAACGAAAAGAGTAACTAGTGGAAGTTGTATGATCCCTCTATAGAACACGGTGACCAATTCGTTTTTTACCATTAATCCACGACTTCATTTTGCGATTTTTTATTTTATACTTTGCGTTACTTTTATCGTTTATTCACTACTTAATCTCTTAATCGCTAAAACCGATAACTTTAGATAGACGTTTATTCGTGTTCTTTGTACGAAGATCAATTTGTGTTAAACGAGATAAATTAACTTCGCGATAAGAATGTGATTGCGTTTCAACCAACCCGGAGATCAAGGATGATTCAGCGTATGAAATACTGTCCGGAACAAACGTTAGACGTTTCTGTATGATTTTTGTTTCCAAAGAGAACCGTCAATCATCCCGTGCGTCTACCATTCCGCATGAATTATGAATTGCATGAGAAACTGAATCGTAGCTTGAATTATAAAGCTCGCCATTATCTGCGATCAGCGTCAGCTTGTCTTAACTATTCCGAATAAACAGCGAATTTGTATTACCGAGCACTGAACTGGTTAGCATATTCGCGCTATAAAGTGAACTGTCATTCTGACACAACCTTTGCGCAAGGAATTTATTTCCCACCGAGTTATAAAATAAACATTGTTAAGAATGCGACCTGTGTTTTCCAGAAAACAAAAGGCTTGATTCGCGCGCATCGCGAAAGCCACGAAAAGATGAATAAATAGCGGGAACGAGTAAATCCACAAAAAAAAGTTCTGAAATCGAGCAACGAACAATGTGGTTATGCGTTTGTTTCCACGATCGACGTTTCACGGTGTTTGCGTTTGAATCGTACACGAGAAAACATTTAAACGGGAAAATATAATTAACTTGTTTCAACAAATAAACAGTTCGGGTGGCACAAAACAGTATAATTTCATTTAAATTCCTAATTACGATAAAATAACTGTGCCACGAAGAGTACTGTCAAATTAAATTAAGATCAACTTTTTCAGACACGTTTCTATTTTCATTTTCTTTCATTATTTCTGGGAGAGGAAAAATATTTTTTCAGCAGATGTTAATTATAGCGAGAAATAAAAAAAAAATGTTCCAGTATCGAAGAATAACGAAGGACAAAGAAAACCAGAAAGGATGGACCGACCGAAATTTTTCAAATATCGGACTGCCGATTTTCTGTCTGTTCAATATCGGTTCTCTTTCCTCGTATCGCAGCACGATGCATGTAGATGGTCGCTTTGTGCGTCCACTCGATTCGATTCTTTCGAATAAAATAAAAAAGAGCGTCGCACAGAGCGACAAGTAATTAGAATATCCGTCAGTCGTCCGTGATATACCAACGTCATTTTCATCGCGATCAAAGGGTACACACGAACGAAATGTTTTTTGCGAACATTTTTCGACGATGCATTCCGTGTCTTTATTTATTGTTGCGCTTATCGATCTGTGTTTTCTTTATTTCACAAATTCATGCGCACGGAAAACAGTCTCCTTTCTGCACTCATTTTGCTTTCAAAGAAAGCAAGAACTATTAACACTAAACCTACCGGCGTACACTTATTTTGAAATTAAAAATTAATAAACGAACTACGAAATATAAATTACACACACTTATTCTTTATCTTGATGAAAATCAATTCTGATTTTAAGAAATGTATTTTAACGAAATGTGTTCCTTATATTAAGAAACTTGTGGAGTTTGACCGGTTTGGTAGTTTTAGTGTTAAAACGTATTTGAAAGTACAAGTTCGATTTAGCCTGATTATTAACCCTTTGCACTCCTCAATTTCCTTCACCTACCAACTCTTTAATTTATAAAATAGAAAGGGGTTCTCAATAAAATGTATTGTAACAGAGCGGAGTATGTGACAAGTACATTTTTCTTTTATTAAATGATAATATTCATATTCAACTAATCTACTTATCTGAATTATTTATGAAACCCAAGAGAAATGTGATGTCGAGCCACAACCGACATAGGAGTGCAAAGGGTTAACCCTTTGCATTCGGTTGTTTCGAGGAGACATTTTAAATAGCAAAATAAATTTTCGGAAGGTTAATATTATTTTTGCACGGTTTATCTAGAGTTCCGCGAATCTGAAATGCGTGGAAAGTCGAACGCACTAGATTTCGCGCGAAAACACCGAAGTAACCGAAGAAGCACAATGCCATTGTAATTTAGAGCATCGAATCGTCGTTGAGAACGCGCGTTCCGTTTCGAATGGTTGAGCCTTTCGAAACGACGAACGCCAGCCATAATTGGATGTTCGAGAGGAAGGATCGACATTTCTCGAGCAGCTCGTCAAAAAGAAATTCCGTTGTTCCAGTTCCATTAAACGTCAAGCGAGAAATAGTTGAACTAATTTTCGAGCCTCGCCATCGGGATGTAACCCAACTAATTGCGGTGAAATCGTCGAAACTATTTCACTGATTTTCCAAGTTCGCGGGTCGGAAACGAGTTATTTACAATTTTCCTACATTTCGGTTATCGAAATATTTTTTCTCTCGACTTTCCAGTTGTCGGAATATAAGCTGGTGATGTAGGTCATCCACCTGACGAAGCAGTAAAAGTACCGATTTATAAGAATATGTTAAAGTTGAATTATTCTTGTTATACTTGAATAGTGCATCGATAAAGTGGGTTAAACAGTGAAACTCGATGAAAAGCGAAGAAATCGTGTCGAAAATTCAGGATGAAAATCGAAAGCGGAGTAGGAATATTCAACGAGCATCGATTAATCGTTAGTTAAACATTTAGAGCTTATGAAGGCCCATCAGGCTGTCGGTTTAATTGAGGACGATTCATTTCCTGTCGAATCGGGAAACGGAAAGGCAACGCGTATATGCAGGCAATATATCAGACTGGTAGAAACATGGCTGTGAAGCAGACGCCAGAGCAAACACAGTGGAACAAGCCGATATTGGGTCAGGCAGCTTTTCGGACCGAATTAGGTTTACGTCTCGCTTATGAACTATTACGAAATCAAATATATCTCAAATATCTCTTTCTACTTTCTATCGTTCTTTCAACGAGCCTAAAAAATCCTCTTTCAATTTCCCAGGGAAGATTTTTCCGCGAGACGAATGTTTCCCGCTAATTTGAAAGGTGCGAGCCGAAAAAGAGCATACCTCTGACAGAAGACGGAATACGCGAAATTCGTTTCGCGGGAAGACTGAATGCTTAGCTCTGAAAACCTTTCAGTGTAAACCCTGCCACGGATCGGATAAGCGACGAGCTTAATCCGCGACGTCACCGAAGATTTACTAGGTTTTCCAATGCGTGATCGAGTCGAGGGTCTCGTTCATCGGCGGTCTTTTACCGCGCGTTCTACTACTTATTGTTGGCTCGACCGTCGCTACAGAGATTTACTCGCGACGCGCAGATGGAAAAGTTTTCCCGGTAAACAGCCAGCAACGCGAACTGTTACGGATACTGCTACACATAAATTTCCTACGTAGCGACGCTCTTCTTCCTTCCGCCGCGTCCTTCGCCTCCTCGCTTATTTCCGTTTTGCTACCGGTCAACTCTCAACACCTATGAATCTCTGCGTTTCGAAACAACTTTTCTGCCTGACGGAGATGGATACTGTTTTTCCCTGCTTCTTTCAATGGATCTAGAATAATTATGCCGGATGCCGCTCCACTGTTTTTTTCTTTACGAGTCATATTTGAATTGCGATGTTTGTAATGAATGTAAAATTCGTAGAATTGTGCATCTCTCACCTATAAGCACTGTACAATTTTAAAGAGGAGGAACTGATATGCTTTGGTACATTGATCAATTTTTAATGAATGTAAAATATAATTAAATTTACTGATTTTTTAATACGTCTACACTGTGACATTTTCAATAAGAGGAGATAATATGTAGTTTTGGTGCATTGATCAATTTTTAATGAATGTAAAATATAATTAAGTTCAAAGATTTTTTAATACGTCTACCCTGTGACATTTTTAAGAGGAGGCTGATATGTAATGTTTTGGTACATTGATAAATTTTTAATGAATGTAAAATATGATTAAATTCATAGATTTTTTAATGCGTCTACCTTGTGACATTTTTAAGAGGAGGCTGATATGTAATGTTTTGGTACATTGATAAATTTATAATGAATGTAAAATATAATTAAATTCAAAGATTTTTGAATGCGTCTACTGTGTGACATTTTTAAGAGGAGGCTGATATGTAATGTTTTGATGCATTGATAAATTTATAATGAATGTAAAATATAATTAAATTCAAAGATTTTTGAATACGTCTACACTGTGACAATTTCAATAAGAGGAGCTAATATGCAGTTTTAGTGCATTGATTAATTTTTAATGAATGTAAAATATGATTAAATTCACTGATTTTTTAATACGTCTACACTGTGCCATTTTGAATAGGAGGAGCTAATATGTAGCTTTGGTACATTGATCAATTTTTAATGAATGTAAAATATGATTAAATTCATAGATTTTTGAATACGTCTACCCTGTGACATTTTTAAGAGGAGGCTGATATATAATGTTTTAATACATTGATAAATTTGTAATGAATGTAAAATACGATTAAATTCATAGATTTTTGCATTGGCTTACACTGTGTCATTTTTGAGGGAAGATATATCGAATGCGTCACTTTATGGTGTTCATACGTGAATTAAAGAAATATGGTTTGCAACTTTGCAAGTATACGAGCAATTCCGATATAACATCTGTTAAACCGGTATTGAGTTGTTGGCAAGTTGGTTTTGTTCCCTTGCTGAGCTCGAATCCCCTTCAGCATTTCTGTGTATTTCAATTCAAGCCATGCTTACATCTCCAGGATATTAGCGTAATTGAGGGAAAATGCCTACGTAATACAATAGCTCCGGATGCATAGAAGATTCAGAGCACGAAATTTGCCGGTGATTATGCAACGAGAATATCCGATCGAAGGAGACTGCGATATGGTAAATGAAAAATATAAACACGTTGCGGAAGAGACTCGTGTTTCGGTTTTCGCTGAAGGTACACGAGAATTTATAATACGCTGAAACGAGATATTCGAGTTTACCCTCGTTTTGTGCAAATAAGAGACTCCGGGTCGTAATAAAGAAGATGACGTGGAGGGAAGTATAAAATCTGTCAAGTAAAGGGAGATTGAAAGGCATCGTTCCAAGTCTCGTTATTAAGACGGGTCTTTATTCGACCAAATAAACAACGATCTATCGTTTCGGAGAAGCAGTCACGCTATTGATTTTGCGTCTATCGAGGATTTCAATGTTTTATGGGGGACCAACGACACCTACAGAGGATATCCGGTGCACGTATGTCGAAATAGTTGCCATAAATAGGGATTCTGCCCAGTTGATCCAGCTGCACAGCTATGCACTTCCGGCTTCCTTACGTTTCCTCCAACGATACTAACTTTCTGCGTACGAATATCGACCGTTGGGATCGGTCCACAATCGATGCTGCAGTATTTCGTTGCCCGTTCCTCAGGCTTTTTGTTCGAAACTTCCAACACGTTTCCTACAAAATTCTTATTTAAAACTGTAGGAAAGTTCGAACAGACTGTACGCTCGCAGCTGATACATCGAGCCCATGTTATGCTGCCAATTATATCGACGGATACCGAGCGATGATATATGAAATTCGTATTATACAACATTTCGCGTCAGGCGGTTTCGTTTCCATGCGAATAAACAATGAATTATGAACAATTGTGTCGAATCGTCGGCCGCGAACGACGTTTTGCCGATGTTTCGGAAATTGCGAGCGTTAATATCCACGTGTTCTCGTCCGTGCGCGTGAAAGCGATAAAAGAGACGTCCGTTTTGCGATTATAATTAATTGCTTTTCCCACGATTTCGCAGTTGCGGCCAACGTTGAGTCGCCAAATTGCTTTTTCACCGGTACTGATGCCAAATGAAAAATTGATGGGCTCAAGTCGGTTCCCTTTAATGTTACCGACACGAAAATTATCTCCGAAGCATTTCTTTATCATAATTTACATCCACGTATTTTCCAAATACTCCAACTTGTGGAAAAAACTATTCACGAGCACAGTTATCGTAGGTATTTCTCTGCGGTAGAGTTCGACGATTCTGTCTTTCGCGCGTGAGGATACTACGCGCGGAGTTCCGACGCGTGGAAATATAGCGCGTGAGGATACTATGCATGGAGTTCCGACGAGTGGAAATGTAGCGCGTGAGGAAACCACGCGTGGAAACATAGCACGTGAGGATACCAAGCATGGAAATACTGCGCGTGAGGATACTACGCGCGGAATTTCAACGCGTGGAGTTCCGATGCGTGGAAATACAGCGCGTGGAGTTCCGACGCGTGGAGTTTCAACGCGTGAAATTCCAACGCCTGGAGTTCCAACGCGTGGAGTTCCAACGCGTGGAGTTCCCACGCATTGAAATATCGCGCGCGAGGATTCTACGCGTGGAGTTCCGATACGTGGAAATACAGCGCGTGGAGTTCCGACGCATGGAATTCCAACGCGTGAAGTTCCAACGCGTGGAGTTCCAACGCGTGGAGTTCCAACGCATGGAAATACAGCGCGTGGAGTTCCGACGCATGGAAATATTGCGCACGAGGATACTACGCGTGGAGTTCCGATGCGTGGAAATACAGCGCGTGGAGTTCCGACGCATGGAAATATCGCGCGCGAGGATACTACGCGTGGAGTTCCGATGCGTGGAAATACAGCGCGTGGAGTTCCGACGCATGGAAATATCGCGCGCGAGGATACTACGCGTGGAGTTCCGATGCGTGGAGTTCCAACGCGTGGAGTTTCAACGCGTGAAGTTCCGACGCATGGAAATATAGCGCGCGAGAATACTACGCGCGGAGTTCCGACGCGTGGAGTTACGACGCGTGGAAATATAGTGCGTGAGAGTACCACGCGTGGAAATACAACGAGTGACAATACGAAGCGTGGAGTTCCGACGCATGGAAATATAACGCGTGAGGATAATCTAAAATTTAGAAAATTTGTTAAAATTGAAATTTAAGAGGTTGAAACTCGCGTCGGGAAAGTCCCGCAATGATTTGAGTGTCTATAATTAATTATCCGCAACAGTGAAATTGATTAATTCGGTGGGTTATCGAATGAAAGTAATTTATCATTCTGGGCGTTCATGACACCTGTTTCCAGAAGTTCGTTGCCATCCAAGGAAGATTACACGCGCCCGTCTCGTCCCCGTTAATTTTCCGGGACGTTTTAAACGGCATAACAGAAACGTCAGTGGTCGCGATGAAAAATCGGTACTCGTAGACTGTTCGATTTTTATCCTCCCGACTCGAGCATCGTTTTTGTTATGAATTGCGGATTCGAGACAATTTCGTCGGATGCTCGAGTATGCACAGGTTGTTAAAAGTCTATAAATTCCTCCTCGGTACGATATTTTCGCGTCACGGTATCGAGTGACAAATCGGTTTTATGCATTTTCTACCCGTGTCTTTTATGACTATCGATTACCGTTTCATCGAAAATGCCGGTGTGTAAATTGTTCTTATGTATTCGTGTTATTTTATCGATGCTTCGAAAATGTATTCAAAGAGATGAACAATCACCTCCTATTGAATAGCTCTTTAAAAGCGCTTTCAATTAATATGGTATTGGGGAAACTCGAGAATTTCCAGGAAATTGTTGAATATAACGGATGAACATATTCGTTTAGCTGTTAATAATTTTCCTCTGCATAATGTTTATATTGTAATACCGAATATATTCCTCGAATTTATTATTATAGAGAAATAATCTTTGGCGCAGTTAATAGTCATTGTTAGGTCCACTTTGTGCGGCTTCATTATCTTAATCGTATTATTCCATGAAATTCATTAAACAAATTAATTTCGTTGGGTGGACTGATTAATTTGTGGAAGAAGGTGAAATTCCAGGTTATTTGCTTTGTATGATTTCAAAAAATGATACCGTACGTGATAAGTTTACTTAATTAGCGATGTAGAAGTACCTCATATTTCGTAATTCGAGTAATCAACTTTCTAATTGATACCTTTTACAATATAAATATTATTTCTGACTTTAGCTCGTAGCGATTCAATTATGAAGTTCGAATTTTATGGTTGCGAAATGTATCGAATATTGCAGGAAACAAAGGAAGGATTGTAGAAATGAAATTTATGGAATGATTTGGAAGGCATTCGATTAAACGGTAAAGGGCAGGCGAACGGCTTTGAACCACGAAATTGCTCGTTCCTTCGTCGATAGGGTGTTAAGCTCCGAACGCGCGAAAGCGAAGATAAAAGTCGAAGCTCGAAGGGAAAAAAGCGGAAGTGGATAAAAACGGGGTAATATTACGAGGCGGAAGGGGCGGTTGCTCGACGCGGGGAGCCACGCTTCTTTTTGCTTGCGGCATCGTCGAGTTCTTAATTAAATTCAGCTATCCTCCAGCCAGGAAAACGAAAAGTCTCGAGGAAAGGCAGCTCGCGAATTAAAGCTTTCCGCGATGAGAGCCGACGATCGCCTGATTTTTGTCCGGGAAGGTGTCAAACTTTCCTCGAACGTATTCATCAAAATAAATTGAAAATGTTTAATAAACATGAGTTCACAAATATTTATACAGATGTATGCAAATTGGAGAAGTTTCAGCGAAATAATCAGATGTCTTCAGAGACTGTTGTACTGTTGCTCCAACTTTTGTCCACGCCTGGTATCTTCACGCGCTATATTTCCACGCGTCGGAACTCCACGCGTAGTATCCTCGCGCGCTATATTCCCACGCGTCGGAACTCCACGCGTAGTATTCACATGCGTTATATTTCTACGCGTCGAAACTCCACGCGTCGGAATTCCACGCGTTGGAACTCCACGCGCTGTATCTCCACGCGTAGTACTTTGACGCGTTATATTTCCACGCGTCGGAACTCCACGCGCTGTATCTCCACGCGTAGTACCCTCACGCGTTATATTTCCATGCGTCGGAACTCCACGCGTCGGAATTCCACGTGTTGGAACTCCACGCGCTGTATCTCCACGCGTAGTACTCTAACGCGTTATATTTCCACGCGTCGGAACTCCACGCGCTGTATCTCCACGCGTAGTACCCTCACGCGTTATATTTCCATGCGTCGGAACTCCACGCGCTGTATCTCCACGCGTAGTACCCTCACGCGTTATATTTCCACGCGTCGGAACTTCACGCGTCGGAACACCACGCGCTGTATCTCCACGCGTAGTACCTTAACGCGTTATATTTCCACGCGTTGGAATTCCACGCTCCGTATTGTCACGCTCTGTACCTCCACGCGTGGTATCCTCACGCGCTATATTTCCACGCCACAGAATTCCACGCGTAGCATCCTCACGCGCTACATCTCCAACATTGAAATTTGCAAGTTCTGAATATTCGAATAGCGTAAAATTAAGAAATGAAAGCAAACGTTTGCAATTAAATTGAAACAGTTACCCCGCCACCCGGGAGCTAATAGAAGAGTTATTGCACACGCTTCGTAAAATCGTCGAGAACATTTCGCAAGATAGCACCTCTTTCCATCTTCAAACATCTTCAAGTACTTAGAATAAGACTCGAAGTTGTTACTAATCAAGCAGTCAAACACGAGCAACGCTCTATCATTGCCAAATTAACATCCGCGACCTAGTTCGAGCTGCGAGAAGAGCACGCTCGAATCCGTTCTCACGATATCGATCGCCGGTGAGAGGAGTCTTCTATTAGTCAGAGAATCCGTCGAAATAAGGGTACACTTTAAGGAGCATGCTGTCTGTAAGGAGGCGGGCACCGTCAGTCGTTAATGAATAATTCAGACGATGATTTGCATGAGCCGGTGCAAACGTCAGACTTCGTTTCGGTTAGGGACGACTCTACTAATGGTCTGGTTTTTGCTTCGTCGACTTCGTGTGTCGTCAGCCTTAAAAGTCGAGGTTTATTATGTTAAGGTAAATGTGTCAGTATTTACGATACACGATCGTGGTTTCTTGGAGACTTATTTCTTTGTGGACACATTGAGGTGCGAACTTATATTTTGCTATGGTACCAAGGAGAAGGCGATACAAGGCACTTGACTTCTATAGTATAAGAACATTTCTACTTTAGCTACAGGTTTTAACATGTGTTAAAAATAAACATATGAACACTTCTATAAAACAGGAACATAATGTAATAATATATTTAGTAGTTTGTAAACGAGTGTATTTATATTTGGACATCGTTTTCCACGACGATCTTCATTTATTCTTCCCTGCCTTACGAGGCACACCTGTTGAGCTTATTAACAAAGTGGCCGTTTATCGGGTACTCGCCCTTTAGATTTGGAGCTCAAAATCTCTGTTTCTGATCGTTGTTTCCAACATCCATCTGACGTGGAATTCTTATCAGCGGAGCTTTCATACGATGGTCGATCAACGTAGGAGATAGATTTACTTAATAAGGAAATATTTGAGCTTCCGGGGATTTGTGTGCATTTAATTTAACAGAGTCAACAGTCTAAGAACACGAGCAATTAGATTTCCTTTCTGAAACAGGACCTTTTCAAAACAATCTCGTTTCGAGTGCAGACTGTGGATTTAAAAGGTGCAACGTTCAAGGATTATACTTAAGTCGAAATTATTTTCTAAATTTCCATTCATTGTATCGCCAGACATAAAATAACGAAAATGGAAATGATCATGTTAGAATATTAAACACGAAAAATCTCACACGATTGTCGACAGTTATAACTATGCGATTCCGAGCCGGACCAAGATCGTTAAACGTACGTCATTATTATCGCAGTTAAGTTTAATTAGCGTTAATTGAACGAGAATGGAGGCCTATCGAACCGAACGGTCGCTTAACGGCCAATTAAATCTCATCTCAAGAATCGCATCGTCGATTTCTGTCGCTCGATTTTTCAACGTGAATTTTCCGGGAAACATTGCACCATGCTGACACTTTTTTCTATTTCAACGGCACCAGGAGTTTCTCGGTAATTAATTCCTTTGTACCCTTTGATGTCTGCAGACGCTTTAAAAATTGAAGTATAAATGGTCAAATACGTGAGCAAAACGAATTTTAAAACTGCTTCGTCTCTTTAGACGTTGACTAATTACAGCGTCATAATTACACGAAAAATTTCGGGAAATATTGCAGCAGTCATTGATCCCTACAGAAACAGTCGGAATATTAAACTCTCTTATTTAGCAGAGTTTAATAAAGGCTCTTATTTATCATTGTCTCTTTCTAATTTTCAATCGAATTCGGTATTTTCGCGAATATGAAAGTTGCAATTGCCGCTATCCGAGCGTAGAACGCAGATGGCACCGAAAGAAAACTTCTCCGCTCTTGCCGTTATTCCGCCTCGTTTGTCGCGTCTAACGCAATTGCTCTACGGTCTGATAGTAGCAGAAACGAAAGTTAAATTTCGTGGTTCCTTTGAGAATCACCGGTGACTCTTTTACGGGTCTAAACACGAATGCAGGACAAAGAGACGCTTATCGTCGTCACCGCGACGGGAACTTAGATTGCGGATCGCTACGAGAAACAGGGAAACCGAGTTAACGCGTCAACTATACCCGCCAGCATTTCCATCAAAGAGATCCACCTACGATCTCTCTAATTAAATCCCTGCGTAGAGTTGCTTTAGGTGTTGCTGGGAATGATCGTCGACACAAAAGCTCTGCAAATTCGCGGTTGTTCCTTCCTTCTTGTCCCGATTCGCTTTACCCTCGTTTCCGTCTCTAATTCTAATGAACAATAAACCTACTCGTGTCTTACACAAAACAGAACATGTTATAACGTCATGGATTTGATAATAAAGACATAATACGGAGCATGCTAACTCGCTTACGGAAAATTGTAGTTTCAAGGAAGATTATGTACGCTATTGTGCTTCAGTATTGGAGTGCTGTTATATAGTACCTGTGTTTAGTCGCATAACGGGTGGAGGTAAAACGTGTGGCGAATTTACGCGTGGTAATACGCGTGGCAAATTAACGTGTGGAGTTACGGCGAATGAAGATATATCGCGTTGAAATTTGGCGAGTTGTAGTACAGCGCATGCAGTTTTGGATCGTTGAGATATTGCGCGTAGTAATATGGCGCGGGGAGTTTCGACGCGTGAGAATACTACGCGTGGAGTTACAGCGAATGATAATACGGAGCATGGAGTTCTGACGCGTGGAAACATAACACGTGAGGATACTACGCGTGGAGTACCGACGCGAGGAAATATAACGCGTGAGAATACTACGCATGGAGTTCCGACGCGTGGAAGTGTAGCGCGTAATGATACCATGCGTGGAAATATAGCACGTGAAGATACCATACGTGGAAATACAGCGCGTGAGGATACTACGCGTGGAGTT
Organism: Megachile rotundata; assembly: GCF_050947335.1. Taxonomy (NCBI): domain Eukaryota; kingdom Metazoa; phylum Arthropoda; class Insecta; order Hymenoptera; family Megachilidae; genus Megachile; species Megachile rotundata. Next base: position 20,456,355 of record NC_134986.1, read on the forward strand.
CCGACGCGTGGAAATACAGCGCGTGAGGATACTACGCGTGGAATTCCGACGCGTGGAAATACAGCGCGTGAAGTTCCAGCGCGTGAAGTTCCAGCGCGTGAAGTTCCAGCGCGTGAAGTTCCAGCGCGTGGAGTTCCGACGCTTGGAAATATAACGCGTGGAGTTCCGACGCGTGGAAATACAGCGCGTGAGGATACTACGCGTGGAGTTCCGACGCGTGGAAATACAGCGCGTGAGGATACTACGCGTGGAGTTCCGACGCGTGGAAATACAGCGCGTGAAGTTCCAGCGCGTGAAGTTCCAGCGCGTGGAGTTCCGACGCGTGGAAATACAGCGCGTGAAGTTCCAGCGCGTGAAGTTCCAGCGCGTGGAGTTCCGACGCTTGGAAATATAACGCGTGGAGTTCCGACGCGTGGAAATATAGCGCGTGAGCATACCACGCGTGGAAATACAGCGCCTGTAGTTCCGACGCGTGGAAGTATAGCGCATGAGAATACCACGAGTGGAAATACAGCGCGTGACAATACGACGCGTGGAGTTTCGGCATATGGAAATACAATGCGTGTAGATTCAGTGCGTGAGGAAATGGCGCGTAAAGATACGGTACGTGGTGATTAAGTGCGTAGTAACACGGTGCATGACTGATCGCGCAATGATTTGCGTGGCGTTCTAACGCATAGCGATAGGAGACATTCAGCGCGTGGAAATTTAACACGTGACGATTCAACGCATAGAAATCTAACACGTGGGGATTCAGTGCATGGTAATCTAACTCGTGCGATACGCTGAGTAGTAGTTTAACGCATGAAAATATACGCTAACGCGCCTGGTAATGGTAGATCGTAGTTCCAAATAATCTTATAATCTAAATTTGGAGTAAAGCCTTCGCTTATTTAGGAATTGAGTGAATAATTTTTATATTGAATAAAAACTTATTCGAATAATGAACAATTCACAAAGTCGAAATCTTACATCTACTATAAATAATTTTAAATTAAAAATTATTCCCAGTTTTTATTATTTGGAACTTGTTTTTAAATAATGTCGAAATCTGTCTAATGATCGTCACCTTACAAGCTACGACGAGAATATAACGAAACTATATTTAAAACCTTCATCCACCCAAGATGAATCCACCGGGCCATCACGCTCTGTTACCTATAACCCCGCATATAATGCAACGCATGAACAACGGTGATAAAAAGGCTGATGTACGTAACAAAGGTTTATAATGATGGGAGGCACAGGATGCAGAGGGTCCTGTACGATAGCCTGGAGGGAAATTCAACGCATTCGCTTAATGTTTTAATCAACCAATGAATAACAGCGGTGCAAACGCAGCAAATATCATTTTGCCGCAGCGTTTACCGTGGCGCATTATTGTTCAAAGTAAACAATGTTTTAACGCAGTATGTTTGCAAACCGGTACGTGAGATCGATCGAATGCTAACTAATTAACGAACCCTGCTCGTGCTTGCCACGATTTTGAACAATGCGAAAGCAATTAGGATAGGCTTGTGTTCGCGAACAATATCCTGTTGTCGGTTACCTCGAGACAAATTGGAGATATCGTTTCCACCTCCATCTTCTCGATGTACCTCGTCTTTCCGTACTGATTATCAGAAACTATCGTACGATTATTGAATCGATTAATTATAGCCTTTTGTATTGAGTTGCATAAGAGAAAAGAATAAGGACTTCTATGGAATCATTCACTTATTCAAGACGAAGTCCTTTTACAGTGGTCAAAGGTAGAACCTATTTAACCTGTAGTTCGAGGAGAAGTTTTATATTGTCCACATTTCGAGGTACTTAAAATAATCAACACTGCTGAAATATTAACAATAATGTACTGATAATATGTCTCATATGAAGAAAGTGTCTCATATGATTTATTTAAAACAAAATGGAAAATGTAACTTCATCGACGAACTCAACAAAGTAATATAATATTACCCACATTTCGAGGTATTTAAAATAATCAACACTGCTAAAATATTAATAATACCGTACCGATAATATGTCCCATATGAATCAGAATGTCTCATATGATTTATCTGAAACAAAATGGAAAATGTAACTCCATCGAAGAACTCAACAAACTAATACAATATTGTCCACATTCTGAGGTAGTTAAAATTTATTTGACCCTGCTGAAATATCAACAATACCGATAATATGTCCCATATGAATCAGAATGTCTCATATGATTTATCTGATACAAAATGTAAAATATAACTCCATCGAAGAACTCAACAAACTAATACAATATTGTCCACATTCTGAGGTAGTTAAAATTTATTTGACCCTGCTGAAATATTAACAATACCGATAATATGTCCCATATGAATCAGAATGTCTCCTATGATTTATCTGAACCAAATTGTAAAATGTAACTCCATCGAAGAACTCAACAAATACAACATTGTCCACATTTTGCGGTACTTAAAATTTATCGACACTGCTGCAATATTAACAATCTCCCATACGAATGAGTGGATGGGAAATTTGGAAACAGGAGAATTTATTAATTAATAAAATTGTATGGGCAACGTGTATCGTATATTGATCGTCTCGAAATATCGGAACACGGATTAATCGTGAGAGATCTCCATAACACTTGTTCCCTACGTCTTCTATCGACGACTCGAGCGAATTTCACTTCTTTATCGTGATCTATGGATCACGCTCGGATGCTCGTTTCACGATGATGAAACACGGTAGCCGAGTAGGAGATCAGTTTTCCATTTTTCTTAGCGAGTATCGCGAAGACGAACGGCCTGGGGTAACGATTTAACCCGTGAAAAATATCGCGAATCATCTCGTGCCGAGCGCAGGAAATCCTGCTCCTTTCACGGATTCCCTAGCTCCGTTGTGTCTCGAATTCCTCTCGATGGCGCGCGTGTTCGAGCGGATAGAATGCATGTACTAGATTCGTATCAGATTCGTGGCTGCATAAATACGGGGGATACGCGCGATTCCTCCTGCGCCTGCTTTATTCCGCTCGTACTCGCTTTCGGAGCTGAACGTGCCATTTGTGTTCCTTTGAAATCCGCGATGCATAACGCGCTTCTGAAAACAACTACGAAAACGACCATTCACGATTTCCTATTTAAGCTCGCTCTGCTATTTTTCACATATTCAATTGTATACTGCCCGTGCTGTTAATTAACGCGCTCTATTCTTTCATATTATTTGTCGTGAAATAAGGGGCATTCCACCAGCAAATAACAATCTTGTATCTCATTGTCAATTTTAAGTCGCTAAAATATACCGAGGAGTGATGAAGATGCAAAAGTACAACATAGTTAAATTTTTTTGTACATATGAAATACTTTTCTGAATCGTATCGTAACTAATAAAATATGTACTGACATCAAGTCTCATTATTTTTGCCCATTACAAAATTTAAGGGTTGAAATGAATTTATAAATCACGATAAATAATGAGTAATTTATAAGCAACGATTATTGATGTAACTTGAAAGTATTACGACGTTGAAAAGTTTGACATGGAGGACTGAAGTTGCGCTGTCACAAATGATCGAACTCCCCGACACGAAATCCTGACAAATATTTCCTCCTGATCCAACAAATTTCTTTCCCCAAGATTTCTTGTTCTATCGTAGAAGACATTTTTCGAAGAGCACGCTTTTCGGGACACACTGTACGCTCGAACCTTTCGCACGTAAATATCGTACCGCTCGAATCAAACTTCCCCGAAAGATTCAAGAAAGTTTTATTTCCGCGAAAAAGAAAGTGTGCCCGCGTCACGGTTAATACGCTTCGCGGGGGAATTTATGAGAGAAAAATGGAAATCTCGAATGTGCGATGAACTCCTTCCATGTACGTGAATCTCGAAGATAGAGAATATACGGGAACTATGTGTGCTTACAGCACGTATGCGTGCCTCTTTATATTCTCCCATATTCCAGCCGTTATCGATACTCCACTGGAATTGTTCCGAAATTGCTCTCGTGTAACGCGTATTTCCAGATCGGAACGCGTCAAAGGGCATGCAAGACAAATTGCTACACGTTGCATTGCTACGTTTTCGATGACCGTGTATCGTTATGCGTTATGTTATCAAGATCACTGTGCGTTAGATCTGTTATATCTGTCTTCGTAATCTCGCGTTATATCTATTGTTGCGGGCAGTACTGTGCTTCTATTGCCTCGCATTGTATCGCCGCTAATTTGTATTACTATGCATGCCAATTTCAATGTGTTATGTCAGCATGTGTAGTGCTACTATGTGATCTATCACCACGTATAGTATCGCCGTGTGTTCCAATTGCAACGCGTTATATCGCTATGGGTTGTATCACTAAGCTTGTTATATCGCCACGCGTCCATTTTGTCACGTGTAGTACCACCACGTTTTGTACCACCACGAATAGTATCGCCATGTGTCCGAATTGCAACGCGTTATGTCGCCATGGGTTGTATTACTACGCGTAGTATTGCCTCGCGTTATATCGCCGCGTGTCCATATTACCACGCGTAGTACCACTACGCATTGTATCACCATGCATAGTATCGCCACGCGTTCCAATTGCAACGCGTTATACCGCCATGCGTTGTATAACTACGCGTAGTATTCCCTCGCGTTATATCGCCACGCGTCCATATTACCACGCGTAGTACCACCACGCATTGTATCACTACGCATAGTATCGCCACGCGTCCCAATTGCAACGCGTTATACTGCCATGCGTTGTATCTCTACGCGTAGTATTGCCACGCATTATATCGCCATGCGTCCATATTGCCACGTGTGGTACCACCACGCATGGTATCACCACGCATAGTATTGCCACGCGTGGTATCATTACGCGTAGTATCACCACGCATAGTATTGCCACGCGTGGTATCACTACGCGTAGTATTGCCACGCATTATATCGCCACGCGTCCATATTGCCACGTGTGGTATCACTACGCGTGGTATTACCATGCGTCCATATTGCCACATGTGGTACCGCCACGTGTTGTATCACTACGCGTAGTATTGCCACGCATTATATCGCCACGCGTCCATATTGCCACGTGTGGTATCACTACGCGTGGTATTACCATGCGTCCATATTGCCACATGTGGTACGGCCGCGTGTTGTATCACTACGCGTAGTATTGCCACGCATTATATCGCCACGCGTCCATATTGCCACGTGTGGTACCACCACGCATAGTATTAGTACGCGTGGTATCACTACGCGTAGTAGTGCCACGCGTCCATATTGCCACATATGCTACCACCACGTGTTGTATCCCCACACATAGCATCACCACACGTTCCAATTGCAGTGCATTATACCGCCATATATTATATCACTATGCGTAGCATTGCCACGTTACATCGCCACGTGCCATATTGTCACAAGTAGTATAACCATACGTTGCACCACCACATACATATATTATTACCACCAACCCCTATCTCAATCATTCTATTACCGCGCATAGTCCCTCAACGCGTTATATTGCCAGAAATCGTAACGACAATATGACAAAATGTTACTATACTCGAAAACTGCATCAGCACTAAAATTTAACGATCCAACAACCTACCTACAGTAGAATCGTCTGCGTTCCATTTTAGAGGTTCCACAAACGTTCACTTGCCTCCAATGTTTTGTTTTTTGAAGTCAGGTATCCTTGAAACGGGAAACGGATGGTTTTCTTCCGCAGCTTTTCTTCCACAGTCGATGCATTCATCGATCGAGGATGAAATGTGACCTGGCAGGATGTTCTGTCGTTGATTAATTGTTTCTCGAAGGAAGAAAAAGGCACAGATAACAGAAAGGCAACATGTAAAAAATTGTTGAAACTATTCATTTTATCTGCACTTATTAGCACTCCTTAACGAACGTCGAAAAAGTACCGCGTGTGCGAAAGGACACTAACGGCGACACTTTTCCTTTTCTCTTTTTCACCACGATGGTGGAAGAAAAATTAGAACCAAGCTCGCCGCCGGCGACCCTCGAGGATCACCCGCTGCAACACTTGAAATTTTTACTGCTCCCAATCCGGATACTGAATTTCCCGCGCGAGGAATTACAAATGGAGACGTTATTGAACGTGCTCTCGCAGAACTGCCGAGAAATTTACGGCCGGTTGACAGAATTTTACGAGTCTAACTTGGAATGCTTGGAAGATTGGAATCAGTTACAGTAGACCTTCGTTATATTGCCAACGGCGCGACAGTCAGAGTCGAATATTCCGGAGTCGTTACTGACATTACGGATCTAGTTCACACCGCGTATCCATTTGTGATTATACCCCAATTTTTGAAAACCATCAAATTTTAAAAAGACTGAATTTTTCAAGGTACTAAATCTTTGAACAAATATCAAACCATATAAGAGTGTAACAACACTCTGGGAATAAAATGTTTCGCCTTTGACGTCACGATTACCATACAAATGGAAGCGTCATTAGCGCGCTTGAAAGTGCTAACATTTTCCGAGTACATGTAAGGCGATGGTCGGCAGTGAAAATCGAAAACCATTTTTCACGTAACGTCGATGGAAAGCACGAGGCGAGATATGCTGGTGGTTAGGACGCTTTAACGCGAGTCTTGTCGTGGCATACGAGCGAAACGGCAAAAACAATAGACCGTCCCGAGCACGCGGCACGATTTATGCCAGGCTTCCGTTGAAAATTTCAACCCCCTTTCGCCAGATATTAACACTTGTCATGTGCACTCTGCAACGCTGCCAAGGAAACATAGGCAACCTGGCCGCTTTCGACTTTGATGAAGCTTGGCCGATCTGTTCTACCCTTCTGCTGGACAACCTTCCTTCTACGGTGATCAGTTTGTTGCTCTTTTTTTCCAATATTTGCCTCCTTCCGCCATAAATCAAATTCGAAATACCTGGCGCTCTCTGTTTCAATGTTGCACGACTAAAAAGCTAACTCAGAACTTGTTATTTTTTTAATAGTTCGAAAGATAATTCTGGTAAACATTGTTTATGTTGGCTGAATAGTTTTTCAAGAAGACATTTTTTCTTCAAATATAACATATGTGATTAAAATTACATATACAATATATCAATTGTTGTTTTTATATACGAGGTCATTATTGGTCATTTATAAAACCTAACAATTTAACAAATATTTAAAATAATGTAACAATGTAACAAATAATTAATAAATAATTTAACAAATATTTTATAAAACACAATAATTCAACGTTTCAAATTTTAGTTCTACAGACAGTACTTTTAAAAATTGAAATAAATGAGATGCAAGAACTAGACCGTTCGTGCTCCTGCATGTCTTGCGAAGTTCATTATCTCCATGTGCAATAAATCAGCGAATTTGAAGTGTATAAACAACGTTCCAACCATTCATTCAATAATCGATTTCGAAAAGCAAAGAACCACGAGGAAGCAAGCACGCGCGACCAATAAATTCAACCTGCCAGCACGAAGTTCGGTACTGCAGTTTTGCAACTGCGTGACGTAACGCAATAGATGCAATTTTACTCAGCGTCCATTTAGTTCGTCGAATCATAAAAATTGCCAGCCACCGGAACGAGTGGCATTCGCTAAAATTTCAAATGCTGATAAAAGTATAACCAACTGTTTCTCGTTTCGGTTTCGATAAAACTGGGTTACGATACCCCTTTTAGCAATCAAAGCATTATATCTAGAGGGTGAAAGCGGTTCTTGGAAACTTTTGCTTTCCAACTCGTTTGATTCTTAATGTAACGGTGTAAAAGCGATATTAAGATTATACGTTTTCGGAAAGTTCCGCATATTCGATTTCGAAACTCTGGAAAGCGTGATTTAGTTTGCCTGTAGGGTCCAGATTTCGAACGAAAAGGGTAACTTGTAAATCTCGAAATAATTGAAAACTATCGACTAAACTCGAGAGTTGATTACTTTCGAATTGTATATGCATCTAATCCCGGAGTCCAGCAGTCAAGGGTTAAAGTGACCTACCCCGAAGCGTAATCCAGAAGATACGAAACGTTATCGACGAGAAGTTCAACCGAAATTCTCCCCGCCAAAACCCGGGACCCAACCTTCCTTCATTCAACGTATCTCAGCACCCTAATCTCAGAGCCAATGGGTGACCCAGGCGAGCAGCCAAGAGTTTGTTTCGCGAGCGGTTTCGTTCGATAACGTACGTGTTTCCAAGTTTCTAGTTCGTAAAACGCTCAATTTAGAGGGTTTGGAAGCTGCAAAGCTCGTGTCGACGATTCGACGATACACATTAAAAAAAAAAAGAGGACGAAGGAAGAGTGGAAAAAGTCGGTGTAAAAAAGCAAAGCACTCGTTGCCAAAAAATTTACAGCTCGCCGACAGAATAGCCGAGCCGTAAATATTTTTCCTGGTCGACGACCCACGAGAATTATTTCCTCTCTCTTTATATTTCCCACTCTAGTATGCAAGCCACCGTGCAAGCCCTGTATCCCCTAGCCTTTTGCGGCTTGCAACGACTTCTTCCATCGACCTACAACCCCTCGCTCTCTCTCTAGCCCAGATTTCATTCAATCTCCTACCTAACCAACCCGAGAAATGAAATTCTTTTTTTATGCCCGGCCCGTGCGGTTGCATCGGTTTTTACATTGTGACCTCGGGCTTCACGGTGCTCGATTCTTCGGCTCGGGACATCGAGTTCACGGGTCAAATCGAAATATACGCGGGCACCTTTGAACTCGTTCAATGGACACGAATCACCGATTCTTCGCCGAAATAGATATTCGCGAAATGGCTGCGAACCGTTCGGTCTTCGATTAATCGATGGTAAAAGCATTTTGGGGTCAATCGTCGATGACACTCTTCGACGGAACTAAACCACGCTTTCGGTGTTGCTCCAATTTTTCACGGGTTTATTCCGCTTAATTCCAGGTCTTCAAATTCGCACCGAAATATCTGCATTTCGCAGTTATATTTACTAATTCTATACTCGAGTTCATTTTCACCATTCCTCTCGTTTAATCAATTTCCATACTGAAGTCTAAGTGTCCTCTCCATTTTTGAAGTATTAAAAACGAAGTTTGATTGCAGGGAATTATACTTTGAGAATTTATAATTTTTCAGCGGAAAAATATGAAACATAAGAGCCTTTGATGCGATAAAATATGAAGTCAGAGTTAAGTTATTCGCGTTTGGAGACACACATCTCGCGCACCAACTTCTAGAGTACTTTACCGTCCACGCTCGTCGTGCTCGTGTTTTCCGGTTTAATTAAGTCTAACGGCGATAACGAAGTGGCATATACGCTAACACCTAACTGTAGTTGGACTATGATAATTCGCTTGATTCTCCGTGTGTCAGACGGAAGAACCAGCTCCGGGGACTACTATTTTGTCACTTAATCCTTTAACGAAACACGCGACGGTGGCCGTGTCCTAGAGGTGATAACAACGAATAGCTTTCGGACAATTTTCAGCGCGAGGAAACCGATTATGGCTAGAGAGCTATTTCATGCGATATGGCTTTATTGGAAAATATATCTGCAGATTATGATACATCGACAATTTACGGCTCCGATGGGGTCGTTGAGAAATACATCCAAAGTTTATGACAGAAACCTCGCCTTTAGTATTCTACAGTTAACATTTAATGGCATTGCTAATAACTGTTACTATTATGCCGCGAATTTATATTTATCTGTACATTTATATCTGTGCTATGTGGAGGATACGTGTATATGCATGTTATATCGAGATATAAACTCTACAGGTATTCTTCGACAAAGAAAAAAGTTGTAATTTCTTTTATAAGCAGTCAAGGAAATTTCTGTAGAAAAAGGTTGAAAGATTGAAACATGTTCTCTAATTCTCCGTGTCCCTGGATTATCGATTTTCTAACGAACGACAAACGAGCCAATCTTCGTCTGAAAAACGTCCTTCCTGACACGCGATCATCCAAGGAGAGGGTGTATTAAATTGCACGAACGTGAAAGACGATTTCTTATCATTTACCTTGCCATCTCTTAGCGTGGATCCTTTTAGTGCATCATCTATCCATCCAGTGAATTACCTACGAGAATAGTTTCTCATCGGAAGAAGATAAAGGCGTGGACGTGGGTGAGATAAAAATACAAGGGAATAGGGTGATCCATCTTAAACTGTGGCGTAGAGCTGGGCGTTCCTCTTGCGTTCTCTTTGAACTTTCTTCAACTATTCCATTCGGAAATACCTGTACAGGAAATAAGTTTCCTTTGTTCTATGCATTCGCTGTCCACGAGTGTTCCATCAAACGCGTTTCGGACAGCCTTCCGAAAGCTCTATTATTTTCATATCCAATCTCTGCCGCTCAAACATCAAAATATTGCCCAGTATTGGAAATAAATTTTTCAACGTTTCAAAGTGTACATTTTAATAACGAACGAATGTAAATTCTAAACATGACAATCGGTTCGGCAATTCGTTCGATTGATATTAAAACGTGTAATCTATATTTCATACTGCGATTTATCTTTCAATTACGACAGTTATTCATACCTGGCAATATTTTGATAAAATATACACATCGGGGATTATTGAAAGCGTTAATAATAAAGTTATTAAATTTTAATCGGTACAGAGTTTCTTTCATTGCAACCGTGGAAATGATTAAATTTGTTTTTCCCCGATAAATGACGGGCCACAATTTCATAAACGAATGCTAGTTTTTGAAACCACTCGCGATAACAGACTTCAAAGCCGTCTATAACCGTCGATTCCCAAACAAGAATTTCGAGCAATAAAAATTTTAAATCCCCCCCGGAGGAATTTTCTTCTTCCCCGAACAGTGGCATTCTGGTAAATATGTTTCTCTACCACGGGAATTCATTAACGCTTAAGAGTTTTCTGTGGATCTCCTGTTATTAGTAGCCGCATAATAATGAATTTTTCAACAGCGGGAAATTTAATTATGTTTGCAATTTGTGTTATAATATTGAATGTAATTGGACATATCTTCCAGCATTTTCCAAACGAATTTCATTTATGACTTCTTTTATCTGAAAGGGTGTTTAAAATGTAGAAATGAAGGATTTTGTATAATCCGTCACTCGTACACTTCAGTCAGTTATATCTGATTGTTACGGCTCAGAAATTTCACATGAAAATTCAAAATACCTCTGTTGATTCTTTCGATATGACGCTTCAGTACTTTTTTGTGTAGAATATTTCATAGAATCGATCCGCGTAGAACAAATATATCGTTCGGCTCGAGAAAACAGATATTTTTCAAACTCGGTGTCACTTGAAATGATCGATTGAAGCATTATCGGGACTTTAAAGTGAAAGGCAATTAAAAATTTGAAACGAGTCGAAACGCAAAGTTCTTTCCGAGCTAAGAAGTTAAAGTTTGAAGAAAGTGTAGAATACATTTGGATCAAAATTAAAGAGTTAGTTGTGAGATATCCTGTATATTTTCTCGGTACATTGGAAAGGAAAAAATTGAAGAGTGGGACAGGGAGTGGCTTTCCCCAAAATTGACAGCAATAAACCCAAGGATCTTGATTTTTCAAAGCACATGTGGAACCGAAAAAATACAGCTACTCGATGGAGTGACCGCTGACTCAATGTGCAAACCAGGGTAAAAATGGACAAGTTATGGTCTTTTATTACTGCTATGGTAAACCTTGAATATTCCGAAACTCTTAAATCTGCAATAATGTCTATAAAAGGAAAGGAAGAATTTGACTCGTTTTGATAGCGGGTATCGGTTGGATGGTCCTTCAGGAAAGGCAGCTCGAAAGGTGACCTGGAAGCCCCGCAAAACCGGAAACTAGGCCGAAGGCGCAGCCGTTTAACCCCTTTTCGCGCAGCCACCCTCGCGAAATCTCGGTTCGCGTGCAACGATTGGCCATTCGCACGGAATAAATGACGAACGATGAATATTAAATTCGTCGGCTAGTCGATCCATCGTCGGAATATTCGGCGGCGAAATAGGACAACGGAAACGGAAGAAGTGTCGCGAGTATCGGGGTAATTTCGTCGATAAAATAACGCTGGACCCTCGACATTCGCGAATTTTCATCGAGTTTTAACTTCGCGCACGAGTTTCGATTTACATTGTTTAAATAACGGAGTGGGCGGATAAAAATATTGCAGAGCGTTCGAGCGTGTATTCCAGGTATTAATTTGAAGTGCGTTTCGTAACTTGATATCCGTTCGGTCGAATTTAATTAAAACCGAAAACGGGAAAGAGAGGGATAACGAACGATGTAATGAAAATTGCAATTTGTTCGGGAAAATGCAAACGAAGCGTGTCGTGTACCGCTGCAGTCGAAAATGATCCCGTTAAACTTTAGTTTAGAGTACAAGCGAATGCTAATCGTGTTGCCGGAGTTCAACGACTGTTGAAAGGCTCCCCGTCGAAAAGATGAGTTCGAGCACAAAACATTTCCGGATAATTATCGGAAATAATTTCGCTTATCTTCGTGGCGAAAACAGTTGCCGACTTTTTCGGAAGAACTATCTAAGTTGAACGCGTTAATCCGATTTTTGTCCAAGAAAAGTTTGTTCAATTCGTAGATTACTCCGAGGGAAGAAAGTTGTAAAAAACCGTGGTTCATGTAACTTTAATTCGGGCAAAATATTTTTTAATCGGATCAAGATGAATGGGAAGTAAGTAAGTAAGTTCACGAGAACCCGAGCTCGGCCAGGTTAGACACGTAAAACGAGGATTTATGATTCTCCCAGAAAAAGTGTTTTACCATTTTTATAGCCGCTCGCACCTGCGCGGCTTAACCAATGGCCAGGTAAGATTGAATAACAAATTAGAATGTTTGCGCAACCGGTAGCACGAGAAGACAAGAAGTTGTTAATGGTCGATGTACCTCGTGATCTGTAACAGAAAATGGTATTTTCGTGTTATTCGCGCGGTCTGAGGACAGCACAGGCTTGGGAACTAAGGGTCGACAACGATAACCCGATTTATCACGGGCGAACTTTACAGCGAACGAGTAATTTAATCCCAGTTTAATCTTACAACGCTCTCTCGTAATACGTGTTATGAATGCTACACTTCTTGGCCCGTATTTCTTCCTTGAAACTGTTGAAATTATTTCTGACGAAAAACTCACGCAGAAACCTCGCACGGTATCGAACAGAGCAACTTACATGGTCAATTTTTTAATCGGTAAATCCTGTTTTGTTATATCGCGGCTATAATTGTGCTCGACGTTGAACGCGTACTAAAATCGAAAAATATGTAAGCGCGAGCTCTTTCCTTTCCATTAAAAATTTCTTTACGCGTCGCTCGTCGAAGGTTCCATTTTAGTCCGCTATTCACCAACCTTATGCATTGAAATTGACAGTAAAAGAAGTAAATTAAGCGCTAAAAGCTCACGTTTCGACGGGGGTATTTCGTCGCTTTGTGTACGTACAAAGAGCGCAACATTTTCGCGGAATTTCAAAGAGAAATTCGCGTGTCGAAATCGGCGTTTTCCCAAATTGTTATCTATAGCCAGGGAAAAAGCGCACAAACCGAGCAAACCTATCAACGAATTGTTGTTTCAACAAAATTGTTCGAGCAAATTGAAAAAGATTTATTTCCTGCCCGCCACGTATTTTAAATCCAACGCGAGAGCATCCCGAAGGGACGAGATTTTGCAGCCTTGTTTCAACCCTTTCCACTCGCAATCCCGTAGAGGTTGTCTCTTCTCGTTACTCCAGAATCTGCCAGTGTCCGGATCAAATAATTGCTTTCGAACTATACTTACAGAATTATAACACTAATCGACTAATTGAAAAGATTAAACTGCTGATGCACAGAAAGCTAATTTTCTCTCGTTTAAATACTTTTACAAAGCTCTGCGAAAAGGAAAAGAAGATTTAGGGGAAGAGACGCGGTTTTACGATATTAAACTGTAGGAAACAATTTACGATTTAAAATATTTAAATCTGAAAACTAAATGCAACTGAACAAATTGGATAAAATTTTCTTCTCAGTTGTAAGACACGGACTCAGACTTGCTAAGGATTGAAACCATGATTTGTTCGGGTGGCCATCTTTTGTGACCGACTTGAGCATTCCAATCTCGTTATTAATTACCTCGAACCTTCCTTAAGCCGTTTCGTTAGTTTTTCAATAGTTGTACTACGCGTAGTATTGCCTTGCGATATATCGCCACGCGCCCATATTGCCACGTGTTCGATCCCCACGCATAGCATTGATACGCTTCCAAATTGCAACGCGTTATACCGCCACGCGTGGTATCACTACGCGTAGTATTGCCACGCGTGGTATCACTACGCGTGGTATTGCCACGCATTATATCGCCACGCGTCCATGTCGCCATGCGTCCATATTGCCACGTGTGGTATCACCATGCATAGTACTGCCACGCGTGGTATCACTACGCGTAGTATTGCTACGCATTATATCGCCACGCGTCCATATTGCCACGTGTAGTATCACCACGCATAGTACTGCCACGCGTGGTATCACTACGCGCAGTATTGCCATGCGTCCATATTGCCACGTGTGGTACCACCACGTGTGGTATCACCACGCATAGTATTGCCACGCGTGGTATCACTACGCGTAGTATTGCTACGCATTATATCGTCACGCGTCCATATTGTCACGTGTGGTATCACCACGCGTGGTATCACCACGCATAGTATTGCCATGCGTGGTATCACTACGCGTAGTATTGCCACGCGACCATATTGCCACGAGTGGTACCACCACGTGTAGTATCACCACGCATAGTATTGCCACGCATTGTATCGCCACGCGTCCATATTGCCACGTGTGGTATCACCACGCATAGTATTGCCACGCGTGGTATCCCTACGCGTAGTATTGTCACGCATTATATCGCCACGCGTCCATATTGCCACGTGTGGTACCACCACGCATAGTATTGCCACGCGTGGTATCCCTACGCGTAGTATTGTCACGCGTCCATATTGCCACATGTGGTACCACCACGTGTTGTATCACCACGAATAGCATCACCACACATCTGAATTGTAACGCGTTATACCGCCATGCGTTATATCACTACGCGTAGTATTGCCACGCGTTACATCGCCACATGCCATATTGTTATTAATCACCTCAAACCTTACTTATGCCGTTTCGTTGTTCAATAGTTGTATCTAATTGAACTTCGCACTATGGTTTAATGCGCCCCAATGCGTCTTTGAAAACCATTTGCAGATAAAAATTTGGTTGGAGAGTAACATTTACGGGTACAAATAGCCCGCACACGTAACGAAGCAAGAAACCTAACGACGAAAGTTGGCAAAGTTCGACAAAGAGTTTCGAGTAGCTTTCTGCTTGAATCGTAATCGCTTCGTTTGATGGTTTAATTTGTTCTTCTAAGAAATGCCCTAGTCGGAAGTCGGATTTAGCGTCGTCCCGTGGAGAGTGCGCTTCTTGCGATTCACGACGAGTCGCTAGGTGGATTTGTATTTTTCCTTGGAGAAAAATCTTGTGTCTCGTGGCTTAAGCTTGCATTGTACGATTTGCCGGATGCCTCGCGTTTTCGTCGCAGCTTCAACCGAGCGTTCACCGTCCTCGCGGGAAATTACATCAGACACCGGCTGTAAACCTTAAACGGGACACTTAATTTTTCCTGCAAGAAACCGCTGGCGATTCTTTTCTTTACCTTCGTTACAATTCGTGCGAGCGGCTAACAAACTGTAAGCTTGAATTTGAATGTTATCCGTACGCGAGTTGAATTTCGCTACGTCTGACTATACGTGTCTCGCTCTACTGTCGACGCACGGCGTGTCGAAAAACAGATAAAGATTGAAATATCGTTATGGCTTAAAATTTTTGATCAATGTTTTGCATCAATAACGAGCAATAAAAATGATAAATTATTCGGCTAAATTGCATTTTTAATTGGGAAAAAGGGGGACACGCTCGGCCGGCAAAATGATAGCGCAATTAATTTGCGCCGTTTCTGTCAATAGTTACCGGGAGATGCAAATGAAAATCGAGCGTTGCGTTAAATTTATACAACTTTTGATACACCATCGAGCATTAATTACATCGATATCTCGCGTTCGGCAAACATTATACGACGCAAACATCGAAACATTGACTCGAGGCAATCTGTACACTTCAAGCAAGATGGATAGCCAACAATCCTGAAACAGCGATCGCGTGAATTAATAGGGTATCGTTCGGACATTGTCATATTTCGATTATCAATATACGAAACGGCGGAATCTATTACACGCGTTCGGACGATTAACGAAACGCCGCTGCCGATAAAGAAAGCGTCCGAACGTTTTATCCATGATTTTCGCGGCAATTTTTTACAGTTTAACAGGCTTTATCGAGTTTGTTCTCGATAAAGATGCAAATTCGAGCGTCGTTCTACCGAACGCGTCGTCGATAAATGAAAACGGATACGTTGAATACAGAAACTCGTTTACGGTGCTCTTTTCCCGTTTCTATCATCGGCTCCTCCTCGCTCGATACATCTTTGTCCTACATTCCCTCCTTCCTGATCGATGAAACGCTTTCAGACTCGATCTATTCGATTTTAATGCTTCTTCTCTGCCTCGCAAACATGCTCGCAAATCCGTCTAACGTACGAGAATCTCACATACTGTAAAACAGTGATGGATGACTGTGCGTGGAAATGAGTCTTCCTCTGATTCTACTTGGAATCTCTTCAAATATCACTTTGCGTCTTCAGGTTCTATTCAGAGCCTCTTCGGTGCCTTAGAATTTGGAAATGTCGCAGGGAAATTTCTGTTCAATAGAGCCTAATATTTTTTTACGTATTTATCTTATTAGAATTTGGTACCTCTCGGAAATCACTTAAGAACTGGATCTCTCCAGTTTTTGGGAACGCTGGATTTTTTAACCCTTCGCAGGATTTTGTCAGAGTGAAATTTTTAATCAACTGAAGAATTTAATATTTTTCCACGAATTTGTTATTTTAATATTATAGAACTTGGTATCTTTCGGAAATCACTCTTAAGTCCTAGTCTTAACTAGGATCTACCTAGTTCTGGTGAACGCTGGACTCTTTAACCCCTTGCAGTATTTTGTCACAATGAAATTTCTACTCAATAGTAGAACCCTATTATTTTTCCACGTATCGACATCTTAATAGAATTTGATTAGGTTAAATAACATAAGACTAGGATCTACCTAGTTCTCGTGAACGCTGAACTCTTTAACCCCTTGCAGTATTTTGTCACAATGAAATTTCTGTTCAACAATAGAACCTAATTATTTTTCCACGTATCGACATCTTAATACAATTTGATTAGGTTAAATCACTTAAGACTAGGATCTACCTAGTTCTCGTGAACGCTAGTTTCTTTAACCTTTGCAGTATTTTGACGAACCAGACTCATGACGCACTCACAGTTCAACTGCGACAAATCTTGCTTGAATATTTAATACATTTCAATTTAAAGTTCAATTATAATTTGTACAGTCAAAGACCTGTTACAATGATGTTGAAGACAAAGTAATCACATTTTGATTTTCTTTAATGATTTTAATACTATCGTAGTTAACAGTTATTTCTGACTGATAAAAGGGGGACAAAAACATCTACAGGTAGAAATGCAAGGAGTAAACGGCCTATAAAAGCGGACAATTCGAGCTAAAAGTTTATCCCAAGTTAACGAGACACGCGTTAATCCGCGTTGTTTGTGCTTCTCTACTGGTCTTCCACGCTTCAGCGAAAGTAATTGTCAGTCGTTAGCACCTACTTCCGTCGTAATGGAGCGGATCCAGCCGTTAGTTTCGGTTTACTCGCCTCGACAGCTTGCGCAAACAGGATAAAGTGTGGATGAAATGTTCGGGGACAATGAAGGAGAGACCACAGCCTCTCTTCCGCTCGAATCATAGGGATGCTGAACACGATTTCCCTAGGGAATCGGTCGTGACAATAAGATTGACGAGATACGCGCGGCGAATTTTTGCGACGGGCAAATTACTTTAGTCGGAAAACTTCAATATCTATTCTTCACTTTCTTTAACTAATTTTGTCGTTTAATCTCAAAATATTTATTTCTTAATCTTCCTAATTTTATACTTCAGAAGCAAGTTAATTAAAGCTTAACCCTTTGCACTCCTATGACATCACATTTCTCTTATGAATGATTCAGATAAATGTTGAATTGTATATTTTCATTTAATTACTATTTATAATAAATGAAAAATGTATTTGTCACATACTCCACACTGTTACAATACATTTTACTGAGAGTCCTTTTTTGATGTATTTTGTAAATGAAGGAGTTGCTACAGAAATTAAGGAGTGTAAAAGGTTAATGGAAAAATCTGAATTTGGTCGAAGATGTTTCAAATAAGAATCACGTTCGAGGCAGCTTCGATGTAAGCATTTCGGAACGACATTAATAATGAGAACGTCAGAGTCTGAGTAAGGTTGCAGGTAGCCGTCCATATTAACTAACAACGTATTTCCCTGCGGAGACGTGAATCCGAGCTGACCAGTTCGACAGACTCCGGGGAAATATAGAATTGAATTGTTAATGCTGAGCAACGCCTGTGGTCGCTGTTATTGGAAAGCGATAAGGTCGTTCCTCGAGGTTGAACCTAGGTCTACTTTTTGACGCGGAGACTCTTCAGGCGTAACGATCAGAAACCTTGTCCAGAAAGTGTCTTGTTATCCTTAAGCACCCTTGGTTCTCGGAACCCTGATATTACATTAATAACGATTAACGTTACGCTGTAGTGTCATAGTAAACTGTGATTACGAATTAATCAAAATATTAGCGAATTTCGATTGTTTCCTCGGTGGAACTTTATGGTTAGAATACTTTAACCGAAAGGATCAATAATTAAATATTGTGATATCGATCTTAATGGAACGGTGTCGATGCAGTTAAGGTGAAGATCACAAGCGGATTTGACAGTAGAGCACCAGCAAATTAGGGAAACAAACCTTGTCACGTTTCAGTGAGAAATCCATTCGACGCCGCGGAAAATTCGACGAATTATAATTGAAAACCGAGCGGAGATCAAGATTTGATGTTAGCGTGTTTGCAACTCTTATTAGGAGGCGCACCGAGTCGACGACGTGCATTTCAATTAACGCAAGTTCACTGTCTAGAGGTTCTGCGACGGGCTACAAGAAAGAGAAACAGCCACGTTGCCTTCGGTCACGCGACTGCGACAGATGGATTTCCAAGGATACGTTTGCGCGGATGTACATGCAACAGTTAATTAACTTGGTGGCTCGACGTTTTCCTCCGGGGAAAACGACGGATCCGCGACATCGTTCCCTCTGCGAAGTAACAACCTCGAATCGCGAAGTAACAGTTTCGCTCGAACGAAACGACGATGCGCTCCATTTTTACCGAACAGTCTTCTCCGACTTGCTAATTACTCCAGTTAATGACACGCTGCTCAAACATCGTTGTATATAACTATATGTTAATTATCCCAGATATCATATCTTCAATGAACCTTTTCAACCTTCCGTAATTAGCGTCACGAATTCGATATTACGGATATCCTACTAATGAGAGCCCTCAGCTTCGGGCGAGGTTTAATGCTCCATTTGAGGCTTCGACTCACGGGGATTATATTTTTAACATTTCGAACTGTTCGAGCATTGGCTGTTTAACTATATCCGAAATAATCACTCGGTTCTTAATTTAGAAATGTTTTTTATATGTACAGGAATTCGGAGTTTGTTAAAAATTGTGACTGCAGTCGATTAACCCCTTGTACTTTGACGAGTCTCACTCGTGACGCACTCACAGCTCAAATATGATTTTACTAAAATTTTGAATACTCTTAAAATTTAAGTCCAACTATAATTTGTATTATCAAAGATCGCTGAATATAAAATATTCACATCTTAATTTTTACTGTTTGTTTAAACATTATACTTATGAATAATTAATTTTGTCTTTACGGCAAGGGGTTAACAAGTCCCCTGACATTTTATTCGAATAAGTCTAATTTGGAGTCCACATAGTCAATGATTGACCAAATTAACATTTCAACTTTCTGTTTAATATCGCTAGTTCTGAGCACCTGGCAAATCAAAGGGTTAATAAACTTCGACTAATTATCGAACAAACGACATCACGATTGACATGTATATTAACCAGAGTACATATCATAAACTTCGAACACTCGGTTCCTCTAAGCTTCAAAGAGCATCGATTAATTGCAAATGGCCATCGTCGAATTTCGTTCTTTCATAATCCATGAGTGTATCGTGTTTTCTATGCTATCGTGTATTCGGTCATCCAGTTCTCGAGCACCCTTATCGCTTTCAATGGAATCGTTCGACTCGTTTGTTAATTTAAAACGAATTTTTCACTGCGAGAGCTGTTGTTGTGTTTCATCCATTTCGACTCACGGCTGAAAATATTGAATTTTGTGTCGATATTTATGGCTTCATTTCACACCTTTTACATTTGCTTCGTCAAATTACGTTAACGCTTTATGGGTAATGTTTCCACGGATTGATCGAACGGATTAATCGAACGGAACGTAATTAGGATCGACTGGTCCACATTCTCGTTGATTTCGATTAATACGCCAGCATCAAATATTTCGGTACTTATGGAACTTGAACAATTTTCAACAATAGCAGACAGTAATTCGATCCACCTTCTACAATATGATTATTCACTTTTCAATTATATGACAGAATTCGTGAGAAGATGTAATGTCGTGAATTTATTTATTGATCCAATTTTTGCTTCAGCAGACTAGTGACTGTTAACTACTGTGTCTGTCAACCGTGGGAGAAATTAACGTACGAGTCTCGATTTATACACGAACGTGTTTGAAAGAGCAGCTAATAACGAATTTTGATAGGAAGTTCTTCGCAGTTAGATCGACTAAGAGAATGTTGCGAATCTCGGCTTACAAGATGTTAACAGTCCTGTCGAACGAGATAGTTCGGAGCGAATCGAACGGAATCGATAATGTCCCCGTAATAGCAATCGAACGCGACGTTTACAGGCCGAAGCGAAGGTTAACGCGTGTAACGTCGTTCGAGAAGCGCCATTTACGAAAATAGCTAGTGTTTTGCCAAGTTCCGAGCATCCCAATTTTTCGTGCAGTTTCTCGAAGAAATTGCCTCGCAGTTACGCCGTGTTTCGTTGCATCGTTACGAGTCCCGATATATTGGAAAACAATTATATCCTAATTACGGGCAGAAATTGCTTGCACGAACACACGGACCAAATTCCCTTTTTTTTGTTGAACAAAGATTTCCCTTGCGTCGTGTTCGCGGGGATAATACGATTATGAGATGGTTTCGTTCTGGCTAATTGAAACAAATTCCCGTTGAAGCTGCGAATCGAGAGAAGATTGCAAATTTGCATTTATATACCGACCGCTGTGAGACATTAATTATTTCTTGCTCGGTTAAACAATACGCCACGTACAATACGGAATTGTCTATGCCAAGAAGAGGATAATACGAATAAAGAGTATAAGCCGTGGGGATTCGCCGGAAAAAATGATGTTAATAGGGGTACTGGAGGTGCAGACTCATAGTGCTGATGTTAATATGAGTACTATAGATACAAGCTGATAGACGTATTGTAGGTACAATATTTAAAAGACATATTGTAGGTACAAGCTGAGGGTGCTGATGTTAATAGAAGAACTGTAGATACAAGCTGATAGACGTATTGTAGATACAAGCTGATAGACGTATTGTAGATACAATATTTAATAGACGTATTGTAGGTACAAGCTGATGGTGCTGATGTTAATAGAAGAACTGTAGATACAAGCTGATAGACGTATTGTAGGTACAATAATTAATAGACGTATTGTAGGTACAAGCTGATGGTGCTGAAGTTAATAGAAGAACTGTAGATACAAGCTAATATAGACGTATTGCAGGTACAATATTTAATAGACGTATTGTAGGTACAATATTTGAAAGACATATTGTAGGTACAAGCTGATGGTGCTGATGTTAATAGAAGAACTGTAGACACAAGCTGATATAGATGTATTGTAGGTACAATATTTAATAGACATATTGTAAGTACAATATTTAATAGACATATTGTAGGCACAATATTTAATAGACATATTGTAGATACAATATTTAATAGACATATTGAAGGCACAATATTTAGTAGACATATTGTAGGCACAATATTTAATAGACATATTGTAGATACAATATTTAATAGACATATTGTAGATACAATATTTAATAGACATTTTGTAGGTACAATATTTAATAGACATTTTGTAGGTACAATATTTAATAGACATATTGTAGGCACAATATTTAATAGACATATTGTAGGTACAATATTTAATAGACATTTTGTAGGTACAATATTTAATAGACATTTTGTAGGTACAATATTTAATAGACATATTGTAGGCACAATATTTAATAGACATATTGTAGGTACAATCTGATAGACGTATTATAGGTACAATAATTAAAAGACATATTGTAGGTACAATCTGATAGACGTATTGTAGGTACAATAATTAAAAGACATATTGTAGGTACAAGCTAATAGTCCTGATGTTAATAGAAGATATTTAGTGTTGACTTAAAAACGCGTCTCAACTGGAAACACGTGAAACCACGTGGAATTAAAACGTATCGAGTTCGAAGGCCATTCGTATTGAATCAGAACTCTTAGGATCTTCGAGCACGTTATCTCCTTGTAGAGATTTGCATCGGAGACAAATCTGGATGTCAGGAAAAAGCCAGACAAGATCCTATGGATACGGAAGAAAGAAACGAAAGGAGAGGTACGGTGAAATGAGTGGAAATCGACCGGATTCCACACGGATTTCAGCCTTCTCCTAATCCAGCCTGGAATCTCTAATTTCGTCGGATGGTTCTGGCAAATGGCCGGCCAGGATAACCGGTCCTGAATTCTCAAACGATTTTTGCGCGGCTTCTTTCCTCTCCGTTCTGATGCTTTCCTCGCTGTCTAAAGGACCGTGTTCGCCACTGAAATAATCAGGATTATTCTTCGTTGAAAACATTCGCGAATATGTTTGTTCAGTTTCCCTCGATAAATAAGCTCTCGTATACAAATGTTAACGAAGGAGGATTTATTTCGACGTCACGGATTACAGAATATTAGTTCCTTTTCTGCTTATTAAAACATTGGCGATTACGTAGCAAACGTGGGAAACTCATTTTATAAATATCACTCTACGGTGTATTAAATACCGATCTGAAAGCAAACATTTCATCCTGCTACCGATTAAGTATTCATAAAATATAGCTTTCCGTATCGAATCAAACGTTGAACACAAATTTTCTACGCGTTTATAAAACTATTTTTAAACGCTGCATCGGAAACGAAAGACACAGCGCGGAGATGAACATTCATTTTCTGTTGCGTTTCACTGTTCATTGAAAGTTGAAAGTAGAATCAAATTGAACGTATCCATAAATTGATTTCAACTTCATAGCGGGATGACAGAGCCGAGCGAACGTTTTGATTTCTGACGCTAACTCGGTCATCGAGTCGTTTCCATAGCGAGGAAAAAATCGATAGACCACGAAGACCATCTTTCTTCTGTGTCTGACACGCGTCAGCCTCGCACATCGATCGTCACTGTCGGAGAAACGGATGTCAATAATTCTTTGTTCGTCAAGAAGCGCAAAAATATTCGTGACGATTCAACTCTGACGTTTAATTCCATAAATCGCTATCGACGAACGTATACACGCGGGATTTGTTAGGGAAATTTATCAGGCGGAATCGAAAATCATATAAATATGAACAGCGAGAAAATTGCGCTGCGAAGAAATTAAGAGTGCAGCAAGAACTCACGGTGTGTCGACAAGTATACTGTAAATTGTAAACAATTAATTATTTTAGTGAAATGTAAACAAGTAATTATTTTAGTGAAATGTACTTTCATGTATTTGAACGTAACTGTCTTAAAAAAATAAAGAACGAATCTATGTTAAGTAGTGTAAAAATTAGAAAGTACAAGATTAAATTGAAAAAAGCACTCGAGTTCCGGAAGCGCGCATAGATATCTGACACTTTTGCTTGAAAGAATGTTGCCCTCTCGACCCCTTATTGGAACAATCTTTTCGCAAGAGGTAGATACAATCTTTCTCAAATAAAAGCAAAAAAATAGAAGAAGAGAAACCATCCAACAGAAACGTAGTCCTTACACATTCATTCGAAAGAGACTCACCGTCTGCCCTAGTTTCTACTTTTCAAAGAACGAGCGACGAATTCAGAACAGAACTGGTTCCAGCGAACCGTACGTACGCATAGTAACTTTTCCCTAAATCCCTCTCTTATACTTTGCAGGATAATACCTTTATATACGGTAAGAGATGATGAATTATGGTCCGCCTCGTTATTTCGAGGTGAATAAAGAAGTCGGTTTTCGCGACGGTTCAACCCGAAGAAAAAAAAGACAACTACGTGCATTGTCTGAGGGATAAAAAGAGCTAATATAGTCTGTAGAATTACTGCGGAACCGATCAGGTATTAGGGTGGCCAATCATTTTATGTTAGACTTTAACTTGTGGGTCCTTCATGTTGAAGTGGTTTGAATTGAAATGTATCGGTGCGAGGACAACTGAACTGTGCTGCTGAATCGCGTAGAATTGAATTGCATCGATGTTGAACTCAATCGTGGTAAATTAAATTGTGATTAAATAGTGTAGAATTGTGTATCGTTGAATTGAAACAGTACTGAGTATTTATTCAGTATTGAGTAACACTGAAAGTTACAAGGAATTGAATTGTAAAGAATTAAACTGTACCGAATCAAATCTGATTATGTCGAATTAAATCGAGCAAACTTAAATAATATCAGATTGAGTCATTGCGAATTAAATTACATCGAACTGAACCGTTCTGAATTAAACTACATGGGACTGAATTATGTCGAATTGAAACACGTATAATCAAAACGCGTCGAATTGAATAAAACCGAATTGAGTCGCAGCAGATTGAATTACAAAGAATCGAACCGTGTTGAATTGAACTACATCGAATCGTAGCGTACTACATCAGATTATGTGAAATTAAATCGAGCAAATTTAAATTATATCAGATTGAGTCATTGTGAATCAAATTACGTCGAACTGAATCGTTCCGAATTAAATTACATGGAATTGAATTCTGTCGAATAAAATCGCGTAAGATCAAAACGCGTTGAATTGAATAAAATCGAATTGAGTCGCAGCAGATTGAATTACAAAGAATCGAACCGTGTTGAATTGAACTACATCGAATCGTAGCGTACTGCATCAGATTATGTGAAATTAAATCGAGCAAATTTAAATTATATCAGATTGAGTCATTGCGAATTAAATTACATCGAACTGAACCGTTCTGAATTAAATTACATGGGACTAAATTATGTCGAATTGAAACACGTACAATCGAAACGCGACGAACTGAATAAAACCGAATTGAGTCGCAGCAGATTGAATTACAAAGAATCGAACCGTGTTGAATTGAACTACATCGAATCGTAGCGTACTGCATCAGATTATGTGAAATTAAATCGAGCAAATTTAAATTATATCAGATTGAGTCATTGCGAATTAAATTACATCGAACTGAATCGTTCCGAATTAAATTACATGGAATTGAATTCTGTCGAATAAAATCGCGTAGGATCGAAACGCGACGAATTGAATAAAATCGAATTGAGTCGCAGCGGATTGAATCACGTAGAATCGAACCGTGCCGAATTAAACTGCATCGCACCAAATCAGATTACGTCGAATTAAATCGTGCCAAATTAACTGACATCGAATTGAATCATTCCCAGTTAAATTGCACGGAACTAAATCCTGTCGAATAAAATCGACCATCGAAACGCGTCGAATTGAATAAAACCGAATCACGAATTGAATCAAAGAATCGAACCGTGCCGAATTAAACTACATCGCACCAAATCAGATTACGTCGAATTAAATCGAACCAAATTAAATGGTGTCAAATTGAATCATTCCGAATGAAATTTCGACGAACCGAATCGTTTTGAATTACGTTTCACAGAATTGAATGGCGGCAAATTAAATCTCGTTGAATCGAAACGCATCGAATCGCGTACAATCAAATCATACAGAATTTCGAAATTGCTGATAAATCGATAGCATCTCTAATCCTTTGGTTTGACAAAAAAAAATGTCCATTGTCCTGGTGTACCTCCAACAAGGCCGGGTTGCACCTGCAATATCGGTTCGATTTTTGAATCGACTTTACACTGCCTGTTCACCGGCCGATAATACGTTCCGGAAACAAAGTCCGCGGAACAACGATATCGTCTCGCTTTTCACTCCATTCGGTGAAGGTGGATAGAATATGCAAACGGGTGGAAAATGGACGAGGAGAAAGGCAGAGAGAGATAGGAATAGCATCGAGATCCGCGCGAACAATGGAATTTTTCTGGGTCTGATGGAACAGTCTGAACGGATTCCCGGATTTTAAGATCTTAAGATCGTCGCGGGGGACAGTCAAGTCGGCCCCGACAGCGGCTTTTTGTTCCCCGTGTTACGCTCGCCTTTTTATTTTCTTCCTTCGTGTCGCGGGAGAAAGAAAAATTTGCGGATAGGATTTTAATTCATCTCTTTCGATTGGGGTCAACAGGTTCTATCGACTCGAGTTTCATTGATACCGTCACTGAATGGAGGTGCTTTTGAATTTTAAGGAGATGTTTTCAGAACAAAGGACGGTTCACATTTATACCTTGTGAATTGTTCGAGGAGATTTCTATATTCCATCAATTTATTGAAATCACCGAGAAACGCGTGTACTGCTAAATTCGTCCGTAAACTTCTGCTCCACATTCAGATATTTTAAATAATTTATTTCAATGTAAGGAACTTTACCTTCAAGAGCACAGGCTAGGTAAAGAGGGATTTTTTGAATCATAAAAATATAATGCATTCGAGATACAAATAGAACCGTTCTTAAGGTTGTGTATAATAAAAGAGTTGCACAAGCATAACTGCAAGTTGCATAACGCGTTCATTTTTGATAAATGCTGCGCGTACGTTTCATTCGAGATGCAAAATTATTTATAATGTCACTTGCGTGTATGTGTAATGAAAGAGATAGTTGCCAAGACAGCAGCAAATGCAAGATGCTGACTAGTTACAAAGCGTTGAAAAAATAAGGAAAGAAATTGAAGCAATGGTTCTTTCGTATAAACGTAGAAGCAAAGAAAATTCACGTAGAATCGAAGCATTCCTCAGGGCGTTCGAACAAAAGACCAAGCTTTACGGAAAGTAGAATTTAACGTTGCCATCCATAAGGATATCCAGGACAGAGGGAAAACGGCCTGACGGTGATAGAATAATAGTGTTCGATTCCTACGGAATCGTCGTGGTTCTATTGGATCGTTTGTTTCGACCACGAAGAAAATGAGAAATAACAGGCCGCAGGAATTGCGAAAACCTGTGCGTGAACCGTGTTATATTGACTTTCAATTTGCATATTTCACTCGGGTATAAAACAGGTCCTTTACACTTCTACGTTGTTGTTGCAGACACGACGTTTTCTCGAGATAAAATTGAATCAAGAAGGAACAGTCGGTGCAAAACAATAAGTCACGAAACAGTAACCAGCTAAATAAAATCAATCTCTTCACCGTCGGACTCTTCCATGCAATTTTATTCCCTTCTACAGCTTCAATCTATAGTACAATTTATTCCTGAAAGCATTTCGAAATTCTATTCGCTTTCGTTATGTTAAACAATCTTTCGCACGAGTAGCAAAACCAGAATTTTTAAAAGATGGCGACAAGACGAGTTTAAATACAAAGAGACACTCCTTACTCTTCAAGAGTCTTAGAGACACTCCAAGTCCCTTTAAATTACAAGCATGAAATAATCGCCAGAATATAATTTTAATTTTCAAGCTCCTGATTGCATAAATTTTTCTAAAAGTTACTTCGAAGTGTTCGAAGCATGTTATCGAGGAGCTGTTCACATTTGACCGCGGATCAGCACGAAGGGCATTCGCGTATGAATAAATTCGAGCGGGCAAAGCAGTACCCTGTAAGTCAACCCCGAGGGTTTATCATTCGACCGCTATGGCTTATCATCTTTTATTCAGGGTAGACAGAAGCTCGAGGAAGAGTAGGTGTCTCGATTCGTGGAGCTTCTATCAAAAACCGTAAATCGAACGTGGCCGTCACGCGCGTATCACCGGAAACCAGAGGACGCCCTTAAGAGGGGTGTTCGAACAGGTCCTTGCCTCGAAAATGGGATTAACCACCCTTGTCCCAGGAACTTCGGTTTTCCGCTAGACTTCCATTTTCCAAACACTTATACTCTACGATATTGATTCGAGACTTTGGATGCCATCATAAAAATTTAAATCGAAGAAATGAAAAAGAAACGAGCAGAATTTTAAGGTTACGTTTGTACTCAAACGTATAAACATGTTTTGTATATCGGAGAGAGGTGAATTTATTTAGAAATTTAAAAGAGGCATCCTGAAGGGCCAAGGGGAGATTTTTATTAGAAATGCAGAGGAGGTATGAAAGTTTCATGGTAGGAGCTCGGCCAACCGTTTGCCTAACATCGTGCTGTTTCCTCGTGGCTGACCATGTATTGATCTATACCACTGATTTCTTTAAAAACTCCATTTTCAATATTGTCCGTGATACGAACGCTTTGCACACCTTTACAAAACGGACATTTAAACCGAGGAAATAAGCCCTGCGTATTGAATTAATTGTTTGCAAATGTATTTGTGAAGTCTGATCATGCATCGACCTATATCACTGCTACAGAAACTGATCATTAAAAGCTCCACTTCCATCATCGTCCTTGCTACAAAATCTTCGCAAACCTTTATAAAACAAATATTCTGAAAGAAGTTTACGAAAATAAGGCCTATATATTAAATTAATTATAAGAAAATGAATTGGTGTACAAATTTTTTACATAAAAAATCTTTGAGCACTAAATTTTCCGATTACACGAGATTTTCCGAGGAGCCCCATATTGAGGAAGGAAAGAGACAAAACATATGACAAGCGTTTTCGATCGGAAAGTTCAGTACAGTTTGTAGCTAATAAACCGTCGACATCCTGCTGAGCGCAAGAACTCCAGGATCTGGAGCGTAGAAACTAAAATGGACCTTCGAAATAACGATGACAGTGACTCGACGAGTTGTTCGCAACAAAATAGCTAACAAAGGATACGTTCCCCTTCATGGGATATTAACTGGTTCAAGGGGAAATGTAGTAGACATTCGTGCGACATTTATACTGGAAGTTACTGTCTTCGGTCAGTTCGCGTAATAAAAGCAAAAAGTATAGAAAGATTTACATAAAAAATTGACGGTATAAATTTGTAAGCTCGAACATTGTTCGAGCGGAGAGTCCATCGATCGTGTTTGATTAATATTTCACGAGCACGTACTGTATCACGGAAGACATTAATATTTTATTTAAAAGTTTGCATACAATATCTCCTCGAGGCGAGAACGTGCTACTTTTCACGAGCAGAAAAACACGAAGAAATGCTGGAAAGAATGGAAGACCAGCGGGACAAAAATCGTGAAACAAAGGGTCAGGTTCTCATTCGTGCTCGCATTTAACACGTAACAAAGAGGCCTCGAAATTACAAATTGTAATCAACGTCAATTTACACCTGCAACTTGACCGACTTCGCTGGAAAGCGCAAGGACTATCGATCGGTCTATTTATAAACATTTCTCATAATTCGGGTCAAGTCCACGTTACTTCGAATGTTTTCGCAAAATGGTTATGTTCCGAAATAATATAATAGAAATTTGACCGAACAATCGAAATCGCGGCGGGGGAAAATTAGCGAATTAATCTTGATCGCGCTGACTGCTCGGTTTACTCTCGGATTATTAATGCTCGGTAGTTTCGTTACTGAATTATTTGGCAGAATGAAATTTGTAGCGTCGGTCGACGGTGATCGACGTGGCGGAACGCGTTAAACTCGAACGGTCATGATCTCGTTTCGAGACAACACACGCGTCGAAAATCGCTCGTCGAGCTTCTCGACGATTCGAAGTTGAACGCGAGTCACGTCTCGTATTCGTGTTTTATTCCTCGTCGAAAAGGAAAGAAGCGCAGAGGATCGCGAAGCGTAGCTCGTAAACCGCGGAAAGATCTTTTCACGTTCTCTAGAGCAGCGTGAACGTTAAATCGCTTTACGGTGTGCACCAGTGATACGGGTTAGAGGAAGACGGCCCTAATTCGATCCATAATTCATAACGATTACAGTGGAGCACTATTATTGTCCATAAATTAGCATCGCGCTTGGTGCGGCTGACGTTAAGATAGCTAACGGTCGAGCAAAGATCTCTAGAAACGAACCGACTGAAGATTCGATGAAAGCTCTTGAACGCGTTTCCACGAGGTTACTCGTAAAATAGAGGCTTAAGGGTGACGCGACGAAACGACCGAACGGATAGTCCGGATCAAACTCGTCGTTGCCACCGGCTGAAATTGGTCACGTCTTTGATTATCTTCCTTTATCGTTTGCAGTACCTTTACTAGCCGAT
This sequence comes from Megachile rotundata, assembly GCF_050947335.1. Lineage (NCBI taxonomy): Eukaryota > Metazoa > Arthropoda > Insecta > Hymenoptera > Megachilidae > Megachile > Megachile rotundata. Next base: position 20,486,759 of record NC_134986.1, read on the forward strand.
TTCTTGACAAACCCGATCGATAAGCACCCTTATCGACACGGAAAGATGGAGTATATAGGAACGTTACAACTCCTTTTTTTCGTTAAAGCAGATATACCGCTTTCTCCCTATCGATACTAGCAAATTTCTAGTATAGAAATTTCTTTCTAAATTTCTGAATTTGTGGAAACATTCAAAATGTCCAACTTCGTAAATTTGAACGTTTAACAGCGTAGTATAACGTCTTAATTAATTTTCCTTGAAAATCCACATTCTATAAAACGAAGTTTATCCGTAATGACGAAATGGGATTAAAAAGAAGAAGAGAAAAATCCTTTAATCCCGTTTTCGAGTTAGCGATCACTCTCGGCGAACGACAAACGAGGAAGCCCGTGGAACGAAGCGGAACCAGATAAATCAACAAACAGACAATTTAAAAGGCGAGCAAACATACTTCGAGGTTTGTAAATAGCCAGCTTCTGTACATAATACAGTGTCTACGAAATAGTCCGGTCATCGTAGTACGGAAACGTGAGTTCAAACGCGCCAATAAAAACGTGCAAATACCGATAGAATTTCCGCAATTTTCTACACCGCTGACCCGCACGTACCCCGGCGTGGAAATCCTGCAGGATGAAGACTCCGTCGGCCATAATCATTTCCGAGAAATTGGACGTAAACGAAAATCTCAATGGCGCGATTTCACCGTGCTACCAAACTTCGTTTAATCCTTTCGAGGAATAAACGGAAATCGATCACGACTTGCTAATTACCCGTCATATTTGCGCCATAATAATTAGAACTTGTATTTCATTCGCTAACTAGGTCGTGTATTAATTATTGACCATGTAGTATTTAGATACCCATTAATGACGATGCCGAGGCGGTTTATTCAATGAGAATTTTATAATCGAAAGTAAATTGCTAATTAGTGCTCTGTTTATGATCTCTCGGAAAGTGGAACGCTATGTTTAAATGATTTGAAGTATCTCATTAAGCGGATTAAATATATATATTCTTGTATAACCGCGTTCGTAATTACGTTAGAATTATACGTAGACTCTATTCACTTGAAATTGTATAAAACAGTCAGACCATTTATACTGTACATATTGTTCTCATTATTTTTTCTCAGACAGAAACTTTCGATGTCTACTACGATATCAAATTGTACTACATGAAAATAGGTGGAAAGTTGGAAAAATTTGATAGGTCATGTTTGTTGATTCAAACAATAGCAAAAATATTAAGGAATAACAAGAAACAGAGATACTAAGGAATTTGCGGTAAACGAAACACCTCGTATTACTTTTACGCTGAAACATAGAAGGAGGTTGAAGGTACTCATGTTTCTGCCGATCGTCAGTTAATGCACCGTCAGAAGTTCCCGCACACGAAACCTCTCGAAAACGGCAAATTACGCGAATGGAATTTCTCTGGGAACTCGAGGAATTCCCTTGTAGGATCTTCCACGCCTGACTTCTCTCGGTCCAGCCTCGCGGGACGAAACTTGCCTTCTTCGAATGGCTTCGGCAGACTTTTTCCTCTCCGATTCACATGCAGCGTTATAACGACTATGTTTTAATAAGCCTTTTTACGTCCTTCTTTATTTCAATTTCTCCCGCGTGTAAAAATTGATTTTCTTATCTAAAGTTTCATTCATACGGATTAAGATGGAAGTCGCACGATTAATCTACAATTTTCTGGACAGTCGCGTCCTTTACAGCTAATATAAATTTACTCGCTAATTATTTAGCCTAAAGGCAAGATACAATCTATGACGCAAAGAAAATTCAAGAGTAATGATATGAAGATTATAATTCAAAAGAAAATTGAATAGCGATGAAAATGAGTCTGGTTCGTTACACAGTACTATAGAGTGTGTCTCGAGTGTGACAGTATATTGTAGGGGTTAAACAACTTCTGTAACGCGAAACAAAGTGTAACACAAGAGGGTGTAGACGAGGAAGGAGTCCGTAAGTGTAAGAGATGGAGTAATAGAAGTTCCGGTGATTCATGCACCGATTCGAGAAGCAACCCCCGCAAGGGGTGGGTTACGCGTACGCTTGTCTACGTTACGAGACGAGCAACGGCCGCTTTCTCTTCGGGTAGGTCGTGTTGAAAGGGGTCGTTGAAATTTCCGGTTCTATAGTTGGCCAAGCTCGTGCACCAAAAGCCACCTCTAGGTATATTTCCCTGCACTGTGTCCAGTTCTAGTATGCTCTCTGCATAATGAGAGATATATACGACAGACCCGAGGGGTGGATCACGGAGAAGAGAATTGAAATCCCGTACACCGTGGCCTGGAAGCTGCTTCCTCTAATCAATGAGGAACGCTTAATAGGTTGCCCTAAGCTTTGCTCCAAGGAAGTTTGTTCGCTAGCGAACTACCTGCTTCTTGCCGCACAAAGCGGACCTTTGTTTTATCACTGAATGCGATAAATAGGACTCTGAGCAAGGACACCATTCAACTTTCGCAATTTTTACATTTGTTGTTTTTAAAGTTTCAAATCACTGATTTTACTGAATGACTACATTTTTGTATGTAGGAGGTTTCTAAATAATTACTAAGTATGCAAGTGTTGTATATATTTCAAGATGTGCTTCTAACGAGGAACAACTGACTGCCTTCTCAATGGTTTCGAAAAAAGTTCCTCAAGAGTCGGTGCGTTCCTCAACAAGGACGCACATGACACCGGTCAAAGTGACCTCATAAAGTCACCCTCATAAAATTGGTGAAAGGCCTACCACTTAGGCTCTAAGTAACTGCGAGTACCAGCTCTAGTATTCAAGTTTGAAAACTGATATAATATTTAAGTAAAAAATATTTGTTTGAAGTTCGAAGTCATAGTCAGAGAGCAAAGGAATTTTGTAAGAAGAAATAATGTTCGAATTGGTAACTTTACAAGATGGTTCCAACGGACAGTTTGGAGCGGCGTTAGGCGCAAAAGCGATGAACGATTAAGCTGCTCCCATATAAATAGCCTTGTCAAATGTCGAGGTCGATCGACCCAGAAATGCCAGAAAGGTAATTGAGAGGTTCTGGCTGTGCGCTACGAGGGAATAATAGATCGAGTTGCGTGGCCTGATCCTTTGCGGTTGGATACGCGGATCGAACATTGTTTGATCTTTTGCGTACCTCCGGCAAACGTGACATTTGCATTTCCATTACAACCCCGGTGTATAATTTCCGTTGCGACGAATCACTCGATCTGGCTGCCCTGGCCAACTCTGTGTCGCTCTGTGTTTCGAGAATATTTATTCGAAATAATGCTGGCCTAGAAAGACCCTAAGGAAAAGGAATAGGCAATAGTACTTCTGTCATAAAAAGCAGGCAGAGTGCTCGGAAATTCCCTTTCGAAAGTAAAAGACTTGCCAGATGGATATTTGTGTCGCTGCAGGAACCCGTACGATTTGTTACGATGAAACGTCGTGAAAATTTCAATAAAGCGATATTCTTTCTTAAGTCGGAAGCAAAGTACTCTGAAATTTTTTAGCAAAAAATTGCCGGGTCCTTTGTCTCGTTACGAGAATCCACACGATTTTAACGACAAAAAGTTGTGAAAATTTTCGATAAAATGATTTACGCGGTTCGCCGCGTCTAAAAGCACCCTCGAGTGAGTCTTCACTCGCGATGAAAAGTCATGAAAATTTTCAATAAAATGATTTATGTAGTATTACCGCTTCGTAGAAGCAGCGCAGAGAAACTTTCCGAAGTAAAAGACTTGCCGAGTGGATGTTCGTGTTACAGGAAGACTCCATATGGTTTCTCAAGAATAAAAAAAAGATACTTACGCGGTATTCTTCAGGTTGACAATACGAAAGGGTAGAATCGAATGTTCGTCGAGTAGATCACGCCTGGTTGGCTGTATCAGAGAAGTTTCGATTGAGACTATTTATCCAACCTTTTCAGAGTCAACGGTCCGGAACGAAGAAAGGAAAGAACGTATCGGAAGCATGGGAAAGATAGAAAAAATTCAGTTTCCGTGGAGTATACCGCGAGCTGGATCACCGTAGAAGTCGCAATTCTTTTCTTGATGGAAGCAATAAAAGTTCATGTTGCATCGAGCACATGCTTCTGCCCGCTCGCAAGGAAAATATGGGAGTTCCAATAGAAATATTTTAGCCACCCTTTACCGAGGCTATGGTATAAAGGTGCGGTATCGTGCAGATGAAATATCCACTTTTTGAAAAATGTTCACCGAACAACACTTCTCCCTAAAGAATCATTCTGTTATCGGTAAAAATCTTTTACATACACTATATCGATACCTGTCGTTTTACAAAATTCATTCGACGCGGGTTCCGCATTATTTCGCATTATCTGATCCACGAATCGATGTTCATAAAGAAGGAACAAGTTCGAATAAATATTTGTCTCGAAACTTATCATTTCAAGACTTTTATAAGAAATTTTATTCTGAGACTTATATATAAATTTTCAGTACAAGTAAATATTCTTGAATGTTTTTTATTTGAAATTTATGTTCCAAGATTATCCGCAATAATTTCGAAGAGCACTTAAAGGTTTAATATCGATCCGGCATTCGAAGCTGGATAAAAGTGACCGTGTAAATATTTGATCGATCTTTTCAATGGAAAATGACTGGTTGAAGCAACGGTCAGTTCATTCTCGCAGCAAACTCGTATCGTCCTTTATTAGATAACGCATCGAAAACGGTTGAAATTGGAAAGGTATCCAGGGAGCGAAGAAGTTTCAAAGTTAACTTATCTTTCAGCCACTTACGCTCGAAACTCGTTACTTCGGATCAACGATGAACGGTTTCTTGCGGAGAGAAATGGGTCGAGGGTGAACAGAAACGTTAATAGAATCCGGAGCATTTTGCCTGTTAAGCGGAATTACGATAATCTGATTCGCTGATCCCATCCCGAAATTGATTAAGGTCAATACTAGCTCGGAAGCCGGTAGTTTCAAATTTCCAGACGGACCCCTGTTGACCTACATGAAACTACAATGAGACGTATCGAGGCGCCGATAACATCTCGCGAAATTACAGGGAAATTACCTGCAACTATCTTGAAACTCCCCGAACATGCGTGGGAGGTCAAAGTACATGTTCAAAAGTTCCCGCGTTTCAAACCTTCGGATAGTTTTTTTTATAACGAGCTTTGTATCTACCAGGGGAACATTGAAAATTTAGAAATTCTTTGTGAGGTCTTATCGGTTGCCCTATGATCAACTTTAACCTCTTGCACTACACATACTCGTGACACTATAGTTCAAATACGTACTTTGTGCCTAGCATTTGAACCTCTTTTAACACTAAAACTACTAAACCGGTCAAATGACTGCTCCACAAGTTGAAAAATAGATGTGTGTGCTAATTTATGTTTCGTCGTTTATTTATTTATTTTTGAACTCCATTTTTAATTTCAAATAAAGTACACATACGTCGATAGGTTTAGTGTTAACATTGTAGCAATAAATAATCAGCGACTGCACATAAAATTTGAAGTTCTTGCAAAGTTTCGATTTGATCCGAAAATGGAGTACAATGAAAAAGCGACTTTTTGATTTTTCCATGTGAAAGTTTGGGACGAGAGAACCGAAACCCAGCGCGGTTTTACGTTCCCGCGGATCAGAAAAGGTTCACGCGGAGGAAGTAAATGTTGAATTGAAGGAGCGAGCAAAGGGTGGCAAGGGGAGGTTTTTCCATAAAGGGCGAGGGATGTCTGAGTGCGCGCCTACTTAATCGCCATTGTAAGATTCCACGAGTACGCTCCACCACGAGGATCCCTTCTATCTAAGGGAAGATACCCTCGTCGGCTTCTGGACATTTTGCAACCCTTTGTGATACGGTCACCTCTCTTCTAGGGCCGCGGAAAACAATGCATGGAACGTTAAAGGTAGAAAGAAAAAAGAAAATGCTAAATCCGACCGCGGAATATTTACATTCTTTGCTAAGACAATTTCGCGAAATAATGGTCCTGAAAATAGTTCCCTACCTCGACAAAGATGCGCAACATTTTTCGAATGAAAAATTAAGAGTTAACATTTTTTTATTTAAACAGCGACGAGTCGATTTGTTCGAAACTTTTTAGATCTTAAAAGTCCATTAGTTTGCACGAGTACGAATTCCGCTATTAATTAGAATTTTGAAACCGTATCGGATACAGAGTCCGATCGCGAATTTTCCCGGGGGCAGCAGTTTAATTACGAGAAAAACGCGACCGGTTTCAAAGTAGAACCTAAAAGATGGTTCAATCGCAAATTGCTTAACCACTTTACGAAATAAGAAAGTTTCCCTTGGTTCCGTTTCTTTTCAACGAGTCAGCCTGTCTGCGCTCAAGAATGTTTCCAAAGTGGACAGTACGAATAAAGAACTTTGGACCTCTTTGACCGAACTCTGAAACACCCGGAAAAATATTCGGTTTAATCTTCTTTAATGAGAAAGCTGATTCTCGAGAAAGCAAGTTGGACAAACGCGTGTTCTCGACGAAGCTTTTCACCCTCTGACTGACTTCAATTTTCTTATATAAATTCATGTTTCATAGTGAATGTACGTTAAGTAATAGCTCGCGATTTATCTCTACGCTGATCCAAAGAAGCTCGTCTAAAGAAATTACACATCCGTCGACTGAATCGCGATTCAGACGGGGATTAATAAAGTAACGACGGAAGGAACCTAATTCTTAGCCGTCTCGAATGCACCGTGCAACAAAAGAGTGGTTTATGAAAATTTTTCTCCGAGCTCTTACTGTTCAAACGAGATCAGTTAATTACGTTTGCCTCGCGAGTTTCGTCGTAATTCCGATCGTAATAGGAATCGCAAACGAACGATACATTCGATATGCGGAGAGCGGTAGCGAGGGTGCATTACACCCTCTAGGGAAATCAGCACGGCACCCAGAATCGCGAATACTTTCCAACTTTTTTTACATCGTCTATCTCTCTCCGTTAGAAAACTTTTTATTCCGCTCGGAGAAGAAGAAGCATGTAAAATTCCCGGTGCCTTTCCATCCGGGGTATTTCTCTTTTGTCTTGCGTTATCCCCCTTACGCTGCCGCTTTTCTTTCTTTATGACCGCGGAAAATGAAAAAGTAAAGGATTATTTCCGGGAACTCGTGGCAATCTCCCTGGCGCGCCATTTGTTCGCCTATTATTTCGTTGCGCTCGTAAATCTACCGGTTCGGATAAAAGTCGATTGGCTTTGTGAATTTTGCAAGAGTTACGCCGTTACGAACGAATCTACCGGGGGGAATAAGATGAAGATTTAAAAGCAATCGTGTCTGTTGCTTCCAGTGAAACGTACACGATTCTTCTCGGAACGTTTCCTTACCATTATCTCGCGCTAAGCGCGATATCGCCTCGCGTTAAATCGGTCACGAGTAAATCAACCGCGTGACAGAGATACCAACGATTAACATCTTCTCCTCCTCTCGGGAAAGAAACTAAGCGGAATTGGCTCGCTTTTAAAAAAAAATCAACTTTTCGTACGTTTTCATTTCCGGCCCTCAAAGTTTAGTGCCTCGAGGCTCACTCAAAGTTCGTACGTTCGTTAAAACGAGCTCAAATAAAATTCTCGTCGTCTCGGAACGAACTGACAGCCGAGGGTCGTTGATTTCCGGGCAGAATCTTTTCTGGTAGAAAGCTCGATACAATTAGAGAGCGCTCATTATTTGTCGAACGACTTAAAGGCTCCAATTACCGCTAACAAACTCGATCAGCAATTCCGTGAAACGTCGCTCGGCTGGAATTACTTTCTCGAGCGGAGAAGAGTAGAAGTAGCGACTGGTCGATGATTCGACGGCGGAATTCTTGAAAACGAACAACCTAATGGTCCTACGAAACGAACGGAGAGAGAGAGAGACCATAAACAATGGATGCGGGCAAAGAACCACCCTATTATTTCCAGGTGATCGATCTTCCTTCACGGAGTTCCTAACCGTAAGGGCCTCTTGCGAGGTATCGCATTTTTAAGCATTCGACCGCCCGAAGGTGTCACCTTTCTCGAACATCCTCGTTTCTTCCGAGAAACGTATCTTTTTCTTGTTATGCTCGTTACATCTGCTCGGCACGTACTCCAATCGTTTCACACCAAATTTGAATGCTCCGTTTGCTTATAAGTTGGATATTCCATGTTGTTATCATACGTTTTTGAACGGGGTTGCGAAAAGGAAAATTGCGTTATCCGGTACACTGGAGGTTTGTTAAAATTTCAAATAAGTACAGTTAAATTATATAGACTCTCTGCTGGCAATTATGCTTAAGCAGACGTCTGCTGACTATTTCATTAGCTAACTGAAAAGTCAGTTTCTCAAGTATAAATACACTTAACCCTGACAAGTATAAACTTGGTCTTCATTTAGAAATCCTACAATGGAAAGTGAAATTGCTAGTCTTTCTGCTGGCAATTATACTTAAGGCCTTAGAGGTCCGCTGACAACTTTATTGGATAACGAAAGCCAGTTAGTTCCTCCAGTATAAATATATTTCATCCTGACAAGTATAAACTTGGTCTTCATTTAGAAATCCTACTGGCAATTATACTTAAGTAGAGGTCTGCTGACGATTTTATTAGCTAACTGAAAAGTCAGTTTCTCAAGTATAAATATATTTAATCCCAACAACTTTACACTTGGTCTTAACAACCCTACAATGGAAAATGAAATTGCTAGTCCTTCTGCTGACAGTCATACTTGAGGCCTTAGAGGTCTGCTGACAATTTTATTGGCTAACGAAAAAGCCAGTTGGTTTCTCCAGTATAAATATATTTAATCCTGACAAGTATAAACTTGGTTTTCATTTAGAAATCCTACTGACAATTACATCTAAGTAGAGGTCTGTTGACAATTTTATTAGCTACCTGAAAAGTCAGTTTCTCCAGTATAAATATATTTAATCCCATCAATTATAAACTTGGTCTCAGAAATTCTACAATAGAAAGTGACACGGTTTTCGGCTATTATTAGAGAAATAAAGTATAACAAAGCACAGCGACTAATATAGGAACGAAACGAGACACGCCGAGGACACAATCAGCAACCTACATACCCCAAAGGGAGCCATGGGTGGACAGTGAACCGTTTGGGCGTACCTTTTGTGTCCTCTTAATCATCGTCCGTGTTTCTTTGACTCCTTCTAGCTGCGGGGCTTTCCGTTTTGCTTCCGTTAAGTTCTAGCCACGGAACAATAGACCGCGTCGTCGAAAGTTATCTCGGCTCGTGTTCGTCCGCTTCAGCGCGAGCTTTCGAGCTGGCTCGCGGCGATAATAACGCGCGACAATACGACCAACGGTGTTTAACGCGACGAGAAAAATTCGTCGACGGGAATCAACGCAGTTTATATAATCGAGTTCAGGGAAATTCGACTCTACCACCTTGAAGTAAATGTTGCGGTCATAGATTTTGGTGGACGAACGAAAGTGAAATGAATTGATAAACAAGAAAATGTGGGGTGCGCTTCTCCGCTTTATACGCGGTATCGCACCGCGATAGAGGTTTTTTCCGGATGAAATAAAAATGGAGGAAAAAATGAATCGACGAAGGATGAGCGCGAAGATAGGACGCTAGGGAGCTGCTCGGAACGGTAGAGACTTCCGATCCGCTCGGGGGCGCGCAAATGATTATTCAAGCAGGTACGAACTCGACCAGCATAGACGGTGAAAGAAAGAGCGGAGTCAAACGCCAGAGAAAACGGCAAGGGGTAAAAGCGAGTCGGCAGATATTAAAAGCTGTTGGTCGCGAATAAATTCCTCGTAATTAAACGGTCGCCGCGCCGTTCGTTCGGAAGAGCCAGACCAAAGGAAGAAAAAATGCTTTAATTAATCATGATAGCGAGCAGCTTGGCGAAGAACGGGGGGGGTGAAAAGCGAGTAGAATGGAGGCAGATTCATTCGATTCCGTCGACGAGTATCGCTAAAGACAATAAAAGAAGGGAACCGAGTGAAATGGGAACGCTACAAGTGCCTTTCATCGAGACTACCTCTGTACCGGAGGATTAGGGGACTCGAAGAAAGAATAAGAATCGGGAAAGAAAGAAAGAAAAGGGACGAAAAAAGAAAAGGAATGCCTTTCAGTGTTCTGCTCGAGGACGGGGATGAAAGAGAAGGTACAAGAACGAGGGAGGTTCCGTGTGTCGTTGACTATTTTCCATCTTCTCGTCGTGTGCTGGCTTTGCGAAACTGCTGTCTTTCGAGAACAGAAACTCGCCGATTGCAATATCGATAGCGTAACGTTCGAATATAAGGCGCAGATGGTCAAGAAATTGGAAACGAACGAGGTATTTCTTTTCCGGTAACCCTCCTCCAGAAATCATATCTAAATTATGCCCATTTTAATATAACCGAGTTTTGCTTGCGTTATTGGAAATCTAACTTTCAATGGAGAGCGACATCCATTGTAATCCGACCAGCAAAAAGTTGGATTAGCATACATCGAACGCGGACTTCGATTCAAATAATTTTTGGACGCAGGTTTCGAGTGGAGCAAAAAATATCAGAATATTTATGGCTAAGGAATAAATTATTTACTCGAATAATTAAGATAAACGAACGATTCGGAATTACCTGTTATTTTCATATATATTGCTTCGAGGTTTTTATTCCGATTTTCATTCGAAAAACAAATTATTCCTGTTGCACAAATATTTTTATTTCTCTTTTACAAAATTCGCGGCAGAAAATTATGTGCAATAATGGCCAACTCGGAACAAACGTAGCGGGTTAATTTCCCTTCGAATGAAAGATATATTTCCAACAAATCGATGAAATCGTAAATCCGTTCTATCGAATTCGTCGGATTTATCGAAAATTTTTGAATAAAGGATAAATCTAGACCCAATTTGAATCGGGCATATCGATACAGTGTGTAATAAATATCGGCAATTGAATTGCGTAACACCGCGCATGTCTTTACTCCGTCGAAAAAATCAGTCAAAACAAGCGCATTGACGTGGAATCGTCGAGTGGTGGGCAGAATTTAAATAATATATTTCCAACACGGGCGTAACTATAATTTTACGGTCGGTCGGTTCATCGTGGATTTATCGTATTTTCAGCCGGAGAATTGAATAGAAAATGGTAGTGGTCGACCGCGAATGCATCGCGAGAGAATAAAGTTCGGTCGAAAATTTGCCGGCAAACTAGCAACCTCGTTGCTATAAGTCACCTGGATTTTTCGATGCAAATTTTTAAACGGGATAATAAATATCCCCAAGGCAACTACGTGACTGGTCTACCGAACGAACCCCCTCGCCGTTCGTCGTTTGACCGATCTTGTCGTTCGTCTTTCTTTTTTCTTTTGGTCACTTCATCGAGCGTTTTATTTCTCCTCCCTTTATACTCAAGCTAGAACGCAGACGTAAGGGAATAAAATGTTATTGCCAACATTTACCGTGTGTTTTACCATTTTCTTTTTCGGTGAACTCGCAATTTATTTTACGCCCTAGGATTTTATTCTTGTTCCGTCGACAAAGAATGGGTTGAAGTGAAAATTGCAAGTTAAGTTAAAAAATTGTATCCTCGCTGTTAAAAAAGAAAGTAAGGGCGCGGGTGGGTTTTCTTTGCCGCAGCTTTAGCGCCAGTATTTTTCTTCCATCAAGCTGGAAATTATTCCGGTACTCCTTCGCTGAACTTTAATCCGGTCCAAGTTGCCTCGCATCCCACAGTAATTATTTTTCGCAACTCTCCTCCGAACGATACAATCGATCGAAATGTTTATCGTACAGATTTCATTGCTTCTTTCCACCATCGGTTCAAAGAGACAACAACGGATTTCGTAGTTCCCGAAGAGGAGGTGAATTAAATTAACTACCTCCTTCGAACTCGGTCCCGCGACCTAACCGCTTCTGAAACTTTTACACCGTACTTTTTCTCCCCCATCCTTCCATGGTTTTGTCCCATCCTTTTGTCGTCCCGCCGACTTGCCCGGAATAACGAACAGAATGTTAATCCAAAAATTGTCGATCTCGACACCTTTTCTTTACCTTTACCGCGACGTGACCTCTCCTCTCCCGTCAGCTTTATTCCTCGCTGAAAAATCCTCCATGATTTTCTTTCCACGAACGATTGGACCCCGGATTCTTATCACTTCTTTACCTGCTGAATATTCGATTGGAATTCCCGTAACTCGTAATACTTCTCTCGCTTTGTCGCGGTTTTTTACGATCGCGTTCGTTGCCATTCGATTGATTAACCTCTCGCTTTATTTTCGAATTTAGTATTTCTAAATACGTTAACGCTCTTTTCTTTTTATTCTTGTATGAAGAATTTTATGGGTCTTATGCATTTTATGAGATAAGAAGTTTTTGTTGAAGTAAGGATATTCGACGTCCGCAAAATAAATATGAATCGTGTAGTTTAGAGACCGTGGGTCACGTAGATCATTAGTACTTGGCAAACTTGGAGATATCGTAAATGCATAAACATCTGCGGTGTAATAACCATTCCGTCATCCGACTTGGCTATATTTATAACGAGAACGTTTCCGCACGGAAGAGCAAGAATTATTATTCATCCACTTTTTCCTTCTACCTCAACCTCTATTTTCATTCTTTTCTCCGAGTGTTTGCTTCTTAAATATTATCGTGCTTCACGGCCAGCGTTATTCTCTTTACTACTACCGAACAAAAACTTTAATCGCTTTCTTCTTCTTGACGTTCCTTCCCGTTTCGAGCTACGCGTCTAGAAATTTCATCACCGCAAAGCCGAACGAGATATTTGGAACGCGTCGGAATATACGTTACTTTTCTATTATCTTATTTCAAGGCGAAATCGGGCTTCGCTAAGAAACGTTTTTCTTATCTCGCCTCTGCGTCGCTGCATTTCCACCTAATCTCGACCTCTTATCTTTTAATTGCGCGAATCGTGCAATGAATCTTAATTGCCTTGGCCGGCAATTTAATCGTTAGATTTTCTCCGATTTCCGCGGGGGCTTGTCTCGCGAGTTTAAGAGAATCGATCATCGAACGATTAGGTAAATCGGTCCCGAGGAAATTAGCCATCAGTTTCGTGATATTTCGCCGCGTGAACTGATAACGAGGCGCGATAAGAGCAAGTACGGAAACGTATCGAGGGTTTAGATCCGTGAATTCCGTTTCATCCGGTTAATGCACTTCGCCAGAGTTCGGCCAACGAAGTTATAAGGGCGACGAGATCGAAGCGCATGTATCGTAGCTACGTATACAACGTATTCGTCTACTAATACCGAACAAACTTACGGAACTTTATGCATCATCTGCATCTTATACGTGCACGTATGCTGAATTTTCCGTCGCGAAAAATGCCTCGATAAAGAATAACCTCTCTGGGCTTCATCTTCGCCGTTGCCAACTTTTTGACGTAAACGCAAACTAAGTATTATACGCAACTTCTGTAATTTTCAGATAACAGAGATACCGAACTTGCTCTTATAAACCCGTTATATTCATAACTTCTGTTTTCCTACCTTCTCCGCTGCGCACCCTCCTGGCTCGTGTACAGGATGTCGCTGAATTAGGGGTAGATAGCACCTCGCTGCAATTCACTGCAACAAGGAAAAATATCTTGCTTACTTCCACTGCTGCGAGAATTGCTACACGTTGCGTTACCAACAGTTAAATAGAAAATTTACGAAATTAAGAACTCTGAAAAGTAGAATCTTGGAACATCGAGAATTTGAGAAGGTAAAAATTTTGAAACCTTCAAAGTAGAAATTGTGAAGTCAGAAAGTCAGAGTTTTGAAAATTGAGAATTTTTTAATTAAAAATTGTACATATATAGAAACGTGAAATAACGTCACAGAAAGTGACCTACATATTTTTCTCTCGCAAATAAAAGATGAATGGAACTCGAATAAAATACCGAGTTCCAATATAGCAATTAATAAAAACAAAATGTTTAAATTCGATAACACAACGTCCCAGCATGTTAACATGCACAGCAAATATAAATGCGGTGTAAGTGAAATTTCCGAGCGTAAGATCAGGAAATTCAGCGTGCAGAGAAAGCAAGCGAGCAAGAGGGAAGACTTCTTTTATTCGGTCCAAGGGGGGCAGGAAAATTTAATTGGCCCACGGAGAGAGCGTTTCACGAGAAGGCAGCTCGTGTCGACGTTTAAAAGTTTCAACGACGCGCGGCCAAGAACGTCGACGCTTTAATTCCTCGAAAATCGTCCACAAAAAGGAACAAAGAAAGGTGAGAAAACCAGCGTGTTCAAGCAACGAACTGAGCTATTTCTTTCGGACACCCTAATACAAATTGCTGAAACAAAATCAAGGTTCTCGAAAACAAATTACGAACCTGACCTCCTGAAATTTTAACGATTACCCTGCGAACTTTTTAATTCGACGATTCGTTTACTTGCTACAATCGTCTAATTACTTGGGACAGCGTTTTTCAAGGGACGAATATCAAACTATCGAAGTTTAGTTTCTCCCGAGAACGATCGATCGACCAAAGACAAATGACAGGTCCTCGGACACCGGACACTTGGAATATCTCGTGTTTGTCCAGGAGGCAATGGTTAGGTTTACATTAGGACCACTTCCGCCCAATTGATTAGTCTCAATCGGTTTAGGTGGCTCCTGGCCGCTCCCACAAACCGCTTTTATCGATCTCTGTTCTTGTCCTCTTAAATGCTCTCCCATTCGATCACAGAAGTCAAGCTAGCAAGCTAGGATCAATAACTCGTTGCGATAACTCGTATTAATTAAAACAAAATAAACGGTGCCGATCGTCGAAATTTGCCGAACGTCGAACTCGTGCAAGAAGATTCTGTTCGAACAGTCAGGGATATTAACGACGTATATCGACGAAGCACTATTTGTGCACGAAAGTTCGAAGCTTGATCTGGGGATGCGCGTGAAGCTCGCGATAGCAGCTACGAAAATTAATTACGCCGTTCGATGTTCCTATCCCTCGCAGTCTGCTGCAGTGCATGTTAATTACAATAACACCGTTTATGAATTAACGCTCGCCATCGATCTTGTCGCTTTCCACGGACATTGTCTTCGTCACTTATCAGCTTACGTTTTCTCCCTACGTTATCGTTTCAAAAAACACTCGCACAACTTTTTAATTTAATTCTACTCAACCCTTTGTACTTCTATGTCGAAGTCACGTTTCTCTTAAGTGTTATAAATAATTCAGAAAATCAGATTGGTTGGAAAAATTCTATTCTGCAAATTGCAGAGTTGGTAGGTATTAGAAATTAACCCTTTGCACTTCTATATTGAAGTCACATTTCTCTTGGATGTTATAAATAATTCAGATAATCAGATTGGTTGGAAAAATTCTATTCTGCAAATTGCAGAGTTGGTAGGTATTAGAAATTAACCCTTTGCACTTCTATATTGAAGTCACATTTCTCTTGGATGTTATAAATAATTCAGATAATCAGATTGGTTGGAAAAATTCTATTCTGCAAATTGCAGAGTTGGTAGGTAATAGAAATTAACCCTTTGCACTTCTATATTGAAGTCACATTTCTCTTGGATGTTATAAATAATTCAGATAATCAGATTGGTTGGAAAAATTCTATTCTGCAAATTGCAGAATTGATAGATAATAGAAATGAACCCTTTGCACTTCTATGTCGAAGTCACGTTTCTCTTAAGTGTTATAAATAATTCAGATAATAAGATTGGTTGGAAAAATTCTATTCTGCAAATTGCAGAGTTGGTAGGTATCAGAAATTAAGAGGTGTAATTTCGAAGCTATCTATATGTCAGACATCCAAATGAAAAAAATTGCGAATCAGAAATTCGCCGAACGTGTGCATAAGTTCTCGAGAGCACTTAACCCATCGCTACCGTTTCGCAAATTTGAAAACTACCCTACACTCGAGTGAGCCGTCAAAGTATCGTGTCAGAAGTTGTCGGAGGTAGATTCGTAACGAGTTCAGTTAGATCCTGTGATCGTTCGGCGCGATTGCTTCGGCTCGTGTCACACGTGTTTCGCAGTCAAACGAAAAGATCCCCGTAATTTCGTTTCGGCGAGGCGAATTCCTCCCTCTGGCCCCGACGTTTATTTCGCGAAAGAATATTTTTAGCCGGCAGGGACGCCAGCTATGACGGGCAGCTAGTCCGCTCGACATTCTGCCGGTTAATAACCCCTTCTTCAACGTTTCCCCTCTCTCGCGCGTTCTTCTCTTTTTCTCTGTGTACTCTCGTCGTGGCTGCCTCTGTTCTCTGGTCGCATTTTCCGTCCACGAAGGCACACGTAAAAACGCGGAATACGTCCCGACGTGGATGCCTCGTGGATCGGCCCTTTTACGGCCACACCAGCTGCGGATCATCGCGAGCCGAGATGCCCGATGAATCGCGAAACTCCTGTGTCAGCGATACGCCTTCCTGCGAATGCGTCGATCAATCGTTTCCCGAAATTCCTACAATTTTCTCGGCACTCGAGCGAATCGATAAAATTCGGGAGAAATGAGTTCCGGTATGAAGCTGTAATCGTAAAGCCTCGAATCTAGTTCGGGTAATCCTAATAATTCGAAATTTCGAGTACACGGTTATTTACAGTTTTATACCGAGACCCTTTGATTATCGAGCCCCCGTAAAATTCAATTTCTTGTTCCGTTAAAATTATGGAAGCAGGCAAAAGAAAATTGGCACAAGAGTCGGCTAGGAAACGAAAAAACGAAGTTGGCAATGTAAAGGAGACTCTTTGATTTCCATTGGTCTTCGCAACCTTATTCTCCAACTTTATTCCAGTCCTTTCAGCATTTGCTACGCATTTTTGCTAAAATTACGTAAGTTGGAAAAAACTTTACGAAGGAACGAAGTTCAGAAGACGGCTAATTGTTGCTAATATTCTACAGTGAACTTTACTTTTATTATATAGTTACTTGCTTTATTAAAAAGGGAGCGTGATATTTAAGCGGAATATTCCGATCAGGTATATATAACTCTTTGCTTGAATAAAAAGGAAATTATTCAACTTCGTTTGAAATATCGATCGCGAACGTCGATCGAGAATTCCAAATGCGATAAACTGACAATAGAGTTCGAGCCCTGATCGTTCAGTTAACTCCATAATTTGGATGTTCCGTTGAAACGTGTCTTGGACGTTTTCAAATGGGGCTTTTCAGGTCTTTAAAGCTTTCAGCGAAAACTTTCGAAATTCGCGGTGAAACGAATCGAAAAGCTACAGAGAGAAAGAGAGCCCTTCCGAGCGAGATAAAGCGAGTATTAGGGGTTAAAAGCAAAGGACGGCGATCCTTTTCCACGGCCCATCTAATCACGTTAATGGAATCTTAATGTCGCGACTCTTACTCTTTCGAAGTGTGTAAAAAAGTTCCATAAAAGGAGCCAAACAAAAGGTCCCTCTGTCGCTATGGAAAATTAAGGAACAATGGCGTTGAAGGGTGAGGAACAGGATAGAAGAAGAGATAATAAAATCCAAACGAACTAGAAGAGTTTTTTGTTCTTTTTTTCCATCCACTCTCTCCTATCTTTCAGCCAGTATCGATCCAGATTTAACCCATTTCCATCGGCCGGTTGATTTACGCCCGGTCTTTATTCGAGATCGAAATTCAAATTACCTTCTACCGACTGAAATTACCTGCTCCCTGTGAAACGTTAAACATGTCAAACTTTTTATGAACAAGAAATTTCTGAAACGGTTTCGAACCACGAGTTCTATAACTATATTTTCCGCGCGCAACATTGTGTGTCGATAGAAGCGTGATAAAATTCGATGTTCATAAAAAAAATTACCGTGGAAATGGGAACGAAAATCGCCTAACCGGACAAGTTTCCGACAACAAAGCATTTTCATCGTTCCCTCTCGATCTTAGCACCCCTGTTTTGTCGCGGAACAATGGGACCACGAGCAACCCTGTTTCTCTCATGCATAATGTATTCATTCGACGGGCGTCACCGGTCGCGATAAAGCCGTATCATTGTTTACGAATCATTGAATCGGCTGAATGAAATTACACCGATACCAGTGACTGTCGCGGAAACTTTCGATCAGTGTGTGTCGCGACAACCACTTCTCTATCGCTCCATCCGGGGCACTAGAGCCATTCGATGTGCCATATAGTGGCACTTCAGGGGATTCTTCTAAAGGCCCGTTAGAAAAAATACAAAACCATTTTTTACAACTCTGTCAACCGAAATGAACTGCCGTCAAATACTTCCCCTTTAAAGTCTTAAAACGATTTAGCCAAAATTAAAGGAGAGATACCACGGTTAATTTATTACGGATTTTTAAACGTTCTCGATGCTTCTGAACGAGTTGCACATTGCTGCTAATTTCTTTGTACTTAACTGCCGAAGTAAGTAGTTTGCAAACGGCGATAAGTAAATGCTAAATCGAAATTAATGAAGCACGATTTATGTGACTGGCAGGATTTGGCAGGCCTTCCCTGTTTGGTATTCTTTGAAGAAGCGAGTGTCTAGGGAAAAGGCAACTTTTAAAGTAGTCTGGTCTGGTTCCGGGCGTTCCAAGAAACCAAGTGCTGGAAAGTTTTCGATTCAAAGATCCGAGGAATCTGTGCGTGGCTCTGATCGTTCCAGATTTAGTCCTTGATGTATGGAATTAGAGATCGCTTCCGTGTCGCAGCTGTTTGGAATACTGAATTTAAAAGAGCTGCTCCATGTTATTTTATTTATTAAAATATGTTTGACATTATGGTACCCGTGCTAGGCAATGAATTGTGTTTCTACTGCGATAATCAGGTTAAAACATCCTCTTCTTCTTCAACATTAATAATATCTGTTAAGTCTCTCGTTCATCATTCTTTTTATTATACTCGGGGTTTCTGTTCAGAAGAGAACGAAGTAAATTTGATGCGTTTGAGAAAAGAGAAAAACATCCACGAAGTTTCTTTTCAATTCCAAGCTAGAGAAAGATTGGTCACGAAATCCGAGATCATTCGTTTCTTAGAGAGCTCCGTTTCAAAGTTTCGGTGTTCTTTGCCATTCTCTTAACCTTTCGCAGCACGGGAGATCTTCTCTCCCGCTTCTTGCGCAATTGTGACCTCTGCGAGCGTGCATTTAAGAGTCGTAAAATGTTAATCATTCATCTTCTCGATCAACGACTGTACTCGCTACTCACCGAATAATTCGTAAGTACGTTGATAAAAATATGATCACATAAATTTCTTTACATCGTAGAAATGAACAATTTGTTAAAAACGTAGCAGCGAGTAGAAAAGTGCTTTGTTTCAATTTTGCAGTCGGTATTATGCAGTTGCATTTGTAAAACAGTTGGCCGTGTAAAACCATGAAAATCACGGCGAAGAATCCACTTTCATTTGCAAAATTAACGCCTCCGTGATGTACGGGCCACTCAACGGCCGGAACTAACTTTGAATTAATTGTAATTGCACGGGTCGCAGTCGTCCAGTGATTTACCTCGTGAGGAACCGGCAGAAACATTTCGCGAATTTCGTGAATTCAGCAAAGCGATTAATTTAAGACACATGAAATTCAAAGTGACCCCTTTTGTTCGCTGTTCACGCACAGTATTTCACGCTCGAAAGCGACCAATTTACGTTATTGTTACGTTTGTTGAACCCCGGAGAATTTTCGTTTAATAACGTCACCGTGACGTAACGTGACACACATACGGGTACGTTGGAACGAGAATACACCTTTCGCCGGAAAAATGGCTGTCGCGCGAAAGGATTTCGCGAATGTCAACGTTAGGGTGGTTAGCTTTATATAATACGGGAGAGATATTGATTTAGTGGATCCTTCGAAGATACGAAGTTGGTAAAGTACTTCGAATGGCAAAGTTCGTGCTGGACGTGACCAGATCACGATGAGAAATTACTCCAACGATTACGAGGGTGCTCGTTACTCATCTAATACCGCAGCAAACCAGTGGGACGAATTTGGACCAGGTGAATGCCGATTAGTTCCGACTTCTCCGCATCAAAATTGCAAACAAGCAGTAACGACGCTTTAATTGTATACCATGAATTTTTATACAACGCATAGCGATCGCCGGAAAACAGGATTCGGTAAAAAAAATCTTCCGACACTGCACCAGATTCTTTCGTACGAACAAAACGATAAATCACCGAGGTTTTCTTGTGGACCACCGTTGCCGTGATTTCTTTCGATTAATCAAAGACGTACCCGACACAAGGATTACCATTAATTTCTCTCGCTTCGGCGAAACGTACCATTGCATTTGTTGAATTAATCTTTGTTTCAAGGAGAAGAACTCCTGCAATTACTATTCCGAGCAGTCGTACTTTCACGAAAACAATCGAATTGTAAAATAATCTGAAATCTTAAAGGGGGAGCTAACCGAGATAGTTTTCAAAAGTTTGCTTAAGATCTTTTGTAAGTATTTCTTAGTTTCTACAATCTATGTACATACGGTTGTGTTGTACTACATTCGTCACAGGAAGGATTATCTCGAAAATCCTTGCTTGATCATCTATTCATACATGTAGGTTCCCTGACGTAGCCGTAATTGTCCACCTGTGTCCAAGGGTCGCCCGTTGCTACTCCTCTTTCCACTTGCAATTATTTCGCCACATGTTTATGGGACATTAATCTCGGCAAATGTTTTTCAATACATTCGCTCACATGCGTAGTCACCATTTAAAATTTCTTTAAAGGTCCATACGAAATACTAAATTTTCAAATTTTTACATTATCGAGTTTGTTTTAAAATTCAGTTCCTTTTTAAGGTGCAGTCGTAACAGAGTTTATGACAAAATTCGAGTGATTTTCTATGATAAAATTCGCTTTGTAGTAAAATTCATTGGCAGTTCAATCAGCTAACGTCGAGGAAAAAAGGCGCGAAGTTACAAAGGTAATTCGAGCGAATAAAGGGAAAAATAATACAGGTGGACGATCGATCAAAGCGTGATCAAGCTTTCGTAGGAAATAAATCGACACGCGCACTATTAGGAGAACATCGTCGCGGAGAGCTTTCGGGAGTCGAAAAGTCTCGAACCGTACAATCCTTTTCAATCCCCTCTTTCATTTATCTTCCGGTACTTCTTGCGAACAACGAAAAGGCATCGTAGAAATTAGCCAACAAAACATGAATAATTCGATGAAAATGTGCAAGCCCTTAACTAAATTAATTCAGCCACTTCAAAGGCTTTTAAAGAGGATCAAATTTTTCTTTGATCCAGCTACTTGTTAAGCGAGATTTAAACCGTGTCCAAGAGGATAAGTATAATAAGTCAGACAGTTTCACGAGGGGTTAAGAGACAGTCTGCATGCAGCTGACTCTTTACCGAAGGTGGATATCCACCTGGACATGGCTTATGCTCGAAAGCCTCTACAAAGTCTAATCTCTGCTCCCATAAGTGGATTAAAGGTCTTTCGGATTCTTTCCTACAAATTACCGTTCGTATGCTAATTACTGTTGCGAACTTCCGTTTCATACGCGTCAAATCCCTCGAAAGTCCTTTCGTCGATTCAGAGCACGACGCAAACTTCGAAATTGATTAGTTTAATTTGGTGAACCTTGACTGTAGGTTGAAAGCTTCTGGTATTCCCTGGACAAACGACTTTCGTTCTTTTACTGCTTTCATACTCTTTCTTGGGCACCAAGAGCTTTTACACCGAGCTACATGACGCGATACATCGTTTCGCCCGGCAAAGGCGCAACGTGACAGAAAGAAGTCTCGCGGGGATGCCGGAAACTGCTACTTTGCGGGTCAAAGAAACGTTTGTTCGCGACTCGTGTGGTGGACGTCGAACCGTTCTGCCCGCCATACTGCTCTCTGTGGACTATGTTTTACCGAGAAGAACGTGGTTTTACAGCCCTCTAAGAATCGGGTGCGCCGAGTGTGCATCAAGAAAATGCGCGGTTTAACGCGAATCACTGAAAACACCGCGTCACGTATCTCCAGTGAAAAATTTACTTATGGGAATGCAAGTGGTTGCTATAACAATGAGTGTTTGTAAAGAATTTGCTACGCAAGAGGAAAATCTATGAATTTTCAAATATCCTTTAGATTATTTTCTCCAGAACATGAAACCTACAAGCGAACCTTGAGGACTTAGGAGAACCTATAGAACATCTAAACCGTCTACCTTAACCTTATTAGAAAGTCATTTCAATTTAGGAAACTTGCCAGGTCTCTACATTCCTAAATTTTCAAATATCCTTTAGATTATTTTCTCCAGAACACGAAACCTACAAGCGAACCTTGAGGACTTAGGAGAACCTATAGAACATCTAAACCGTCTACCTTAACCTTATTGGAAAGTCATTTCAATTTAGGAAACTTGCCAGGTCTCTACATTCCTAAATTTTCAAATATCCTTTAGATTATTTTCTCCAGAACATGGAACCTACAAGCGGACCTTGAGGATTTAGGAGAACCTATAGAACATCTAAACCGTCTACCTTAACCTTACTAGGAAGTCATTTCAATTTAGGAAATTTGCCAGGTCTCTACATTTCTAAATTTTCAAATATCCTTTAGATTATTTTCTTCAGAACATGAAACCTACAAGCGAACCTTAAGGACTTAGGAGAACCTATAGAACATCTAAACCGAGTCTACCTTAGCCTTACTAGGAAGTCGTCTGAATTTAGGAACATTGAGAGAATCCAGAGCTCCCTGCTAATAAATTTGACCAGTTGAATCTTGCATAACGACACGAAAATAGTTCCGTAAATGAACTTGTACTCGTTCTGGCAGGGTAATAGAGAAGTTCACCTTCAAATGATACATTACAATAAAACGACATTCGAAACTCGAGATTGACGAAGTAGCAGTCTTTAATCAGCCATTTGTCGGCAAAGTTCAAGAGTAAAAGGAAGTAGCAACACACGTTGTTCCCCAGAATTGCGAGAGCAAACGCAAACGCGTATAATTGTACACACGAAACAATGGTCTCAACTATCTCGACGCTGGCCGGGTGAAAAGAGAAGCTTAAAACGCCGGGCGAATTTCTCGAGCAGACAGAGAGAAAACACTGTTCGGCAAGTGAAAACTTTCCGGCCGACAGAAGCTGCTTTTGGTATCGAAGAATCGAAAACGATCGCGGCTAACTTTCTCCTGAAACTCCGACAACACGTTGATTTTGAAGCTAACTTCCAGCAACGACTTCCTCTCGGCTCCACGCTTTGCGAATTTATGAGAAACGCCATGGTCGCGTGTCTGTTACACTACAAACCGAATTTTGGAAACAGGAAACCGTAGTCAAGATTGTTCTTTTCTGAATTTCGTTGCCACGGATACTGCAACGCTTTCACTGCTCGTGGTTTGTCTTCTGCTCTCGTGTTACTTGTACGCGTGATATTAAGCGGCTTACTGTCGTAGAAAATGTTGCTACGATTGATAGGAAGTGTAGATTTTATGTAAATTCTTATATTATATTATATGACAGGAAAATTACACTGGTTCATTTATATAAATTTGTTATCCTACAGAGAATAACCAGATGAATATTCATATACCCCATTTAAGAGAATGAAGAAACTAATTGTTTAAAAAATATTAACAATCGAAGATAGTAACTTAAATTCTGAAGTATAAGACCCGAAACAGGTACGAGTTATTGGGTGTGCGATTAGATGTCTGCCTGAAGATTAGGAGGTCTACGGTTCAATACTAGTCACCAATCTTTTTTTTTTCTTTTAAATATTTAATATATATTGAGGTTTGAGAATCATACTACAATTGCCGTTCCTATTAATAATTTGTGAATTATGTTACATTTATTTTAATTTGAAATCATCTCTATTGTTCATTATGCGTGTTAATACGGTTAGACGTAATTGAATTCCAAATGAACAAAAATCGTTATAAACGGTACAAATGCATAGATTAAATATGCATAATTATGCAATGTTATAATACACGATATTAATGTGTATAATGAATAATGGAGATAATATGAAATTATAATAAATTGAGCACTATTGATAAATGACTAATGGTAACAGCAGTTCTAATTCTTTGCAACTTTAATAATATTTATAATAATAAATTTATAGAAAACTAAATACAAGGTAGGGGATGTTCAGAAGTTCACAAGATGGTAAAGTATACTTAGGAAGTCATCTCCGTTGTAAGGGCACATCTCTATTTTTGAACATCGATGGTGGTTTCATCGCCACGTGCACAGCTCATTTGCTCCAGCATGCACTCCGTTATTCAGGTATCGAGCTTTTCTGGTAGGGCACGTCTATTTCTGTACTTCCATGGTTCAAATATGGAGCTCCATTTTGTCGTATCGATTCCCACAAAGCTGCACACGTAACTTTTGATAAAAGTACCTTGCTCGAATCCACGTTCGGTCGAGAATCCACGATAGTCCAGAGGAGCTCACGTAGGCGCACTATTTTAGAAAAGCGAGTTACCAGATGATAAATAGCGAAACAGGTAGACACACCGACTTCGCTAACTGTTCGTGCGAGAAAGAATAAATTCCGCGAAGAAATTTGCGGGATCCCTTTTTCTTCATTTGCGGGTATCGTGAAATGTGGCGGGCGCAACGCGGCTGCAGTCCGGCTGGAAAGTGAAAATTACGAGCCGCGGCTCATGAGCAACGCCCTTTTGTCTCTTAATGATGAAAATCGGCGTAATGAGAGCATAATCGCGTGGCCTGCGCTGCCCGCTGGTCTCGCGTTTGTCCGCCAGCTTTGAAATACGAACAGTGCGGTTAACCAGCCACATATTGGGAAACTGATGAAACCGTGGAAGCTACGGTGCTCGTACATCGGTTGATTTAACCGTATTCTATCCACGAATCGACAACAACGATTTTTGGTTAATGGAACCGTTTGGTGATCAAACGCGGCCCATAAACGGTTTACGGACCCGGTCAATGGATCTTGTAACGTTATCCGTTCAGAAGAGTTTGCGTACGAATTAGGATGATTACGTTAATGTCCAAAGAAACAGACGTACTTCAGCATCATTGTAAATCATTGTACAACACACGTTACTTAATCCTGGTCGCAAACAGTGTTATCTAACAGTTATCTAACTGGACTGTTATCTAATACGGCACTTTATACGTTATGTAAATTTTTGAAAAATAAAAGTAGATTAATATTCTGTGCTGAACTCTCAAGATCAAGAATAAAATTAACGTAAAAGGATCGCTAAAAATAAAACAAAATCAAATAAATTGAGAGGGAACTTTTTTAGCCAGAGGATGTCCTTTTTCAGCGCACTCGTTCAAAGATGAAAAGTGTGTGCAGTTCGAAAGTGTGTACTGCTCGACTCGATGCGACTTCACAGTTACGAACATCATCGATCATCGAATAGAGAGGATCGTCGAGACGCGTCTACGATTACAACGCATCCAGGAAATAGGTGAAACGAGGAATACGCGTCGATGCATAAAATCCGGCTATCCTACACCACGTCCCGTGATGGATCCTCCGTCAAACGTTGTCGTTCGATGAGCACGGCACCGAGTGGAAATATCGACAGACTCTTGTGTCGATCTATTGCCATACTACCTACAGGGTGTACCATAACTTTCACTGCGACGTGCACGAATGTGCGTGTGCAATCGTCACAAAAATGTATGCAAACATTCGAATGATGTTTGTAAAAATTTATGTGGGTTCACATAAATAATTTATCTACGTCTATGAATCTTTATTAGGGTGTTGAAGTTTTCCAAGATCCCAAAATTTTTACGTCCCCAAGTTTCAACACTACCAAAGTCTCAACTCCCCAAATTTCTGCGTCCCCAAATTCCAAAATCCCCAAATTTCTACGCCCCCAAATTCCAAAATTTGCAAATTTCTACGCCCCCAAGTTCCAACCCTACCAAATTCTCAACTCCCCAAATTCCTACATTCCCAAATTCCTACATCCCCAAATTTCTACGTCCCCAAGTTCCAACACTACCGAATTCTCAACTCCCCAAATTCCTACATCCCCAAATTTCTATGTCCCCAAATTCCAAAATTTGCAAATTTCTACGCCCCCAAGTTCCAACACTACCGAATTCTCAACTCCCCAAATTCCTACATCCCCAAATTTCTACGTCCCCAAATTCCAAAATTTTCAAATTTCTACGCCCCCAAGTTCCAACACTACCGAATTCTCAACTCCCCAAATTCCTACATCCCCAAATTTCTACGTCCCCAAATTCCAAAATTTGCAAATTTCTACGCCCCCAAGTTCCAACACTACCGAATTCTCAACTCCCCAAATTCCTACATCCCCAAATTTCTACGTCCCCAAATTCCTAAACCCCCAAATTTCTACATGCCTAAATTACTAAATCCTCAAATTCCTAAATTCCAAATTTCCACACCCCCAAATTAAACCCCCAATTCTCAAATCTCCCAATTTGCAAAGATCCCAATTCCTCAAATTACGTACCCAAATTCCCGGACCTCAAATTATACTCGAAACTATAACTGCGAAGTTTGTGACACTTCCTAGCACTATGATACACCCTGTAGATATCAGTAGTTAACCACAAGAGGTGGTCGGATGCATCGCGTCCAAAATGCGTTGTCGAGGTCGACGAGTGAACACGAAATGTCGGAGATCCATTCTGTCCAATTACGATAGAATTGCTCGGATATGTGCGCCGTAGAATCGATTTTCCCTTTAATAGATTTGTACAGGTTTCATCAAGCTTTATAAAGACCGTCCTTTGAGCCGCGATTTTTTTCTAACAAATTCGACGTGAAATATTCATTCAATTTCGCATCGATTCTCCGCGGAATGACCTTCTGTATTTCGATGAAATTTTAACGTGGTCGTCTGTTTGTGCAAGCTATTCTAATGAATAGTAAATCGCGATGACGAAAGAATACATTGCCTCTCCATGTTTGATGGATTAAAGAACTGTTTTGATTCGGGATAAAAAACGTTCGGAACATCGGGTATGTTACGTGAATTAGTAAACGCGATAAATCCGAACGTAAATACCGTGGTAAAATAAAAATAGCGTCAGGGGAAAAGTTAACATATTTCAACAAGGACATCGTTGCAACGTCAACAGCAGGAACGTTTATTGAAGTTTCGTGTACCGATGAACTTCTAATCATTAGACTGTAATGCAGTCACGCTAGTAACTCAATATATACGTGTACACGCTCCTTTCAGCGGATCGATATCCTGTATATTCGATAAGCTTGTCGATAAACGCAGCAACTTAGTTACACAATGTACACATTACGCGAATTAACATCGGCCGGAAACTAAACACGAAAACTATGCTTCGTTCGACGGGTATACAAAGATTGATCAAAGTCGTCGGATAACGAGCGGACAGATAAGCGTTAACCTACTTTTCGCTGATGAGATTCAAATTTCATCGAGGATGTTAGGTAATCTTCTTTCGTCGAGTTAATTTCGGGAGAACAAGTCGATTCGTGCGAAGAGGATCATCGAGGAACGATAATCCCACGAGCAATTACGAACAGTTTGCTGCATTTTTGCTCCGCGAACTGTGCCCTAGCAAAGATCTCGATGCCGGAATTTTCGTGGAGCATCGTTTAATCCGGCTCTGCGTGGACCGGCTAATCGAGAATGCGAAATCCAATCAGCGTTGCAAAGCGGCTGAAAATTAGTTTGGGCTGAATATCGAAGAGCCAGTCCTTTGCCGCGCTGCCCTGTACACGATGAACCGTGCAGGAGCCTTTGTTACGGCTACTCGGCCTCGAAAAGACCCCACGGTTTTCGCATCGTTAAATTTACAAAATATGCCGGATCCAAAGTGCCTCGTCACGACGAATAATCCTGACGACAGCAACAATGTGGCTTTTCGCAACGTGGATCCTGCCACATTCACTCATTGTGAGCCCGCGCACGTCGCTGGATCCGTAGCGAATAATCTTGTGACAATGCACAAATTGAAAAAACTTGGTTCGGTCGGTGCAACCTTTCCCATAGCCATCGTTATCGATTTTGCTACCGTGAGAATTGTTAAATTATCTTAATTGACATCCGTCATTTTCAACGAACGCTCTCCATTAATTTGCGGTGAAATACGATTAAAAGTTATTTTGTCATTTTCGAAAACAGGTAGTTCTATTGTTCCGTGTAAAAGGTCAAATGGTTCCATTGTTTCCGTATAAATGAACTTCGCATACTCTTTGCACGACAGTACGGAATATGTACTCGTTAAAGGTATTACTTTAGAAATGTTCAAATTACACGTATATCGTCTAATTTAGGTTTTAAAAAGGTTTGCACGTGTTCTATCGCGATTTTGTTCGCCCGAGGCATTGACCTTCCGGCAAGTTTAGTTCGTATCGAGTAACTTGAACGATAACCCAGATTATGGTTAACACTGTTGATTAGCCGGTTTATTGGTTGACCAAAGGATGCACTCGAGTTTACACGCGTTCCGGCAACGTGATCGCTTAAGGGCTAGACTGGGAGCTGGCCCTTCTCAGAGCGTAACATTTCCAACGTCTCGACGGTTTAATCGTTCGGAATAATTGGAAGATGCGATAGGGAGCTAGCGGGCCGAAGAAGCCATAATTTTCCCGGATAAAAAGTAAACGTCGCGACTTGGACCGCGACGTTCATCTTCCGCGTGATTTATGATAGCAGCTTGAACTATGGCCCGGTCACAAAGAGATTTTCCGAGGAAAAGGAGCATTTTTCGCGACGATGCTCTGGAAGGTAACTATCAATCGTCCTTCGACGGCTGCGCTTGATAATGATCAATTAACGTTCGTAATGGATCGTTGCAACGTGTAGCTTCGTAAATGGACGGACGAGAATTAAATGTAGTGCTGGATGTATTAACTGAGAGAGTATGATCGAGGGTGATCGACCTTTGTCGATGTCTCGTACACTCTGAATAGTAATTTCATTCGGTGCTAAGTTCCACATTAAATTATCGGTTTTGTAATATAGAAAGTCCGACACGATTTGACAAGGTATTTCTGTATCTCTACTTTTTACGGATTACCACAGCGATATCCTACAAATCCAAGATAAAGCGAATGGATCTATTCCTTTGATTAATATCTTCCCTTCTTTTTATTTCGCCAACGAGAATTCATTCCATAATGGACGTTCTTTTATCCTCCCCGAGAGCCATCAACTAATAATAAGTCGAAGGTATCGAGAGTCCTTCAGCGTCCAGCCTCTCTTACAACCGATCGAATTTATATGAAATAATCCCTGGAAGGATTCTACAGTCCACTCGTTTTACTCGACAATCAACAACGAGCATTCAAATGAATCGATAAGAACCATGACGAACCCTCGAACATACGTTGTCGTAAACTTGTTACGCTGAGCTGATAAAGATTTTACATCATACACGAGTACGTACATCCCGAAACGACGTCTTTATCCAACTATACTTGTACCTAGTTCGCAGACACGTGAGACTGTCCCGACCGGAAGCTCATTATGTCTGCGCAAGTTCTTGAACGCCCGAGATATTTACGCTGATCTGGGAGATTAGGCTTCGCCGTCTGTTCCTCGTCGGCTTTCATTTTCGTCGACGAGGCGAATTTTGCGCTCTTCAAACCTTTCGTGTCTGGAGTGTTTAATTCACCCGGGATGATACAATCCATCTTTCGATTCGTATATGTCCATGTAGTATCCACTCTCAAATTTAAGAGTATCTGAATCTCTATATTCTGAGATTCCTACATCGTTAGATTTCTAGGTCTCCCTGTACGTTCAGATTTGGAGGTATCCAAATCTCCATATCCTCGAATCCTATATCGCTAAATCTTCGGATTGCTGTGTCCAGATATGGAGACATCTAAATCTCTATATTCGCAGATTTTGTACTACTAAATCTCCACATCTAAATCTCCGGATAACCTCAACATCCTTAAACCCCTAAATCTACGAATTTATTTCTGAACCTAGAGTCTCCCATCTCCCTAATGGTAGATAAAGATCATAAAAGAGCAAAGTAAATGCTTTTGAGGTATAGTGTACGTCAATCGTGAACAAACGTAGCCCACGATACGGTCGGCGATCGTGAACCCTTTCAGTTTCAGCTCGTCGAGGCGATTCATCGATTCACGAGCAACGAGAGCTATCGACGAGAGGTAGGATCGAGAGAGCATAGAACACGAAGCAGGAAGAATGAGGAGCACGAAGAAAAGTGTAATCAGAGAATGGCGCGGGGGCAACGCGTACGAGTGCATAAATCATTCCACGTCGGAGGATGCATTCTCGCGCGTGTCACTCGACTCTCGACTTCCCGGTTGGTTTATTGTAAGACTGGTGGAATGCGGATCATCCGTTACGCGGCTGTAAACGCGCTTTCCGAGCACCGGGTACTGCACTATCGTGCACGGTAATTTCGCTGCTCGATTAATCTGCAATCGTCCTGCGGCGTCGCGCATACGAATCACTCGTTTCAGCCGGGAAGAAGATGAAACTGCGATCCGGTGAACGTGGCCAGGTTACGAATATTCTGGCGAAAATCGTATCGCCCGATTTAAGTTATGACGTCGGCGACTGCATTGCCTCGTCAAAAACTCACCGAACTCAGATTTATGTCGAGAGAATTCATAGAAATGTGGATGTGCACGGCACAAGTTTAATTTGGATTTTTAATACAGATGTCACGCTAAGGTGTTACGTGACTGCTTATATTTCTACCTTCGATCTTGTTATTCAATCTGAAGGTCTTGATCCTGAACTGCTGAGTGTAAAACGAGTTTGTTTTTTAATACCTCTAATATATCGAGTATAACCCATTTAACCCTATCAGACTGTCTTTAATTTCAGATTGAACAAACTCTTCAAACAAATTAATAATACTGAACTCTAATTTGGAAAAGTTAATACAGTACCTACATTTCTTGTTGATAATTGTACCAATTAAAAATGCACGAATACGTTGCAAAAATATATACAAAGCTTGAAAAGGTAAAGACGACAAATACTTTCACGGATGACACACCTAATCCTTGTTCATCGAATCGCCAAGTAGAGCTTATAAAAAAGCCTATCAATTGCCGAAGTGTGTCAGAAATATAATAACATCAATGACGAAGGAGGCGTGTTAAAAGAAAGTTGATCGTCGGTTTTCTAATTCTTGTGGAAGGCACGGAAAGAAGAGAGATACCGACGTGTACGCATTATCATGCAAGAAACGCTGCATTCTCGCGTGCATCGTCTCGTTTCACGCCTGTGCGTCTCTGGTCGGAATTCGGGTCACCCGTTAGACACTCTCGTTCGAGGCGACTCGCGTCAACCTGCAGCGTTTCCCAACCGTTTTCCCACGAAAAACTATGCTAATAACACGGTAGTTTCCCGACAACGGACGACATCGTGAAAATCTCGTGCGAGTGTTCGATACTCGTTCGGCTCGATTGAACGTAGCACAGGTAGCCGCACAGGTGGCTGGATAATTGTTCGCGTTAATTGAGCTCGTTCACCTTCGTTCACTTCCAAGTGATTGGAACCTTCGAAAATCAACGGCGATCGCTACTCTTCGGTTAGAACTTGTAAACATTCCGTTGCGTAACGCATACCAGAGAGTTCATGCACGAGTAGTTATTAGATGAATTTCGAATTAGAGTTTAAGAATCTAGAACGTTAGACAGTAACGTAGAAACTCACCGTTTCTCTTGATATAACAATTTGTTATTTAAATACGAAATTGAAAGAAACGATGGTTTGTAAATATCTGAGGGAGACAAAGTTGCGTCGTAAAAAATTTTACGACGTAGGGGACTGTGTCCCTAGGGGACGTTTTATGACACGAAGGAAATCCTAACTACTCTTTCATTCCTGGCTAGTCGATTTTCGGATTGAGAACTTTGGAATTTAGAGAGACGGAAACTTGGAAGTTAGTAGATTTGGAAATTTGTGAACTTTCAAACTTACATTTTGCAATTTCTCAAATTCCCAAATGTTTCAACTTCTATATTCTTATATTTTTAAAGACCCAAATCCACGTATATCTAGAAACGTCTTGGTTGCCAAATTCGCGACAGACACGACTGATAAACCTAGAATCTAATAAATAAAAAAAATGTCGGAAATTTACCGACTTGTACGAAATAAGTATTAAAAAATTCCTCGCTACGATTCGTCGAGTGAAAACGACCCACGCCTGACAGAGCTCGGAAATTTCACCTTGAACGCAACTTTTCCGAATCAGTTATCTGCGAAATATTTTCCGCACGGTTGAAAAAGAAGGTTAGGAAAAAAGCGAGCGAGCGAATGCGCGATACTTGAGGACATCAGTCACTTGGTTACTATCAATTGCAGGGCGTGATCGGGATTAACGACAACAGTGATAAAGAGTGCAAGTAGATTATATCGAACGGAAATCTCTTGTCAGGAACAATTCGGGCGATTACGAAAGCGACGTGGTTGCATCGCGCTCGTCCACTCGTTTCCTCGAAAATGGTCTGCACGGGGGTAAAAATTGACCGATGAAACGCGCATCAAGCTCGTTTTTCGATCCATTGGAAAGAAGGATGAAGCACGATATTGAAATTTGCAGGATGAAATTTTTCAATTTGTACAGCCAATACAAACTGCATGGCCACCAAATTTCTACGGTTTACGATATCAATATTGTTTGTACAATTTTCATTTGTAATCGTATTTCGAAAACAAACAGCGCTTTCGTTAACGCAATTTCACGGTTCATTGTGGGCGACGGGATCGAAAATCATCGAACGAACGGTCCTCGAGAACGGAAAATAATTTCGACGAAAAGGAAAATGACATCGGGGTGAACACAGTTTTATAATTTGTTTTTTGCGATAACGATGTTGCAATTAAAGTACGTTAATTGAATACCAGGCTGACCGTCGAATATTTCGAATCTAACCGCGTTATTTTATCGCTGCGTGTAATTGCGTTTCATAACGAAGCGTTTTTCCCCGACCAGCCCGTCCAAAAACACAAACACTCGTTGCATTTTAAATTCCTTTAATTTCTGCATCCACGAGTTTGTTTTTCCTTCATTACAAACAATAATTACTGCCGGTTTTGTTACATTCTCCTTTCTTGATTCAGCGTATAATTAATAAAATATTTTCGTGCGCGATAAATTGTTCGCGTAGTTAGCCTTTGGTCTCGCGTTAAATTGTAACCGTAGTTCTCGACCGTAGGCGGCGATATAACGGGAACCTACTGTATCAGACGTTTGCGTCAGAGAGAAAGAGAGAGTCCGGAAAAACTAATCCTTTGCATGGTTCTTACGTGATGTTCCGAACGTTGTCAGCTCACGAACCGAAGGGCATGAATAGTGCAGTGGTAGTAAAACAAGCTTCTTTCAAACGAGGCAACTTGATTCCGTGAAACGCAGTCGACACGCTTCCTCGATTAAAAAGGATCGAGCGCCTTAAACGGCGTGTACCAGATTTAATTAAGTGCACCGCGAATGTTTTTCGAGGAGAAGTTAACAAGCATGAAAGCGCACGAGCGAGAGTTCGATATATTAACGCTGAAACCGGAGGAAACTTTTTCACCTAACCACGTTATTTCCACCGAATTTAGTAACATCGATTAATTTAACGATGTTCCCTTCGTTGGACAAAGTTTTAGCTTGGGGTCCGGCGATTCCATACCGGATAACACACTCAACCTGCGAACAAACGCTTGTTCACGAGTGTATCCGGTGCATTACGAACAATTTGGCCAGCGTATTACTGATCATATTTATATGCGCGTACGTGGGCAGCCTATCACTGACGCGATACAGACGCGTCAACTATTTAGTCGACATTCTGTTTGTCTCCGGATCCGGATGCACCTGCCGCAAACTGCATACTCCTGCATGGCCGTACACGTAACACGCTGTTACACAATGGTAATCGCTAAACGATATACGATGTTTGCATGGCGGTTCGTAAAGATTACCGTTCAAAATCCTACTGAAACCTGCCGCGTAATTATACGTCTTTTGGCAACTTTGATGCTTAATTGGCGTTTCGTTTGCGTACCGAAAAAGAAACTGCAGCTGAAAGTTTCATAGGTTCGTTTGAAATTATAATTAATGTCAAACATGACATATTTGTTTTTCGACTTCGATTACTTGAACGAAATACTTTTTCTAAAGAGCAAACTAGACGGTTTTCGCTAACAGTTTATGTAGTGAACAAGTACAACCGCGCTACAGATACCGATACTTAACCCGTTGCACTCTTTAATTTCTTTTACCAACCAACTCTTTAATTTATAAAATAGGACAAGAAAGGGGTTCTCAATGAAACGTACTGCAACAAGGCGGAGTATGTGATCAATATATTTTTCATTTATTACGAGTAGTACATAAATGATTACATATGTATTCAACCAATTTATTTGTGATACCCAAAAGAAATGTCGAGCTACACTCGACATAGGAGTGCAAAGGGTTAAAGATTCGATCACAAAGTTTTGTTAGAATTGTTCACCATGATCAGGTCTCTATATCGTCCACGAATTTACCTAATGAAGAAGAAGGTGGTAGAATTAAATCGAAATTTCCCAACCCCCGATTTTCATTTTCTAACGCCCCAGTAACCCGATTAGAAAATCCAATTTCCGAACTGATCACATTCCCGTTATCAAAACTAATTCCAAAGCTGTTCACCACTCGACCGGTTCCACAAATTAGCTCAAAGTTCAATAACTCGAGCAGAGTATTCTTTAACCTTTTGAACCGTGCGTCATTAGGGTGCGCAAATCCGTCGACGAAATATCAAATCCCTGAGCGGCAAGATCTCGTCAAACAATCTGTCGAGCGGATGAGAGATT
Organism: Megachile rotundata; assembly: GCF_050947335.1. NCBI lineage: Eukaryota > Metazoa > Arthropoda > Insecta > Hymenoptera > Megachilidae > Megachile > Megachile rotundata. The sequence continues at coordinate 20,521,289 of NC_134986.1, forward strand.
CACGAAACGTCCTCGTCGGCTAAACAGCCGTCGTACTTCTCTCGCATTATTCGAAGCACTTTGCGAGCCATTAAGCGTTGGCCACGCTCCGATTCGCGCCTTCGTCGTTGCCTCGGCTCGAAAATTTAGTTAAATCGTCGCGTCGGACAGTTTCTGGACAATCGCCGGCTGTTCATTCGAATGCGAGCGCACGAGAGTTCCGAGGATGCGTCCCGATGAAAAGACCCGGTTGCTTCGCGTACACGTCCCGTGAAATCTCGTTACCCACGGGTTAAAGGGACTCCTTTTCGCGACCGGGTCAAAAGCAATTTCGCCTAAACCTGCCCCTTTTACATCCGTGCTCGTTATCCTTTCTCCTCGATGTCCAACCGTCGAACTTCGTCCTCGACGGGATAACCTGCTCCTTTTCGGGTACACAGACGATAAGGAGATTGAATTCTACGCTCGTGTAATGATCGCAATAACGCGAAACAACCGAGTCAGATAAGCGAACGATCAAGGAAATCGAGGCTGAATCCGTGCCGGATCGAGTTCCGTAAAGGAGGAGGGAAAATTGAAGTGCCTGTTTGTTTCGATGTAAAATTGAATTTTCTAACTCGCGAACACGACTCAAATATCGCGGGGGGCTTTGTGAGATTGCGAATTGTACAGAGGGTCAAAGACGTACAAGTTTGCAATTAACTTTCTCCGTGATGTAGATTCACGATTTGTTACAGTAACGAATAATTTCGTGCAAACTGCTGATTCGTAATTTATGTTAACATTTTCGGTAATAAACGCGCGTCCGTTCAAATATTATTGGGTCCGTTATATCCGATTCGTCGCGAAGCACGTAGCGATGGGTCGAGTCAAACAATTTTATGCAAATTTCCGACGAGTAATAATTTATGTTAACATCCCTGGCAACAAACGAGTTTACATTAAATTATTATGTTTAGCGTTTGTTAATGTAAATTTGTACGATGCGTTGTACTGAATAATATTGTGTAAACAAATTGACATCGATTAATAATTGGTACTAACATTTTCGGCGTAAACGCGTTACCGTGAAAATATTATTGTGTTTGTTGCACTCGGTTTGTTGCGATAAATCACCGTGATGTATCGCGGCAAATAATTGTACACAATCGATCATCACCGTTCGTAGCGTTAAATATTCTTGCCGGTAATAAGCATTTTCGTATTGAAACACCGCGATGTTACGCTTAGTCTCTTAAAAGAATGGCGCATTAACACCATTCAAGAAGCTTTCTCTCATTTCATAATACATCACTGAATAACTAATCGAAGATATTTTTTCTCATCGATCACACAGTTAAACACGAAAAATGATAAATGTGCCTTTCTAAACGTCGTAAAAAGTTCAAATTAGTCATGATTACTGGTGGAAAGAGTGAAAAAAGCAGTGTCAGTGATGCAACGTACGCTGCTAATAAAATGTTCCGATCGATAGCTGAAAGGATTGAAATTACAAATAATTGCAAATATCCGGAGAAACGTAGTCGATCAAAGCTTTCGAGTTGAATGGAAAATGCAGCGTTAAATTGCGGCAAATAAAGAAGTTTACAATGCACACGCGAAAGATGTTCTTTCCGATAATGATTACAGCGGTAATTCGAACGTGGATCGTATTTACATTATTTTCATTGGAGCCAATTTGGTCTCTTTGCTCGTTCATGGACCATTGCGACATACGTTCGTGATGTAAATTTCCTGTTAACTCTCGCAACAGGGACATTCTACTGTATGCTAATATTTATTCATTCCTTGTACGTTTTCTCTCGACGTCTGACAGACGAAATATACGCGGTGAATCGTGATTTCGGATCTCGAATCTAGTTAGAAAAAGAGAAATTCGGACGCGTTGATTCAACTCGAGGCTATTTAACGCCTGTTACAGGTAGAATAATAAAGTCGAGGCATTTGCTAAATATAAATATGGCTAATTGCGATGGATTTAATCGCCGGCAAATTCGGATAAAGCATAAATCGTGGCAGCCAAGTGAAAGCAAACGCAATTAATTAAGGTAAACGCGTTTGTACGGCAAATTAAAGCGATGAATCGCGGGTAAATCGTTAAGAAAAACAGGCCGAAATATAGCTATTAACGCGAATTAACTGAACACCGAGTTGGCAGTCGAGGGCATCGATCCTCGTAACTGCAACGAATCTAAAATTCGTCGATGCGTGGAAAATCCGCGGGACTGCAACGAACGCTCTTTAACGATACCTCTCTATTCGCTCGATACGATTAATGACCGTTAAACACTCGCTATTAATCCAAAGTGTGTTCAAAACGACCGTTTCGGTATCGCCGAATTGTGTTATATTATGTATCAACGGACATGAATAGTTTCGCTCGTTAGAGCATCAATTACTCGTTAATTACCGAACAAAACGAATGGTTCACTTTGTCCCACGATTATACCTATTGACGAGCTGTTCAGGAGGAAATGCTGCGAAGCGCCGGCCGTGGTAAACGATATTTAATTTATATCGAAACATACAAATTTTCTCTGTTGTTTACACATCAAAATAAAACAACGTAATATACGAGATCCTTAGTTAATTAAAAGTACTAGGCTTCTAGTAACGACTACAAAAATCAGTTGAGCTCCGAACAAAAATCTTCATTCGAGAGTATCGTCCTATAACGAGGAACTGAACGAGCCTCGAACGAATTAAAACGCGATCTCACAGTATTAAACTCGTCCGGAAGTGGAAGTCATTCAATCAACGTTCGCGTTAAACAGTTTTTCTCCCCCAGTTCGGGGTAACACCGTTTCAAAAGGTTTAAGAAGCAATTAGCCGTTGATAACGCGTAATTAACCCCTAAGCCACGTGCACGTATGAATACCGAGCATTAATTAAAATGTATACCAGACCGTTGCTAATGGAACGATAAAGGCTGCCTCCCTTAACGATCATCTCTGTTAACGCGTGGTTACGACCGTCAAATGAATCAGAGAACAGTTCAACTTACATTCTGCTTTACTCTCCAAATTTATTTCATAGTTCAGCTACTCTGTTTAATCGCGTTTCCTCCTTGCTTTTGTGTAACAAAACTTTGCAAGTAATAATTTAAAACGAGAACGCTGCGGGTAACTCCATGCTTGACACGAATAAAACAGCATGAAAGGTCTTTCAGATCCTTTTAGAGCTAAAAGTGTCTCCAGACTAATTTCATCGTGTGTACATTAAGTTTCGAAAACTGTAACAACTTTTTCACTGCACCTGATCAATTTTAATGTATTTTCGTAATTATGAGAATCCATCGTCAATGCGTACTACGACAAAGATTGTGAACATGTAAATCTGTTCACATGAGGCTAGGTGAAGGATTACCTTAAAATTTGAATATCTAAGAAATCTTTGGAGCAGTATGTTGGGGAGTCTTTGCTAATGTAAATGCGCTTTTAAACGAGAAACGCAAAGGAGCGAGAAATGAATCGTCATAGCAGCTGTAGGAAAATCGTCGATCACGAACTGTCGATCGACGAGAGTCATCCGTTGAGTTCGACGGCCAACGAGCTCTCGTCGAGGGCTGGAACATTTTCGTTGATCGACAGCCGCTTCAATTTCACGCGACGCGACGCGGTAAAATTCGCGTTAGCTCCGCTTATCAGTCACGCCTCGCTTTGTCGGGTACCGTTGACATCAAACGGCCCCTGGTTTGGTCGTTTCTCCTCGCCTTTTACCCCATTCACCGCACGTGATGATTCGTCTTTGACGAATCACCCTTCACCAACTCGTGACGCTCCTTCTGTGTTCCACATACTATAGCCACCACTTCTACCTACACGGCGGTAAGAAAGTACGGCCATGACGTTCCGAGGTAATTAGTAGGATTCCAGGGAAAACTAGGTAATTCGTAATTGGAGATCCGTTGCAACTGATGCTGAGCAATTGCAGAGAGATGTACAATGGGTTTTGGTCAATTTTTATTAATTGTTGAAGTTGTACAAGTTTTGTAATTTTCGAGTCCTCAAATTTATAAGCTTGCAAATATTCAGACTCAAATTTTCACCTAACATACGGTGGTATAACATGTGAAAATATAACGCGTAGTAATGTAAGATGTAGTAATCCAACGCGTAGTAATCCAACATATAGTATAATAATGCATAGTAATTCAGTGCAAAACGGTCGAACACGTGACAGTGCTATACGTAGTAATCTAAGGCGTGGTAACTCAACGCGTAGTAATCTAGCTCTTAGTAATCTAACGCGCAGCAGTCTAACGTGTATAAATCTAGCGCGTAGTAATTTAAGGTGTAGTAACCCAGCGCGTAGTAATCTAGCTTGTAGTAATCTAAGGCGTAGTAACTCAACGCGTAGTAATCTAGTTCTTATTAATCTAACGCGCAGCAATCCAACGTGAATAAATCTAGCGCGTAGTAATCTAAGGTGTAGTAACCTAGAGCGTAGTAATTTAAAGTGTAGTAATCCAGCGTGTAGTAATCTAGCTCGTAGTAATCTAAGGCGTAGTAACTGAACGCGTAGTAATCTAGTTCTTACTAATCTAACGCGTAGCAATCCAACGTGAATAAATCTAGCGCGTAGTAATCTAAGGTGTAGCAACCCAGCGCGTAGTAATCTAGCTCGTAGTAATCTAAGGCGTAGTAACTCAACGCGTAGTAATCTAGTTCGTAGTAATCTAACGCGCAGCAATCCTACGTGAATAAATCTAGCTCTTGGTAATCTAATGCGTAGCAATCCAGCGTGAATAAATCTAACGCGCAGCAATCTAACGTGTATCTAGCGCGCAGCACATAAAGTAGAATACACAGCAATCTAACGAAGGATTAAACAAGCTGACCCTTACTTTGCTAACACCCAGTACACACATCCCCCGACAATACTTGGAAGAAAGGATGAATTCAACCTCAAAAGAGGTGCTTCAGTGGTGCTTTTCTGTAGCAATTCCTACGATTCCTTTCGAGCTCCACCTGTGTCTCCAACCCCTATTTTCTCACTCCCTTGTTCGTCCAGCTTTCTACCGTTCCTCTATATTGTTCCTGCTTTTCAACCAGCCCTATCTTCCGTCTCGACTCCGTCTCTTTAGTTTCAACAATTTTTTAGGTAAAGTCTCTTTGTCCGAAACCCACGGAAACTTCTCTACCGGCGGATCTTTTTGTTCCACACTTTCTCGGTATTTTTAATCTCGTTTGTACCCTTTTCATTTGCCACTTTCGCGTTTGCTAGTTCGATTTCTAGAAACCAGTAACGAGATGAAATACGAGTCGGGTTTCGTGCCAAGGTACGGTTGCGTAGCAGAGGGCCAGGTTCATGGCTAGGTCGGATGACCGAGCGCCGAGAATGTTTGTAATTCAAGAGAACGCATTTCCGGGAACATTACCCTAGCGTACAACTACTGCAGAGAGAATCGAGTTCTTGACTTCGCTTCGAGTAATACAATCGGGTCACGAAGAACTGCATAGAGAAATTGCTAGCTAAAAAATTCCAGTGAGTAAGACGAAATTGGGTCAGATTAAAGAGTTCGATTAATTCGCTCGCGAGCCTGATGTAATTTTTCTAAATCGCTCTCCGTTAAATCCGATTTAAACAGCGTTCAATCATTTCCCTTTTCGCGTAAACTTATTTTTATAGAAACGAACATTTTTACCAACTTGTATTTTAAGACCCATATGTACACACGTATACTGGTTTCCATGTTGGTTTTTGGTACGCGTTAAAACTACCCCTTTTTACTCGTCGATCTTGCTGGAGAAGCACAGGCAGCCACGGTTGAATTTGTTCCTTTTCCACCTCTCCATTTTTATTTCTCGTATAGTCTTTCGCATGGAAATGTTGATTTGCCGAGAATGATAAAAAATGCTAACCACCCGAGGGTTGCACAAAGTCGGTTGTAATTTTAACGAACACTTTTCGGCAAAAAAGATGTTTCGTTTTAAAACATCGCTGTCGGATGTTCGGTTAAAAATTCAAAACGAATAAATAACTTTCGGACAAATTAGACACTCTATGCCAAATTTATCGACAGGATGTTAAAGATTTCCTGTACCGGAGAAATATTGCCTTAAACTAAAAGCTTGCTCTAAAGTACACGAAATTCTTTCCGTTTTATCACGAACTTTCGTTCGGACGTGACGCTAAATGAATTCGTAAAGCGACTTAAGGGTTGCTTACCCGAGAGTCTCTTAACGCTGAAACTACCCTAAAAAGGTGAAGATCGTAAAAACATGCAAGATTCCAGGCTTTCGTCGAAAATAGCGGAGGGTATAAACTTTCGTGTCCGATGAAAAATGTATAACTCACGTTTCGCCGATGCTCCCCCTTTCCTCGAGGTTTCCTGTAACAAACAATAAAGAAATCGTTAACACGCGATCATCGATTTCCCAGCGAAAGATGTTCGCCCGATAAAAGGAGCCCGTTTTATTTTCGTGGATCACGAGAATTGACGGTGGTCGCAATAACGAGAAAAATCGTAGAAAATCGTCGACTTTGTTCGCGAACGAGCGTCGAACTTCCGGATTATTATTCGATCTGTCGGCTGATGGGTCTCTGGCGATATAGCCCGGCCACCGGCAACATTTTGCTCCGATCGTGTAACGATGGCAATCGAGAGAATCGTTGCTCGAAATGAGTCAGCAGTCCCGTATCTGAGAGACGGAACAATTAATCGATAACGTCTTTCGATCGATGCCCATTGTTCGTAACGAGACGCTCGCTTCTATGATATTTCGCCGACGAAAGAACGAAAGTTTAGGATCGTTGACTCGGATTCATGTGCAGTTATTGCATCGCGGTGCTTACGAACTAACGTTACCGTTATAGCGAGCAATAAACATTATCGTTAAAAGAACTGTTGCGATTTCATTTTCTGAAAATTTGACAATTTGCGCTGCTGGAAATTAGAACCTTAACTAGCGTACTGTTACTGCTAGCGTGCTGTGTACTACTTTTTCTAGTTGTAACTACAAGATCACTTCTAGTATTCTCACGCCTTGTTATGGAAAAGATAAAAATTTGTACCGGAATATTAGCTAAAATTTTGATCAGCAGTTTGTGACGATTAGCTTCAAAGACCATACAAGTTTCGATAAGTAGCAAATTCGTAACAAATAGTGTGGCACTTAGCTCGCGGAAGCGTTGAAAATTATCTAGCACGAATATACCGTGTTTACCAGAGATCCTTGCGAGAAGTTCGCACAAGAAATTCCTGCAAGAAGTCCTTGCAAGTAGCTCACGATGCTAGTTAAATATTTTGTAACGTGAATTATGTAACAGGGATTTGCGAGCGATCTTCGGGAACCTGCACTGTTTTGGACGAAACTTTACGACGATATAAAGTCATTTAAGACATTAACCATACATAATAACCTATAGTACACGGATCTTAAAGGAGACGAAAACAACTAGTAATACAAATCATTATAAAAGTGAAATAAATTTTGTTAATCTCCAAAAATATTGAATACTCTGATATTTCTTATTTTCGAACTTGACATAGCGTAGGAAATTTATTACATCGCTAATGCAGTTCCTAATAAAATTATTTAAATCGCAGGTGAAAGAGCGGAGCGAGCAAACACAAAACGAAATGTAAAATTCGCCGGTTAATGCACGAGCATTTAAACTCGAAGATTAATTAATCGCGAAGCCCTGTATAATTCGTTGAATAAGTTAGCGTGGCCATAGCGAAGTTCGTTTCAGCGTGCTTGCCGAGATAACGCTACTGAAAAGTGTTGTTTGTGGGCCATAACTCAGCTGCCGCGTTGACACGACCTCTTAACCTCCGTTTCTGCCGGGCGTATTTTAATGCGCCGCTAATTTAATTTGCATCGTTGGGCATCGTTGCGCGTCGTTGATTTTCAAATAAAAGATTCGAGTCGACGGGAAATCGATGGAAAACACGTCGGTCGGGCGAAATAATTGATACGTACAAGAGAAATCCATTTCACCGGCAGTTTGGAAATTAAACATCTATCGCTCGAATCGGCGAATCTGGGCCGTCTCATTCAAATGAACCCCCGAAGGAAACCCACTCTGCTCTCGACGTATCTTGATCGTTCGAAAGTTTCGTACGGCAACGTTTACCCCGACGGAAGAGCCTCTTCCTCTCGGTTGGCTCTTTATCTATCTTCGATGAGACTCCATTCGCCTCGACCAAGAAAATTTAGATATTCCAAAGTTCGGTAAATATCGAGATCCGTTCGAAACGCGACAAGAAACGGGCTACCGTTGCTTCTTCCTTCTACCGTTTGCATGATTAACGCGAAGGAGGGCTGCTATGCTCTCGACAAGAATTCGCTCTAATTTCGAGACAACGCGAGATTAATTGGAAATCGATTATTTAAATCCACGACAAAGGCGAACCGCCCTCTAATCAAGAGAACATACAAACTCCCGTTGGCAAGGCTGCGCTCTAACGTTAACGAGTTTATCGAGGAAACTAATATGGAGGGGACTAATTAATTAGGGGAGAACAATTTTCCAGAGGATACAAGGAACGGGCCAAGGAGCACAATGTGTACGCGTACCACGTCACCGAGTCTCCGAGTGAACAGCATTACGTGTACACGCGTGCCTGTCACAGGTCGATAAATTATTCAGCAGAAGGACGAACCGGCGACAGGCATCCTGAGCTAATTAACCTCGTTATCACGTGTGCGAGGCTCAAATGATCGGACATGTCCTGCAGCCTAATCCTTTCGAAACCTTCGCCATTACGACTTAAGTTGAACCCCGAACAGCTGTCACTGAATTTCGCGATTTCTCTCGTCTCAAAATTTACAAACTCTTTAACTCTCGGATCCTTGCATTTCCAACGTCTTAAATTTCCAGATTCCCGCACTTTGAAACTCTGAAATTTCTACGTCTGCAAATCCCGAAATTCCCAAATACATGATCCGTAGAGCAGAGAACGTTTCGGCGATAAGTGAACTAATCGTCGTGGGTTCGAGGGATGTGGAATGTCCGTAGCAACGGAAATAGGATTCGTACAGGTGACGCACGTCGATAGAAGGATTTCGAGCAGACCGTTCCCTCGCGCCCGCCTACTAATTAACCTCGTTATTTCGGCGACGCTGACAGAACATATTTGTCGCTGCACTCGATTCTAACGGGAGACACCGTTTACAAGCTGAAGTCGACGTCCATCGAGTTCGATGACACGGAGAATCGACACGGATTAATGATGCCACGTGTTCATATTCTATTCCAAATTGTCGACAATTTTAATTGTCGAACTTTTTATTATTGTAAGATCGCAAAGTTTCTCGTATTTACTCTTAACGATAATAATTAAGGATAACTTTCCGCGTAAGAACATTGTCAAACTTTGTTCGTGTCTGCGTTTGCTATCGATTAAAGCGTTGAAATTCAGCAAGAGTAGACCTGGAACTAAAAGGCAGTCAATTTACTCTGCACTTTAGTTCCTTGAGAACACATTACATCATCCTAAGTGACGTCTTTAAATTGATTTAAGAAGGCAGTTAGGCACCCGGCACTGCGGTAAAAGATAATATTATCCCTGAGGGGAAGCTCGTTCGTTCAGGTGCAACCGGGTTAAACTAATATCGTCGTACCGGTTGATTTCTCCGGGTAAAAACATTTTCACAATACGACGATTTTCATCGAATGCTCGGCGAAGATAAACAGAACGGATACGGGACGAAAAACGTGGATACGTTTCGAATCAACATGGAAAACCATCGAACACGAGAGAGCAACAGCCAATATACTGGCGAGCTTGACGTCTAAATAGAAGTTACGTCGAGTATTCTCTCAGAGAGAGGATTTTCAAACTAGCATTCCAGTTCTTTGAAGAGCATTCGATGCTATGGACCGAAAGCACGCGATCTTCTAGCTTTCCTACCAACGAAATAATCTAACCAACGTCACGGTGATCAGTTTCCATGAAAGCTCTTGCGGACTGTTTCTACGTGCTCTTTCGGCTCCCTGAATAAACGACAAAAACGATCTTCGTTCCAACATGGATCACCGATGTAACCTTATCTGATTAAATCAGACCAATCGAAAATTCCGATCATTCGCCAGATAAAAGCTTCTGTGAAACCCTTTGGAGTAGTCGGACAGAAACCTTGATGATCAAGTTTCGTTAATGGACACTAATTTCCAGGCAAAAAACGTGAAACGTAGAATTTTTTCGATAGAAGAAAATTTTCCTTTAACCCTTTTCGTGATCACGTTTCACTTTTAAGGGCAACATCGTACGGCTTACAGTGAAAAATTTCCGGTCCGAGATACAATCGAGAAATCTTGTTCGTCCGAACATTGCAGCTGGAAGAGAAAGATTTCGACTGTCTGCCAATTTTTCTAAAACTTTTTCAATTTTCCCTGGACGAGTTTCGCCGTCGTGTCAGCATTTTTATCGTGCCATCACGGTTACGCCGCCGAGGGTCCATTTATTATTGCGTCTATTTCGCGTGGTTCAAAGAAACTTCGGCTCCAGACATTCTACGCATTCTGCCGATAACCAGCTATGCAAGAGAAATTCCTTTCACGTAGTCAAAGGACACGGCTAAGCACACACGGGCGCACGTGCGCGTGTACCAACGCACAGGTACAAACAGGCTTAAGGGCTTCCTCACGCGTGTTAACTGAAGCTACTTGTGATACTAGGTTATCGCAAGGGATGCTACGGTGTAACGGGATTCGCTGATGGTGCTAGATTCGCATTGCTCGCATTCTGGATCCGTAGCCTAATGACCAGGAACGGAACGGTACATAAAACACAAATTAGCATGCCACGATAATGGATCGCGAGTTCCGAATTGTCTATAGGTCTTCCTCGCGCTTATCGACCATTAGCTCCACCGTAATTCTGCGCCGAGCATCCCCGAAACCTATGTAGATGACAATTGGACCCAAATTTATCGTCGGGTCACGAATGTACACGCATTCACGATGTATCAAAGTCTGCAAAGTAAATCATTTAATCGTAGGTTGTTTTCATAGATTTATTCGTATCCCTCGATATATCATAAGCATTCGTAACCCATTTGTGAGATTCGGTAACGCCAGGAATTAAATTCGAAATTTTAGAAACTTGAATTTTTGAATATTGACAGGGTAGGATATTAGGACCTTAAGACCTTGGAGTCTAGGAACCTCTGGACCTTGAAACGCTTGAACTTTGAAGTTTGGATGTCTTGGGAACTTTGGAAGTCTGAGACTTTGGAATAGAATGCGTTAAGAATTGTCGTTTTCGAAAGTAGATTCAAAGGGGAAAATGTGAAGTTGAAAAATCAGTGTAACTTTCGACGTTTAGAAAGAATTATTTCTATTGCGAAACGAAGAGAAAGGTGAGCGACCTTGAGAAAATGATTTTCACCTGGCATTGTTACCCTCGCGTTTTAACGAGATCCTCGATGGGGTGAATATGGGTCAAGCGTAGGGGCAAACGGGGACGGCATTAACCCCGAGCAAGGTGCAGAAAAAAGCTCTGCTCACACAGGGTAGCTCCGACTGTCGTTCCTGTGAAGGTCTCGCGACGTTCGTTACGACTTATCGATCCCATCCGGTTGAAATTGAATTAAGTTTCTCCGACAGGAAAACGAGGGAGCGATAGAAAAGGAAGAAAGGAGAAAGGAAACAGTAGAACGTAGCGAAGAGCAATAAGAGACTAAGCAAGCGCGATGAGAAAAGGAACGAGAGAAGCTGGAAGACGTCTCTCGCGCGGAATTCGCCGCGTTAGCGAGCAGATCCTCTAATACCATCGACACCGGGATTCCAATTAGCCACTTTAACTGATTTCCTAACCGTAATCGAATCGAATAGTTTCCGCTTCTTTCGCGAAGGGAGAGAATCTGCCGAAGAAAGGACCGTCTTCGATGCAATCGACGTCTTCGAAAGGAAATGCTTTTATCCGATATTGTAATTTCAACCCTTGCAGCGATAGAAGTTGAAAACTGTTACGTGACATCGAGTTTGATCCTTTCGAGAAACCTTCTCACGGTTGCACAGTATGCAACTGTGTTGTGTAAATGGCAAAATGCTAGAACAGTAGACACGCGCGAGTCCTATACAATAGGGTCTCGTTTGGAGTAAAGGGTGTTTGTAACAGCTACGATCGACACCTGTGTACGATATTAATCGAATATGGTTTTCGGAACTGTTCGAATTTCGGTTGGACGGTTTCGTTCGTAGCCGGTATTTAAATCGAATTTGGAATCGGTACGCGGTCTCGTCAATTTTCCACGCGTCCAGATTAAGTTGGTCGGAACATAGATTACGGTGACGCGGACGTTGCTGCAGCTTCCGTATCCCGGTGTTCGGAGCCGACGAACCGTAACGTAATCCTATCTCGTAGCTCATGCCTCGATTCGTCGCCGACACGGCTCGCCATCCCGTTTCTGTCGACGTGCATAAAACACGACGCTCTTGACGCGATTACACCCGTCGAGTCGTCCACCAGAGTTTCGTCCTCGATACGAGCTCGCATTATGCATGGCTTCTATCACGCGAATTGCTGCCGTCAAACACCGCTGCCTAATCAATAATATTCCCTCATTTTAATCAACGCTCAAACGATTGCTTATCAAAAATTTACTCGAACCAACGCGTCTAATTGCTATCACATTTAAAAACTTTCATCCTTTTTCCAATCTCATCTCTCAACATCCCATGTTTTAAAACATGGTCTTTAGCTAAACACTTGTTGAACTGTCGTACATTTTAAAATCGAAGTACTCGATTACAAGTGAAACAAGGGTTTAAAGCTAAGCGACGGATTTCACAAAGTGAATCGCTCGAATAATCTAAAGTCGGAAAATAGAGTTAATTCGCAGGGGCCGTTAATTGAAATTTAAAAATCTTAAAGTCAAGGAGAAATAGCGTAGGAGGAAGTATCGAGACGTCGGAAACGAATTCTTCAGTTCGACAGAGCGAAACGAAACCGGCAGGTAACGAGACCGAAAGTCAGAGAAGGTTAGCTACTTGGTGGATCCTTTTGATTCGGTGAAAGGCATCTCGTAGCATCTTCAAAGAGTTCCCCTTACCGAGGAACCAGCCACCGGACCGTAAAAACAGAAGAGGGAACTGCTCGCTTTTAATTTCGCTCGGCGAAAAGCCCGTCATCCAAGTGAACTTGGCGCTAAGTCGATGAGCTGCGTGCGGACCTCTCTGCACACTTTGCGGTTTCAGACTTTAAAGCATCGAGATTCTGCCTGCTTATTTCTTCGAATCGTTTCTCGCTCGGCTGCCGTTTCAACATCGAATTAAACGCCTTCGGTGCAACGAACCGTGTTGCCTCCTAATTGTCTTCAAGCAGCTTTTTAACTATTTGCTCGACGTTTACTATATACTACTATTTACTATATACTTTACTATTTACTATATTTGTGCTAATTTTATCTCATGATTTCGCAGAAATTTTACCAACATTAACACGTTACTGACCTGCGAGTTTTTATAATTCAAACCTTGTTGACCGATCGCGAGCAGACGTGTTTGCACTTGCATTAGCTATATTAATTTTAAAAACTCCGAGTAACGTAGATACGGGAAAAGCTTTCGCATGATTATAAAAAATTACATTTCCTGGTATTCGGATTTTCGTTACAGTTCTAGTGCTGCAAACATTTCATGACGTTGCATCGCGAGAAGAAACATGGGAGTTATGCACTTTGGAGGTGAAATGTGGCCTGAATCGTTAACCCATATTTGTACCTATAAAGCAGACGATTCGCCAAAGGTTAATTAAATAGAGCACGGATATCTGTTACGCCGACGGTCGTAACGACTCTCTTTATCGCGACCACACCTCCGAATCAGTCATCCCTTTGCAAAAACTAGCTCTTTATCACCGTCTAACTCCTCCTTCGTCTTGCTTAATGACTATTCAATGGCAGAGCGGGCAGGTGTTTCTCGTCGACTCGGTGAACTTTGCAGCGCCGTCGCTAATAATAGAGGCAGGCGGATCCTCCGGTGCAGTCTCGTTTGTAGATGTCTCTCGTTCGGAACTTACAATCACCGCTCCGCAAATTGGCTCGCGAACGCGTTCCTCTTTAACGGGACGCCTCCTGTAATCTCTGTGGTTCGGGGGCGGTCTCGGTTACTCGATGACAGCTACTGGAAAAGATGAGAGGAGTTGCGGGAGCACAAAGCACGGCTAGAAAGCGAGTTCACGAGAGATTGCTGGTATCGCCGCCACACGACACGCTGGAAATACACCGTCCAAAGCGGAAAGATACGCCAACGAAAACGAGAAGCTGTCGTTTGACGAAGAGTAAAGTTTGAACCCCTTAAAGCACCAGTGTACGCCGTTGGAACTTCCGTGTTTTAGCCACCGGTCGATGCCCGTTATCGTTCGGCCGTATTTGTACGACTCTTTTCTTTCGCTTTGCTTTCTGGAGTTGGATGTTGGCTATCTTCTCTCTTATTGAGGAAATCATCGCTGCATCAGTCTGTATTACTATAGGAATTCTGCCGAGTACAGTTCTTTCAGAACTTGGGATACTTTATCAGTTGTGCGAATATCCACATGATTTATGTTCTTATCTGCAATTTGATTATCGTCCGTTTTTGCCTATACCGTTCTTATCTGCAGACATCCCCGATTGCCCTATCTACGATTTGGATATCACTTATCGTCCCTATCTGCGGTTTGGAAACCCTTTGTCATCTCTATCCACAATCTAGATATCCCCCATTGTCCATATTCACATTATGGATATCTGCTATTGACCCTACCCAGAATTTGGATATTCCCAGTCGTCATACATTATGTGGATCACACGGTTGCTGTAGGAGCAATTTTGAAAATGAGTAATCGTGTTTGTCAAGTTAGTCAGCGTGAACAGATTTGCGTGCACGACGTACGGCATAGGTTTATTTATCGTCGTGTAGGGTGTGGCACAGTGCAGCGATGCATTTTGTGCGTAATTCTTGCAGGGGATTGCTGCACCGCGGTCACCAGAGACGGAATTAGCGATGATTTGTTTGCATAAGAGGGTAATTGTACGGAGAAACGGGGTTGGCCGTTGAGCTTTTCATTGCTGGATCCGTGGATTAAACGAGTCTTTTAAATAGCGTAGTTTTGGTTGCAATATCGTTCGTATTACGAGCAAAGGAGTGCGATTGTTACGAAATTTACAATTTAATGTCCATCGTTACCTTGAATAAATATTAAGGAAAAGTTGCAAATCGTTGCAACTTGTGAATTCACAACAGCTGTGATTTTACGTTAATACTACACGGTTTGCACCCCGTTTCGTTACCAAAAGCAGCAGAAATTATTTTACATTACCCAAAGTGGCACATTCAACCTCGGTACATGTACGACCTTTTCAGCAAGAGGGTTACATTATCTCGATAGCCAACCTTTTTCCCCTCTTATAAACTACGCCGTAGACTAATTTGAGTCCTTTTTGCTCGGTTAAAAAGGAACACCTCACCGAGTAAGGGTCGAATAACTTATTAAACAAAAGCGCCTCGACGAACTCTGAAACATGGAACCAAGTTTTCGCCCCGTTTCCTTTAGACTACCAAACGAGAAATTTCGTGGAGCCCGGAAAATGTTGGTCCACGTTTGTTCGTGTGAGAGCAACGTTCGTCAAAATAGCAAACGTGCCCTTAGCAAAGTTGCCCGAGGAGAAGTGGCATTTTGCTGCACGAAATTGTACGTGACACGAGAAGAAAGTTCAAGGGAGTCGGTTTAGAGAAATTGCTGCTAACACAAGGAACCAAACGCTTGTATGGATACTATTTTTCACGTGTATTCGACGTTTTTGGTCTTGGAAGAATAATCCGATCGTTACTCAAAGCTACACTTACCTGTTACATCAATTATTTTTAACTTAATTATCCAAATACAGTCTTTTCCTAAATAGAGGATGTTACGTCAAATAACTCTGGTCGGGACTTGTGTAAGGATTTTGAAGTTTATTTATAAAAATTAAATACTCGTAGAAGATATCGTTGGTACGTGCGCACGAGTGGATTAATAACATCTTGTCGAGTCAACGTGTCCCGAAGTGGAAATCAAGTTTGTATCCAGCGACTGGTCAGCAGGTGGCGGAATATCGTCCCGTTGACGATCGAGTTCTCGATCGAACAACCCGAAGGATCTCTTGCATGCACAGAAACTAAATTCGGTTTGTCTATCGTTCCGCAAAGCCGTCGGCCCTCTAGATACCCGAAGTGAATCCTGGGAACGATCTGGCAAAGCTCCAACCGCTTCCGTTTTCCAGCTCGACTAGCCAGGATCCGCTTTCGACCATCGTCATTATCATTTCGAACTGCCAACGCGCCAGGATATCCTGAGATCTGGTTGCCATCGATCACCTTGTTCCTCTTTTTATACGTCCAAGGAAATTGGACAATGAAATCGTGGTCACGGTTCTTCGAGATCGGTAAATTCGAACGATCCATCAACCGAGGTCATAAAGCGTTAACTTTTCGACGGATCGTTGATCGGCGGCAGGATTTTCGCCGATAAATAATAGACGATGCATCGATAATTCGAAGTGGCAAATTGTATAATTTGGTAATCTGTATTATTGTTCCACTATCGCGGGATTAACATTATGGACGATTATTCGGGCTCGTTTGCCATCGAAAGAGAATTTAACTTTAATAATCGAGCAGGATAATTTGGTGGATCACGGGCCATGACGAGATGCGATTACGGAATCTCTTTGGAATTTATTTCCTGTCGGAGAGTCTCGTCTGAAAGTTAATTCCATGGGCTTCTATATAGCTTGCGCGACTAAGTAAAAGCGTGGATAGAAGTCAAAGGGCATGGATGAAGAGCGCCAGAACCGATCTCGTCGAACTTTAAACTTTGAACAGCAACCAGGCTCGTAGCGCGATCTGTATCCCTCTGTTTAAAATTCTCCATGCTTCATAAATATAATTCTCGCTTATTAACGAAAATCCTGCAAACTTAATTGCTGTATCGATTGCTTCGGGTGTATCGAACGCTATAAATGTTTCAGGCCGTTAAGCACAGAGATTAACCAGTTGCTTTCATCCGACACGCGTAACGTCGAAACGCGAAACTTTTTACACACGCATCGATCAGTAAACGCGAGGCACTCGATGGCAGGTCGTGGTTCTTGCGGAGGGTTGGTTTTGCCGCGTGTTACGCGGTTCCTGCGGCCATCCGCAAACCAACGCCGACAAGCGGACGAACGACCGCTAACGATGGTTAACGACCTCCAATGAAACAATGAACAACGCAATGGCTACTGCAAATTTGTCCTCTCGTTTTGCACGCCTACCAAACACGGATCAACTACCTCATGTTCCAACCCTGTTCATCGATGTCTTTCGTCCGGTGCGAAATTGCAGTCCATTAGGACTTCTTTGATATATGATACCATAACTTTGACTCAGCTTTATCGTAGACGATGACTACTTTTTGTATCTGAAGGTATTTTTACTGTTGGCAAACTGTACAACTCTCCAGTTGGAAAATTTACTGAATTTTTTTGAAGTACTTATTTCTCCATTTTTAATTGCTAGTATATCACATCAACGACAATATAGATTCAGTCAATGAATAGTGAATATTTAGCAGAACAAGTATGAATCGCCTTCGAGACAAAGTTACGTGGATTGAGTTAAAGATAAACTTGGGTAGAATTCGTGACGGTGAAAAAGTAAGGAACACAAATGGACAGAAGCAATCTATTGGAGGTTGACAGACATTTTCAAATGCCCGCGAACAATTTCGACAGCAACGACAGCTCGACAACCCTCTCGTCGGCGAGTCATCCGCGTGACGCGTCCCATTAATTTAAATCGACGTGCCTGGAAATCCATCGTGGCCACGTTCGTTGTACCTCGAACGGACATCGACGTTTTCCCGTCGATTCGTCGGGCGTGCGTAATGTTTGGTCCACGGGGAATTAAGTGGCAACGGGTCGCGTTCGGTCACAGGTGATTTTCCATCGTTGCACTTTTGCTCGGATTAAGGCGAAGTTAACGGTACGCGAGTCGTAGGCGTGACCCGTAGCCTCGTCGTTTGCAATTCGATTCGCGTCGAGTAGTTTCAAACAATTCCAACAATTACGTCCTATTAAATTGGCCCAACTATTCCGGTCCAGTTAACTAAACGTATTTCGCGCAACACGTGGAATAATTCGTGGATCTATGAATTTATGGGGGCAGGTTAACGGGCGCTAGCAATTTCCCAGCTTCGTGCGCGGCATCATCGAAATCGTTAATGAACCTACTTGCCGATTCTGTGCAAGAAAGCGTTAGTTTCGGTTTGACGCAACTCGCAATTAATTGCACCAAGTTAATCGAGTGATTTCATCAAGATTCCACACTTTGTCGAACTTCGTATCGATTATCGATTCACGAACTCGATGAATACATTTGGTAAAGACAGAGTTTTATGGAAAGGGAATAATTGTAGAATCTATTCTGATCTATTTTATTCTATTTTGTATTTGCTACTATTTGAAGACTGTCAAATGATTTCCAGATTTTCGGAAAGGAAAACAATATGATGGTCAATGGGGTTGGTTTTGAAACGAGGTGAAAAATCGGAGATAAATCAGCGCTTCCTGCGACCGAAGACGCGACCATTCTTCAGCATCCTTGTCCGGAAGCTCGATTCCGTTTCGGTTGGTCGGCGCGAACGAGCGTTTCGAAGATTTACGCGGCGCGAAGTCAAAATCGATCGCGGTCAAACTACCGTGCTCGACTTACAGAATTACCATCGATCCTCTCCACCACGGAAACCCGCTACTAATTGTAACCGACGTGATGGCTCGCGTGTTCCTCCGTGATTTGTACCAGGGCCACGATCACGGATCGTCCGATAAATAATTCCTGAGATCGAATTCAATTCGATTTTAGTCGCGATTAATTCCATCCTCGTGCACGGTTCGCTTCTCGCCGAGATACTTCGACGAAAAACCGCAGAAACTTCCTTGCTAACCCTTCACCGTTACGAATTGGATCTTACTCGGTTTAATCTATCTTTCGAGCATAAATTTCTTTCCTCTGAACTTTAGGCAGATTGAAAATATGCATAATACGTGCAATGAAAGCATGAATAAATAAGCACGCTTACTCGTGTCAATTACGCGACTAAATTACAATCACGCTTTAATGAAGGATCAAAATATGCAATTGTCAACCGAATAGCAATGTCATTTTTAATTCAAGCTTATGAACCCGAAATTTAATTGCACTTAAAATCAACCTCGCCACAGAATCAACTCCCAGTGTTTCGAGGCAGCAAAGATATTTTCTAATTCGACGAAAGTTAATTTCCAAAGTAAACTCGCCCCATTTTTTATGCACTTGACAATTTTTAATTCAAACATCGCTGTATCGGCCGGACCGATATATACGCGAAAATTGGCTGCGAGAAAAGTCAAACACGGTTCACTCGAAAGTTCACCGTAAAAAAATCTGCAGGAAAGGGCGAGAACATAATAGGTGAAACAGCCGTGTCGTCGAGCGTCGATTAACTCTTTGTCGGCTGCAATTTTCGCGATCGAGTCGTTGAAGATGACGAGCGAGAAGATCACGTTCAAGAACAGACTTAACCGCGTGTAAGCTTCGGTACAAAGGCAAGCTCGACATCGTGTGACAAGCCGCTTGCACTCTTAAGCGCGTGTTTGTGCGTCTCGACGACGGGGCGCCAAAGAAGTTGCTGGCTCGTTACAAGGAACGCGTCGTGCACGGAATTCGCGACGCGTCGAGCAATTTCGAACACGACGATTCACACGACAGCTTCGAGACACGTTGTTTTCATCTCGAAACGCTTAATGACACCTCGCAAAGGAGAAACGAGCGAATTCTAGGTCCTGGATCGATCTTAGAACCGATAGCATTTTTGCACGTAATGTAGACTAAGGGAGGAGACACTTTCGTTTACTCACAGGGTCTTCTTTATTCGGTGTGGAACTCTTGGCTGGAGTACAATTTATATTCGGCACGCTGGAAGGGAGGAAGTACGGAGAGGGAGCGAAGGGGTGGTTTCCGGAAGAGTGTCATCCGGCACTGCGAATTAGCGTAGCGATAATAAACTCAAGGATTACTTTCACTTTTTTGAATCACGTGCGAAAACTAAAAATTATGACTACTCCTTGTATTCAATATGAAAACCAGCTCAGACAGCAAAGACTAATAAGTAATGGTTTCTTGGCCTTTGGTATGCTTAGACCTTTACTATGCCAAGACTCGCTTAGCACCAGAATAATTAACCTACGAGTCTACACTTCATTCCAAGATAATTAACATACAGGTCTACACTTCACTGCTCCATAATTAACCTTCGAGTCTCCAGTAACATCCGTAGTTATAGTCGCTTTGTAGACGCCAAATAACCTACGGGGAATAATGTTTCGATAGTTTTCCAGGTGCTGTATAGATTTCCACGGTTCTCTAGAGACACGTGCGCCTGCAGCCACGTAAGCTGCCTAGAAATCGTCGCTTCCGAAAGGGAATGCAACAGTTGCAAATGCGAGACGGTATAGCACGAATCCATGCGAAATGGCACCGCGGGAAAGCATCCGCGTGTTGAATCGGCTGAATTCGGAGCGAAGTGCTGGCTCGAATCCATTCGCCGACGTAAATTATAGACGCGTGTGCTCTTCGATAAAGTATGCTGGAAATTCGCGGTATTTCGCGCGTCCTTCGTTAATACGCACACTGCCATTTTGCAAAGTTTCGACATCCCAAATTTCCGGTGAGTTAGGCTGTAAAACGATGTCTCGTCTTGGGTAATACGGAGTTAAAAATAAACTCGGTTTCAATACGAAATTTATACCTTAACGTACAATTTTCTGGGCAGTCGCATTCAAAGCTAGCTAATTATTTGTACATAATGACAACTGAAGAATCTTATACATTCAGCGATCCTTATAACGAGGAATTGAACCCGATATTTAATTACAGTGAAAAGACGAGTCTAGATAATCATATTCGAAGTATACATGTAGTATTCGAACTATATATTCAGTGTGCGTCACGAGTGACACGTTATTGTAGGACGAGGGGTTAATCTCTGAAGCGAGTTTAATCCGGTGAAACGCTACCAGGCTCGCAACGATTTAGATTATAAAGCGCAAAAAAGTCTACCGACGAATATATTTCGTTCAGTCCTACCTTATAGTTGCAACAAAAATATGAAATTAATACAAAATTTGACTGACGCGAACTTCGAAAGAAATGCTCGAGTCCAAATAACTTTCGACGACAGTAAAGAAAGATAGCTCTTGTCTATCCTTCCGTTTCGTTTTCAACGATAGGCCCTTATCGAGAACACGCATCGAAAAAAGAGTTAAAACAACCACGAATTTGCCGCACAAAAGAAACACAATAAACGCAAAACTGCCTACTGGGGATTTTCAAACGCTTTTCACGCTCAAAGAGGCGAACTCGCTTGATCCATTAGATTAACCTTTGCAAAACGTGGTTAAACGTACGTCAAAAGGATCGATCCAACCGCCATTCGATTAGGCTCGATCACGCGAACAGACAAGGAAAACCGAATTACGCTTGCTCGAGACTTCGATCGATTCCCGCGAACTCGTTGTTCTCGTTTCGCGAGCAATCGCCTATCGCTTTCACGCTCGATACGCCGCGATCGAGCCGTCTTCGGAATAATCTTCGCGCACACTTTTATACACTCGTGGAAACAAGCGATCGTTCTTTTCACCAGTGAAAATCTTACGAACGCTTCTCCGATTTCAGTAATTTATGAACGTACACAAAAATTGAGACTCATGTTGCAGTACTGCAACATACAGTTTAGAGTTTTTCTTTGTTGCAATAAGAATTGTTTCAAAATAAGTAGTGATATACGCATGAAGTTGCAGAAGTGCAACTGTACATAAAATATGCACTTTTTCTGAATTAAAAAGTATTGAAATCAGGTCTAATTATTTTCATATTTACTTTTACAAGAATGGTGCACTTAAAGGTTAACTGAATGCCTCCTTCGATATTACCTATACGAACTATTTGATTTAACTTAAAATCGAGTAACACTTCACCTTATCAACAGCCACCCACGTGATTATAGTCGAGTGTAACGAGAGAAGCAATCATCATTTCCCGACTTTATTGGCGAGTTTACGATCTCCGTGAGAAGTGTGATAACTTTAAGAACACTACCAGATAAGTGGAATTCGGAGAATAAACTTCCTCATAAGAGTTTCAGGAAAATAACATTCGACAAACTACTAAATTGTTAAACCCAGTTATTTCAATATATAATGAAAGGTTTGACAAAATCTGAAGTTTCGATATTAACTTCGTGTACTTTTACATCGTCATACCTTTCTACGGTTGATACCGAACGACCTAATAATCTTTGAGCAAACTTGGGACGAGAGAATTCGAGCAGAAAGAACGTGCCCCGTAAAATTCTAAAGTAAAACAGCGTCTAAATGATATACTCCGAGGATGAAAGGCATCTATGTGATCACGGGCCTGTAAAACGCTTTTTTTCCGTGCAAAAATCGCTTCTTGTTTGACGCAACAATTTCTAAATATAGCTCACCGAGTTAAGGGATTTACCTGACGTTGGCTTTGAAACGCTTTTCAGATTCTTCTCGTTCTCTCCTGAAATTTCTTTAAAGATAGACCCGGAGAGATAGCCCGGCATCCAACCTCACCAGGTATTTTCGCGAACAATGAAAAAAGCAAAATGATCCGGCTCGATGAAGCATCTTTTTCTACGTCGCAAACCGAGGAAAATGTTGGCTAACGAGAATGAACAGCTTCTTAAACGGCTCATTATGGTCCGTTTGATAGATACCGATTCCGGCATTGATAACGCGATACGCGGTGCGAATGTCTGTGCTTGACGCAACTAGCCAACGGCTTCAATTTGGGAAGACAGGCGTGCAAGTTGATTTCCTTCGTGTAATTTACGTGTCGATAACATGATTTGTCATAGACACGTATTTAACCAGCCGAGGGTCTTGACCAGCAACACGTGACGCACTCTTGACGCACTCTTTCCACTGTTACTCGAATTTTTAATATTCTTCTTGGAGTTCAAGTCAAATTTGCATAGTCGGTTAATACTAAATTGATATAACATTTCAACTTTCTTTTATCTGATGATAAATCATAGGGAGTTAGCAGGAATCATTAGACTATGCAGTTGCATCATTATTCATAATAGTGACAAAGTAGTATTATGATGATAATTTATTTCCAAAATGAAAACTTAAATACTCTCCTGTTTCCACTCGTGCTCCGAGTGTAGACAACGAATTCGGTAAATCTCGCGAGCACATCCCATAAAATGTGCGATAAAAAAGGAAAGTGTATCCCATAATCCGAATTACCTAACACGGTAGAAAATTGAAGATGTCAGCCTAAAACCCGAAACTCCGGGCCACACCGGTCATTAACATATTTCTGCAGCGACACACGGTAAATGCTCTAGCCACGTTTTGCCTTAAACTCGTTGCCAGAAACGACACGAGCTACGCATAATGAGCATTACGCCCCATTGCTCCCAAGCGTCCTGTAAACCTCGCATTCCGTACACCATAATCCTGTGACATCTAGTTAAGAACCGTTTCCTGTTGCCGACCGGCTAGCCCGTGCCCCTGGAGGATCATCGGGAACGTAATTGTGCGTCTCGAGTTTCTTGCTGGCAACCGAAGATAATACCAACAAGTTCCATTGAAATTTCATCGATAACACCCATTCGAGAATTCGTGCACGGTCACCGGAAGCGTAAATTCTATCGACCGGCAAATGCAAGTTATATCTAGCAGGAAATCCGTCGTAGACCGATACTCTGATTCTATTATTGGCGGTGACAAATGCGACTATCTTCCTGCAAATCGGAGGGAAGGAGCGAGAAGATAAGTGAATGAATTTTATTATCGAGGGCTACTGGATTACTAAATTCTGAGATGGTACCATCTGGCAAAGAAGTTGGTCCTTCTTGAATTTAGTGCTCCAATTAACTACCGACTCGAAATACAAAATTTATAAATTATCACGTAACTATTGCACTTTCGGTACATCAGAGCGATATCGTTTTACGTTCAGACGAAACCTCTATTAAACACCGTAAAGTCGTCTCTTGGATCACCTTCCTCGGATTAAACATGCACTCATCGCATTTCCCGAGCACAATTTGTCCCCGTGTCTCGTTGCCAGCTACGTCGAGCTGGTCGGCCGAAAATTCGTCAGAGTTTCTCGGTTTGTCCTGAGATACCGCGGAATGAGGGCAGCCAAAGAGAAAGGGGTTTGTAATGAATATGTTAAACTGGCCGGGTCTCTGGTGTCTCGTAAAGCTTCGTGTTTCGCGCCAAGGATCCTCGCGACTTTGCTTTAAGGAGCTTTCATTGTCTCGACACGAATAGTTCTCGACGAGAGGAAAGAAAAGCGCGATACAACGTCGGGATGGAAAACAAAGGGGAAGGAAAAGAAAGAGTCTTTTCGAGGGATCATGTTGGAGGAACAGCGCGAAATGTCGCGTCGTCGAGTTCCGCGACAGAGATTCTCGGCTGTAAATTATTTCTTCGTTGGCTAATAGGCGGGCAAAATTACGCAGTGTGTCGGGCACAAAGCGACCAACGACGGCCGGGTCCATTGTATCGGACAAAAGGAAAATTCGGCGAAGGGAAGGGAAAGTACCGTGAAAATTGGACGCGTTCCAGCGGTTTTTGCGAATCGCTCGTTGGATACGAGACTTACGTGAGCGCGACAACCCCTCTTGCCCTCTCTTTATTCGCGTTACTATCGATATGCCGCAGACAGTTTATCGATAGCTGTCGAAACTGAACCTTTCAAATATCTCGGCCTCGATTGTACATTTCAATTTCGCCTCTTTTTTCCTAGCCTGACAGAAGCACACAATCTAAAAGCCAGGTTTGCATGCTCAGGCAATTTGTACAGATAAATCTGTTTACGAGTTCAGTTGTGTTTGTACAATTTCTCAGCTTGACAGTCGATTTTGATGACTGAGTTTCTCTTTCAACGAAGCGACATGTCACTACGCCATTAATTTAAACAATCGATTCTATCTAACTCTATTACAAACTTTTATCGCTATTAACGATTACCTCTTTCATTCCCATTCATTAACTTGGCTTTCCAAAGGTACTCGAAGTCCATAATAACGCGCCAGTTCCATCCTTCGTCATATTCGTTAAATTCGTATTTAACCGCATTCTCTAATCGTTCATCTATATTCAGATTCATTCATAAATTTATATTCAACCATACACATTGTGCTCGATCTCGTTCATTTAATCGCTCATCTGTATTCATCCTTACAAATATCAATTAAATTATCCGGCTGAACAGGTTTCGTGTTTACATGTAACGGCCTACTTGTACAAACTGAATTATACAAGGCAATTTATGCAAATCGAGCGAACACGCGCGGAAGAGCCTGAGATAACTTAGAGATATTTTTCAAGCAAATACCGAACCGATCAGTCATCCGTATTAAATGACTAACCGAACTTTCATTGGAACATCGCGATACATAATAGCCAAGTGATCAACTAATTACCCCGTTACCGCATCAATTAGGACTTTCCCTCTGGAGCCGAAGAAGCTCATCAAAGTTCCGATCAGACTACGATTAAACGTTGCCGCTAAGTGTTCTACGCTTTGTCTTACCACCGCGTCCAATTAACTGATCTCCTCTCTACTGTGGACATAATTTAAGTACTTTAATAAGGTTTATAGATCTTAACAGATCACTTGGTCTTTATTAAAGCTAACAATCTGAGTTACGAAGAAATTTGTCACTTGTTCTTGCACCACAGACTTTGTCCCACACTCTATGAACTATTAAAAAATTAGGGGATTATTCGATATTTCAGTATTCAAAAACATAGTCACAGCTTTTGGTTTAAGATGAAATATTTTTCTATTTAAAGATATTGTACATTTGTGATATCTACACTTTCTGTGCCAGTTATCAGCATGCTACTAAACTCTGCGAAGCATAAACCATACATAATCCACAATCTATAAATTACAGGATTCGTGTTTATTCTGTAGACTTCCATATGCCAGAAGTACGTAAACTGCAGTCTGGTTATGAGCAAGTAAAGTTTACCCTGGAAGATGAGCTCTGGATACTAAACAAAAGTTCCTCCGTTCCAGTTGATTTACATTGCCATTCGAACGATGCATTTTGATACGCTCTTTTAAGTCATCAATACCGAACGTGAGTTGACTTTAGAGATGCAATAGGTCAGATGTAAGGACAAATGTAAAAAGACATTTCTGACATAAGATGTTACATATCTGACGATATTTCAACGACCTGTTACTTTAATAATAAAAGTGATTGATTGGTTTAACAAAACACTTGGGTTGCATTAAATAAACGACTGCACTTGGCAGACCGGTTATACAAAAAATAAAGTCACAACGATAATCTTATCATGGAATATTTCCCTGAGATTTAAAAAAAAAGTACCAGTGTTAATTTCCAGGATCTGTTTGTCGTCTCCAAAGAGTGAAGCGATAAAACAAGTTGCGACCCAGCCCGTAGGAAGAGAGAACACGGAACGAGAAGTGCAACTCGTTGTTAAAGGAACGTAAAAGCGAAACATCGTAGTTGGAAACTGGGGAATAAGAGAAACGACGAGGAGAAGAAGGAAAACCGGGGTGGCGATGTAGGAACCAGTCGTCGTTCTTTCGCTAGATTTCGCGAACTGGCTGATGTTTGTATCGCGCGCGAGAGCGGTGTACGAATTCAGAACCGTGGCGCACAGTTACCAGCCACTTTGCCGGCGTGTACTTTACGAAATTTCCAGTTTGAACGTCTCTCGAATGGCACCATATGAATAGCGGCGACGATTCGCGTGAAATTTACGAACGTTCGACGCGATTTTACCGCGGCTAAAAGGACCCGTGACGGAAAAGCCGTGTCGAAACCCGCGGCTCCGTGAAATTCCAAATCGCATCACGGCCTCCCCGATTCTCCTCCATCCCGAGAAAACGTGTGTTTCGCGCGGAACTTTCCTCGTGCCATTTCACAAATTTCAACGTCATCGACCATGTTCTCTCACCCGCGACATTTTTAGAGAAATTCTGGAGCACAGTATGACTATCATTTTCTATCCCCAATTTACCGAAACGAGTTTTCGACTAGTTACATATTTCGAACTGTACATACGTTGAAAGTTTTCCATACTCGAACGCGGAACAACCATCGAAAAGAAGCGAATGGAACGGACATCGAGAAGAGGTTGCAAAAATTAACTCGTTAAAGAGGAAACTTTCGTTTGCCTGAACTCCGCTATAAAGCTAGCTACTGCAGAAACTGCGGAAACAGCGAATCCTAGACTGGACGTTGCAACCAGAGAGCCATTTCCGACCTGGAAATCAGTGGCACTTCGATGCACTTGAGCAATGGTCTGCAAGGTACCGGCTCGATGAGGCGAAATGCTCATTCTATCGATCAGCGGTAGACGAGAGCAACCTCGCGTGAAATATGCCGAATGAAAATGGACGCAAAATCGTTAGAAATACAAGTAGCCGATGTAGGAGCAAAATGGCTCGATTACAGTCGGAAGTCAAAAAATTTGTCACGGCACAGAAACGGCGGTTCGATCATCTCCGTGCATCACCGACAAACTGAAACGCAGTCGATGGATTTCCGACGGGTTCCGATTTCCAAAGGAACCGACGAATCGGATCGGAAAATGACAAAGGGGTCGTGCATTGTCCAGATCGAAAAAGCTGAAAAACACACGGAACGAGGCAGAATGCGCGGACAGGCCTGTCCGAGGAACAACCGGGTCTATTTTCAACGCGTACGTCAGCCGCGAAATCGCAACGCAGCTGACCGAATTCCTCGCGTTTCCGCGTTCCGATGCCACGCGTCCGTCGACCGAATAAACGCTCGAGAACGAGTCGAGTTAAAAGGGACGGCCCTTGAAAAGGGACCACGATCCAATTATCCAGTTTTCCGGCTCTCTGTCCGTTTCGAAATCCGCGTCTCTCGCGAGCGGCACGGATTATTCCGCGAACTCTAATCCGGTCCGGGTTCGTTGTTTAAACCATTATTCAGTTTGCCAGCGATCCGCAAATACGCCTCGAACGACAAAGAAACTTCGCAAACACGTGTCCTTCGCGATGAACGATGACAGGGATCGCGTGGATTTCCCGTACGCAATAGCTTGCGAAAGCTTGCCGAGCGTCTCGAACCGTGTCTCGTCGTGTACGCAACGTTAAACGTTACGTCATTGATCCTTTCATTGTTACGAGATTTTGTAGATACCATGGGAATCGATGGAGGTCCGCCCCAGGAGGATATAGGCACCTGCGAAGGCCTTCGGGAGGTTATGAACGACTATGAATACCTATGTGTATCTAATAAACCCTTGTGTATGCCTGTGACAGGTTACAGATGCGTACCAGTACCTATGAATACATACAGGTGCCTTAGGATGCTTACGGTTACCGATATACGTCTACGTATGTGTACGGGGGTACACAAATGCCTATAGGCAGCCCTACATTATATTTATCTTCCTTTATGAAGCGGTGGATATTTTTAAAACGGGCGAACGACCTGTGCTGCCAGGTTATTTAACAGCACAGACACGCGGTTAACCGTTTTATAAAAGTTTGAAGCTATCGACATTTCAATCTGAAAAAAACGCAATTTCAAACTCTCTGTGGTCTGAAATTTGCTCTACCGATCATGAAGCATGCCTACGGGGCTCCGTGAATGAATTCGAACTGACATGCTCTACTGACCAACCATAGAAATACTACCACGGGAGATGTTACCAAAGATACCAACAAATAGAGAGTTTAACTGCGGCTTTTAATTTTAAAACGTAAACGAAGCATATCATTAGCACTGATCAGCCGATAAAACCTTCCGCGTTTTCAATTTCTAAAATCAATCTACTCTGCATAACATTTTTTTCTTACTTTCATTAACAAGAGTTTAACGTCCTCGTATTTTAAAATTCGTTTTATTTATGGGGGAAAAAGGGAAATGTTTGTTCGCGTTTAAAACGAGTAACCCTTGCGTTATGGCAGATAACAAAGAAAAGTTTGAAAATTGCCACGTACTTTGAAATTGTTTAAACAACAGGGGACACGATATTTACGCTCGAAGAAACGCGTGGATAGATTTAAAGCTCACGGACGCACGTTTTCGCGATACGTGAAAGAAACGCCAGCATAATTTTTTAACGAATCTCTGCTATGTATACGCGAATTTTCTCGTAGATTAAAATACAAGCGAGTAAACGCATTCTTTTTGACGGGAACTTTTAATTCGCTTTAGTGTATTTCCTTTGAAGCACTCTACTCCGTCAAATTACCAAAGTATATTCTAGTTCGGCAATATTCTGGTCGCAAAGCATAATTGCTCAATGGTTAAGCTCGACCAGAGGAATTTTATCATACTAATAATGCACCGTTTCGCGAGCATATTATGTAGCCACCCTCCACGAAATGCAATATTCTGGAACACGGTTTCAAACAGATAGCGAAGCAATCTTCTTTTGACGAAGACCGTCGACAGAGATTAATCAAACCTAGCCAAGGAATATTTACCTACCTGTAAATACGTTCGCGGGCGCAGTCATATTATAAAATATGTATTGCCCAAAGATCAAAGCTATCCTTTTATAGTTATGTAACACCTTTCTGTTGAATAGCAACATGTAAATTCGTAGCTCGCAGTAACGAATTCCTAAATGGTTAAATCCCTGGATTCCCAATTAAATAGTTAACGAGTGCTGCTGACTAAAGTTTAAATCCTCTTTTTTGAACACTCCACGTTAACGAATAATGTTCCATGCATACACACCAACGGGCTTAATAATAATACTGCACCCGCGAGGGATTAATTTCCTTCCGCTATTTTAATATTTAAACGGTAATCTTCGCAGCTTAAGATTATTAATCGTAAAGAATAATACGCGATTCTGCAACATTTTAAAAGTTTCGAAAAGCTCGAATAAGACTGCGAATTGCACGAGGATTAACGGTAGGAATAATTCGATCGAATTAGTTGAATTTCGTAGATCGAACGAATTTCGAACGGGTCGAAAACCGAGTTCGATTAAGAGCTTGGGTCACAGCCGACGATATATCGTCGCTGCGATCTTAATTGCCTTTTCAATCCCGAAATGTTCGCTCGACTATCGAAATTTCAATTAAAATCATCGCCATCCCTATTACGCACGAATTGTTACGCGCCCATTGAAAAGCCCATTTATACGGCCCTGACGTTTCTTGGAAACAATGCCGATTCAGGCTGATTCGCTTTCGTTCCTACGCCTTTATTCACTCACCGTTCCGTGTTTTACGCCCGTACACGATAAAAGAACGCACAGAGAGGAATGCGATCATCGAGTTCGGTAAATTGAGAGTTCAATTATCAAGCGAATAAGCGTCGCTCGTAATAAGCCGAAAATGTTCCATTTGTTCACAAATGACTCGCATAACTTCAGCGCGATCTTTATTAGTTCATTCCTAATTGATTCGACGAAGAATAAGAGAGAGTTGACCCGATACATGAATTAGATTAGGATTTCCTATAGTTTCAGATCCACTTTCGACAATTTGCAAGGTACAAAGTTGCTTCATTATTATCTTAACGCTCAACCGGCATGGGTACTTAATTTGAAATTGAAAATAAATTTAAAAAATAAACGACGAAACAAATTAATACACACATTTATTGTTTATCTTGATGAAAATCAATTCTGATTTCAAGGAATGTAACAAAATGTGTGTCTTATAACAAGAAGCCTCATTTTTAAAGCTTCAAAAATTCCAAATCTAAAACTCAAAAATACTTAAACTCCAAGACACCAAATCTCTAAATTTCTAAAACCCAAAAAATTCTAAAATTATGAGCCCCAAATTCCCAACCATAAATTTAGGGAAGACTAAAATGAAACAATTTCGGTCAGCAAAACGAATTGACCCTTATTAGCCCTTGTTAACGAATAGTCAGCTTACGCACAGTTATTAAACGAGGTCACGTTTGTATGCAAAACATACTCGTGAGAAGTTAAATTACAAAAAGCATTGCTCTCAATTACACCGTTTTTACGGTCAATGTTTTATTTCTCCTAATGTTACCATTTTATGTAATTACGCTTTTCAAAAGCGAATGCCAGTTAAACGCGACATATTTTATGAATTTTCACCTGCAGTTTCAACGGCGAAGAAATAAAAAATAAGCGGTGTGGTATTCGATGAATGAACGCTCGGGGAATGCAACCTTAGCTAAAACGCATTTTTCACGTCCGCGATTCAAGTTTCGAGTGACCATGTCCGCGAAACCAGTTCGTTTCATACTCGATTAATCTCTGGATTGGCGAAAGTGCCGGACAAGTTTTCGATTAGAAACGCGATGAAATCAATCCAGATTCTGTCTCATTCAACGGAGATAGTAAACAAATGTGACGCAACCGACCGCATTCCTCTCTTATCAAGCAATTACCGGGTAATTGATATAATTTCTGAGATATTAACCCTCTCGAGAAATGCAATCTTAACAAGAATTATCATTATCTTGATATCACTTCATATCTCTTACCTTGCTGCAAGAATACTCAGAAACTTGCATCTCGAAAAATGTATCAAAAGTTACAAAACAGACGTATATGATTCTAAACCTACTAAACGTATCTTCTCGACGTGCGAATGTAAAAAATGATCGATAAAATTGAACCGCGATTAGACTTCGCTGACAATCAAATCTCACCTTCTGCAACAATTGATCATATCACATTGTGTGCCATAATGGCATCAATTTCTTTTCAACGACCCACCCATCCGAGAACGTGATATCACTGCTTCTGTACCTGGTATCTTTGTTCTCTCGTATTAATGTCACGTGTAACAGAAACGTTACGATAACTCACTGGTGGTCCGTATGACCCAGGTACTTATGATTCATCGTCGCTATGAATCTTTTAATAAACCCTAACAGGAACAATGGACGTCCAGTCTCTCCAAACCTACAACTAGTTTACAGTCATAACTCGTAACTTTGTTGTCCCCCTTTTATCTATAAAATACAATTTTTCGTCTACAAAAATTAAAATTTTTTATCTACAAAAATTAGTCTTTGTCTAAAAAAATTAAAACCTTTGTCTAGCAAAAATAAAAATTTGTTGTCTACAAAAATTAGTCTTTGTCTAAAAATATTAAAACCTTTGTTTAGAAAAATAAAAATTGCTTCAGCAAATTTCTAAACGTTCAGTGTGTCAAAATGGTCAGGATAGTGATTAAAGAATTTTTGATGATAGAGTGTAATCAGGTGTGTTAGCGTGAATTTCCTGATTTACGAACAAGCTCGACCGCGATAGTATATCTCGCTCAAATATCGGAAATCGGTCCATTGTGCACAATCGGATACGCGTTGACGATTCGAAACGTACCGCGAGAGCGGTATTTGCGATACGATCGTTTCCGCGATTTCATTTAACCGACAATTAATCGAACAAAAGTTATTTTAGTTATTACTATCGAGTTTGGCAGGAAATTACCGATTGCGTTTTTTTTTTCAATTTTTCGAATAGAAGTGTACGGAAACGATTTAACGTCGCAGTTCGTGTAGAACATAAGACCTTAGATCAATATATTCAGCATCAATATTTTAGGATTCCGGCAATCGATATCGGCGTCTGAAAAGTACCTTCACCCCTTGCACTATTTTAAGTGTGATTCGTGGCGCAAATCTATGATTAATTTTAGACTAATTTTTAATATACTTCTATTTGGAGTCGTGACGCACTTGTTCAACTATGATCAATGTTACTCAAATTCTTAATATTCTTCCACTTGGAGTTCCAGTCTAATTATTAGTAAACAATTGATATCAAATTGACATAACATCGACACCTGAAAAGTCATAGTCCAAGTTAATATTTCGTTTTTGTACAATATTGAAAATGTTCATGAAATAAAATTGTATACTGCTTCAATAATTTTTTATGGACAGTAATTTTTGAAATATGCAAAGTCACAGTACTCTGCAATTGACTGTTTAACGATCGTGTACTTTCAAACACAGCCTGTACCGGTCGAAATTAAAATCGGGTTGTTTGGAAAAAAATAATCGCTCGTGTCGTATCCACGAATTCACGATTATTTCTCCCCCGCCCTTGCTCGCACGGGACGAACAGTTCGCCGGTGTTTTCAACGCGAAACTTTATGGAAATTTCGGTTGCCCAAGCTCGCAGCAAGTGCTTCGTTTAAATTTCATTATCTTGAACACCGGCTAAATGACACGTTCCTCGTTCCCAACGACCCGAGTAAAACTTACCTAGTCGTGTCGTAAACGAATTAGATGATAACAATTGTCGTGTGCGTCGTTGTAGCTCCGAATCCAAAAACGATAAAAATAGGGAGCATAATGCAGATTTCGAGTTCTAAATTTATAGCTTTAATTTATTACTTTAACTTGTAAAATTAACTCTTTATCCTACTGCATCGTAACGCACTCGTGACGCACACTACATTCTTAATAAACGAGACTCGTATTTCCATCGCAATTGAATTTTGTATTCACTTTCAATTATCTTCACATTCTAAGATCAATACGTCTACATACAATACGTCTCTAACTTTATTTTTCTCTATTCTTTTATTCTTCTCGTCTTCATATAGTAACAATAATTACTCATTTGTGTATGACGCAACATCCTAGAAAATTGTAGGTTAAGCGGTTGAAGACTGCTTGACAACGAAACATAAAATTTCCTCTCGTTCCAATTACCTTCTCTTTTTAAATTAAATTGTTCAAGTTTATTATAATATCGTATATTACCTTATTTATTTAAAACGGTTACGACGGACTATTTATAAACGTACCGTAATGCAAATCAGTGAATAATAAAAATGCGAAGTTACATGATAACGTAAACAAAGTTCATCTGGTCGTGAAGAGCGCGACAACTTCAGGCGGATGCTAATTCCGCCCTTTTCTCCCTGACGCGATTATTCGTCTAAAATTGAACGTCAAGCGTAGGCGAGCATCCAGTTGCTATTTTTGCCCTTGTTATCCGGGTAAATAGTATCGACGCGATTATTTCAAAACGCATTTGAAACGGGCAAGTTTGAATAAGTAATTTATTCGTGAACGGAGAACGGGAACGCTCGATGGATACGCGACATAAAACGTTACTATGTGTGTCGCACGGATAAACAGTTATGTCGCGTATCATGCATATTAACATTTATTAACCTAACTACTTTTTGATATCTATATTCGATAATTATTGTTTCCTGTCATTTGCACGTGTCATAGAAGTACCAAATTGTAATTAGTGGTTGATAGAGTAGATAATGAAAAAGTAAAACAATTAATGCGTTCACTGGCACGGTGAAAACGAACTCGTATAGTATGACATACATATAGCAGAGCCGACACTAGGGCCTGCGAGGCCCGGAGCGGGAGACAGGTCACCAGAGTGTAACTAACTGTACAGTGATCGTCGAAGCCCTATCAACAAGAATTGAAATTGAACTTTCTACAGTTCTGAATCAAAAATTTCTGAATGTAACTTCTACATTTTCATCTTCATTTATAAACTGCGCCACTTTCGCGACGATCAACGCGTTAAACGTCAAAATTACTGTAACGTGACATTGACCGTCAAAGTGTTAACTTCTTTGTGAAACGGTTTCACTATGTCAGTAACTGAGAATAAATCAGTTATGAATAAACTTCTCAATGGGTTTGCACTTTACATTCCGTATACAACACACCTACTACGATGACTATGTAATCTTGCACATGCACCACGCGCAATATATAAAACGAATATAAAATTGGATAATAGAAGCACGTCGTATGAAACACGGGATGAGCGCCACTGACTAGATGTACCGATGATTTAAAACACGTTCCGTTAAATCACATACGTATGCACATATTAGAACTGTCTATCCGTGGGATGAGACCCGCCACTCCCGCGAATCCCACGGCTAAAAAATGCCTGTGGCATCTGTGACATAACCTATCTTGGCTTCGTTTGGACATGTACTAATCATAAAAATGAGCGCGCGTCCTTTTGTTTCGCACAAAGTGTTCCTACTATATTTTTCACACCGTAGACGCGTACAACGTGGTAGCAAACGATGCTCTTTAAACTGAACAGCTTGGAGTTCAGAAAAGGGAAAACTTTATAACATGCGACTCGTACGCGTGGTATGGTCATTGATGCATCAGGTGTCAGTCACCTCGAAAGGGTACGCGAGTCTCACGTGTGCGCCTTCCATGTACGACCGACCTCGAGAGTGATCTCGAAGCACGTGCCTCGATACAATTTCCTCACAGCTCACGTACACACGTATAGAACAACGTAAAATTAAGACTCACCAATTTTTCAGGATAGATATGTCGTGACGGATTCTCCTTGCTCTTCCTTCGTCCGTCGTTCTCCTTGCACGTCCTCTGTACCTTTCACCGTTTCGCAACGTGTCAGCGGAGGAATTGGTCGAATAGCACGGATCCGGGACAGTCACTTGTCACGAGTGTCGAACACGAGGATCACTAGAACGAAACTCGACGACGTGGAGAAACGTCGTTCACGATCGTACCGGTACGATCACACTCCGAAACGCGCTACGAACACGACTGCTCCATGCCGTGCCATGGATCAGCTGCTACTACCGCAGCGCTGCCGCGCGTTGTGGCACGCGAGTGAACTAAGGAGTGGGGGAAGGGCGGGAACGTGACGGGCAAACACGCTATTGGTTCAATTTCGAGGTCGAGATCTGTGCACCGACCGAGATTCAGCAACAAACTGTTTCAAAATTATAATTGTGTACTTGTTCGATGAAAAATCTTCGTAAAAATTCGCTAAATTCCATTTAACCCCTTCAAACATCACTTGTTCCAAGGAACACCTTGCATTACTCGAATCACAGACTGATTAATAATAATGAATTTTGGATTGAAGACATTACTGTAGTAAACTGATGTCATTTCTTAATTCTGCAAATTCCTGGACACGTATAATGTATCCGAAAAGTATTGTTATATGTTCTAAAATCGGAAGAGAATAAATATTTACATAATAATGTATAAAGGACTCGAATGAGTTAAGGAAATACTTTTTTAAAATTGTTAAATTAAAATAGATCACGTCATAAAAATCTACCTTTCTTATTTCATAATGAATGCTCCTTTTCCTTCTATTTACTACCTTTTTGTATTTATTTCATACGTGTAATCACTTAACTGTGTCTTAAATTGGCGCCAATGTCGCCTTTTTATAACTGAATTGCTCAGCTGCGCACTATTCCCTCTTAAAATTTGTATTCACGTACAATTAAATTTTTGTAATTGCTTGCTTTGCACAACAATGAAAGAGTACATAACATTATAGTACAGCAAATATTATGATAATCTGAAGATGTCATAAAAGCCACCTTTTTATGTATTTTCATGCGCGCGCTGCAAATTGTATCACTATTGCCACCTAACGGCGCAGGTTCAAAAGAGTGAAGCAGAAAATTGCTGCTCTTTTATAGAATAAGCAGGTTTCACATTCAATTGACTAGAAAAGAACAGTTCCACAGTTTTAATGTAATTCACATAATAACATCATAATTGGATCAAGACAATAAAATCGAAAATTTAAAAAATTATATTTCCAAGTTCGGAAATACTATTGCCATCTACTAAAGAATACCGGCACTAAAATATTTTGAAGTCCATACATATTTGCCTATGTTTTCATTTTGTTATATGAGTGCATCAGGATGAATTAAAGCTGTTGAAAGTAATTCATATAAAAAGACGCACATAATATTAATTTTTGAATTTTGATCTTGATGTACCAAATACTGGTATCAAAAAGCAATTTTGTGTTGTGCTCATTTCATCATTTCATACTAGATGACACTGTCAGCATTACTGTCGAAACGTTTGCTTCATCGTGCAATAATGTCATAAATACTTTAATATTTACATAATACTTAACAGCATGTATTGAAAAATTATACTGCATTATGCAATGATAATGTACATAGATAATTAAAGTTGAATGTATCTTAAATGTACAAACATATTGTATCATAAACTGTACAGGTGAAGTATTGCTATATAATATTCTTATTTTCTGTTCAATGTAATCATTATATTTTATTTTTGTATGCAATATAATATGTTTTATTTGTAGCTTTTCATACATGCATGTATAGAAACACAAAGGTATTAAATCCCACTCTCAAGTTCATTTCATCGTAAAATAGCTTCGACCTAACCTAAAATTTTAGTTCCATTACCTATTACAATTGACGATCATAAATCTAGAAATAAACTATGGCTTGTGATACAAGAATAATATGTTTCCAACATTGCTGCTCGAAGAGCATATTTTGTAAAAATGTTCCAGAAACCTGTCCAATTTGTGAAATATATATTACAGAATATAAGGTTGATCCCTTCCTTGTCCCATATCCTTATAAAAATGCAACATATCAACCAACTTCTATAATAGTGAGACCATCCCAAGGTGATTTCTTAAGTGACTATCATGTTGCTAATGATTTACATATAGGAATAACAAATTCTGATGGAATTATTTTTGAATACGACAAACACGGAGTTATAATAAATGATTATTCAAAGTGGACAAACTGTATTGCATTACAGATTGTCCCATCATCTTGGGATGATCATTGGAACGAGACATTGAAAATAATGTTAAAAAGTACTAAATGGAAGTCTGATAATTATGATGAAACTTCAATGAACTGCTTTAATTTTGTCATAGAATTTTTAAATAATTTACAGTATATAAACATGAAGTTTACAAATAAAGAAGATATGTGCAATGAACTGATATTACCAAAAATCCAAGAAGCAATTAAATATAATACTTTGTTTAAGAAGCTAGAAAATAATGCATATTTTATATTGTAAAAGACTATTTTTCTATTTGTACCTCTTAATATTGTTCGTATAAATATAAATGTAATACATATTAATTTATCATAATAAATTTATTTTATTTATTATTGACACATGTAATACATGAAATATTTTATTTGTTACCCTAGGTTATCTAACAGCAAAATGAGTTATAAAAGTATTAGATTATTTTCAAATTACAAAAAAGGACTTCTTCACTTAGTAAGGAATGCTTCATCTAGCAATGATCAGTATAAATTTGATGTAATTGTTGTTGGTGGTGGTCATGCTGGAACAGAAGCTTGTGCTGCTGCAGCCAGGATGGGTGCAAAGACATTACTAGTAACCCATAAAAAGAGTACAGTAGGTATGAATAATATATCTATCTTAATAGAAAACACAATTCAATACATATAATAATTTTGTTATAGGGGAAATGTCATGTAATCCATCCTTTGGTGGAATTGGTAAGGGTAATCTCATGAGAGAAATTGATGCCTTAGATGGGGTTTGTTGTCGTATATGTGACATTTCTGGTATTCATTACAAAGTATTGAATAAAAAAAAAGGGCCAGCTGTATGGGGTTACAGAGCACAAATAGATCGTGATTTATACAAAAAACATCTTCAGGCAGAACTGTTTAATACACCTGGGCTACACATATGCGAATCTTCTGTTGAAGATTTAATTATACAAGGAGATTCTCCAAATTGTTGTGGAATAATTCTTAGTAAGTACTGGATATCCTTATTTCGGAAACGATTTGTAATGTGCAAAACTTATGTTATAGGAGATGGAACAAAAGTATATAGTGATGCAGTTGTTATAACAACTGGTACCTTCTTAAAGGGTCAAATCAACATTGGTCTAGAAAAACGACCTGCCGGTAGATTAGGCGATGAACCTAGCATCGGACTAGCTAACACATTGGAAAGGATTGGATTTAAACTGGGAAGATTAAAAACTGGTAAATATCCTATATGTTTCTGTATTATACTTCACAACATTTTCTAAGCTTTTTGGTGTTTTTGTAGGTACTCCACCACGAATAGAAAAATCTACCATAGATTTCTCTAAATGCATACTAGCACTTCCTGACGAAATATCAACACCTTTTTCATTTATGAATGAAACGGTGTGGTTGCCGGTAGAAAAACAGTTAAACTGTCACATGACATTTACCAACGAGAAGGTGGCAAAGATCATAAGAGACAACATGCATTGTAATTTACACGTTACAGAAGAGATATCGGGCCCACGATATTGCCCTAGCATAGAAAGTAAGGTGCTAAAATTTTCAGCGATTCAACATCAAATTTGGTTAGAACCCGAAGGAATCGATTCGCCTATAACCTACCCTAGTGGATTATCTTGTACGCTGCCAGCAGAAAAGCAAGAAGAGCTTATCAAGTGTATTCCAGGATTAGAAAACGCTAGGATGTGTAAGTATTATTAATATTTAAGTACTTCTGGTGGCTTCAATATATCTTGTTCGATTTATTTATAGTGAGACCGGGTTATGGGGTCGAGTACGATTATATAGATCCAAGAGAATTGACAAATAGATTGGAAACGAAGAAGATTCCAGGATTATTTCTGGCTGGACAGATAAATGGTACAACCGGATACGAAGAAGCAGCTGCTCAAGGAATTGTAGCTGGTGCTAATGCAGCAGCCAAGGTCTATATATTTTTTTGCGTATTCTATAAATTTCCTACAGGAGATTCACGCCTTTTTTACATGCATTTTTCAGGTGCTCAATAAAACACCGTTGATCATAAGTCGAACAGAGGGTTACATCGGCGTCCTCATCGATGACCTAACTGTCCTAGGTGCAAGCGAGCCGTACAGGATGTTCACCAGTCGTGCAGAGTTCCGCTTGAGTCTGAGGCCAGATAACGCGGACAAAAGACTTACCAGAAAAGGATATGAAACCGGTTGCGTATCAGAGGAACGAATGGCGAAAACGGAGAAAATCCTGTCGAGACTGGAAGAAAATCTCGAGTTGCTCAAAAGTGAAAAGCGATCGATTTACAAATGGAGACAACTGTTCAATGCCTCACAGAGTAGAAATGCTGTTACGAAATCTGCGTTTGATATACTACGTACAGTTGAAATAAACTTGACCATCGATATGCTGATTTCTGCGCTTCCAGATCGTTTCGGACACCTTGCAAAGGACCCGATTATCGCAAAAAGACTAGAGGTTTGAGAATATTTTCTTGTTTCCATGATCCATCGTGTCTCGTTACGAATAATATGAGCAAATCAGTACAGATCCATTGCTAGTTATTATGACCAATCAATTGATCTTGTAGATAGAAGCATTATACGCGTTAGGCATCAAGGAGCAGCAGCAAGAGGTCAATGAAATTCGCAAGAACGAGCAGATGATCATACCACCAAACATAGACTACAGCTTGTAAGTTGAATAATACGAAATGAACGTTAACATCTATCAAGAACAATCATTCTTTTCAACGATTTATTTTAGACCTCGATTAAACCTGTCTACAGAGGAAAGAGAAAAACTATCAGCATTGCAACCATGTACGGTAAGTATATATAATAACAGTATTTTATATTATATTATATCTGTTACTTCTATATTGTAGATTGCAGCAGCTAGTCGAATATCAGGCGTAACTCCCGGTGGTATTTTACGCCTGATATATTATTTAAAATCAACTGTAATGAGCGGCGCATGAGCCATGATTGATCCGAATAAACAATTTACTCAATCGTATTCGTCGTACGTATTTCTGTCCTTCATTCATTTCAGTTAATGCGGTAACTAAAAATAATCCCGATACGTGATCGAAACGAAAGCAAGCTACCGGCTAAAACGTTGAACCAAAGTCTAGAGCGACCCAAATTCTCCGAATGTCGCTCAACTATCGCGAGCAAATGTTCGATTTACTAGTAGAGTAAACATAAGGTTATTGCCCCCGCGTTTTACCACCGGATGCACCATACTAGCACTCATCGATCTTCTCCAAATAGAAACTTGTCTGCTATTTGACAAGTATTATCGGAAACCATTGTTTGGACGGATGTCTACTGCGAAATTATTCATAATGTCCGTTTAACATAGTTTTAAATATACCTCGTATATCATGTATTCGGTCAGAACGCACGAAATCCGATTGTAGACGTACTTGTAAACTCCATTCGTCTAATAAGATTGCTTACAATGCGGTCGAAGTTTCCGTTTCGCCTAACATAGCTAATGTCAGAGTCCATAACATGGAAGTTGCCTGATTGAATTAGGAAGGGTTCTGTCCACCTTCAAACTTCTCACTACCGAATTGATGAAGCATACTCGGAGTAAACGTCGTTACGAGATTACCGGAGTAATCAATTTACGTGACCGTACGCGTGTACAGTTGCTCTTTCGTCGTTTCGAATCTTGGACTAAAACAAATGGTATGCAAGTCCGGTCGCGAGCAAACTTAGTTAAGGTCCATGCTCTATACGTGAGAGGGCAGAAGGTTATAAAACACCCAAATTTCTAAATTCGATCTACCAAGACAATGTAAAGGATGGGAGATCTCTTTTAAGGACTTGTATAAAATTATTTTTGGAGATAGAAGTCAACGATACGAAAGATAAAAATTGAGAACGGTAAACTTACTAACAGTTATCATTTATTATACCATTAGTGCGATAGTAAATACTGTTACAATACATTGTACAGGAATGGTGTGTACGATCGGCCTTAGTACAGGGTCGTTGTAATCGTAAATCCTCTACCACGATGATAATTGGCTGTTCTCTACATGGTTAATCGAGCCAAGACGAGTTCGTCGCAAACTTGTCTTTAATATGCTCGACGAGTTAATACTATTGTCTCTTTATATAGCCTCCGTGTCGCCGAAGAATTCTTCTTCTCGATATACATATAACAATTTCTACGACGGAACAGTTTCTTTTCTCTACTTCCTCGATGCTGTCGTAAAAAATATACAAAAAGTGACAAACTATTTTGGCCAAACCGCGAAGAATACAATGTTGAAACTAGCCTCGAGCTTCTCATTTTACCAAACGTATTTTTATCGGTATATTATTAATTTCTTCTTTATATTTAGCATATAATAGTTTCAAATGGACGATTTTTTCATGGTACATACATTCAACATTGAATTTTCCACGGTACGAAATTACATCGTGAAGGTACGAGGTTCTCGATGACTATGAATATATTGACAAGCGATTGAAACAGGAAAAGATATCGGAAACACGATCATGTCGTCTTAACTCTTTTGCTCTGAAAAATGTACACGGTGTGACCTCGAAAAATGAATATTGAAGTGTGAAGAATATCATAGTTAAAAATATAATATTTTTCAGAATGCAATCAAACTCTGATAATTTCGAAAAATAACTCTAATTACAGTACTAAATTTCATAGTTAGTGCAGAGGACAATTGTGTATCGTCAGCACTCTCCACGTCAACGTCCAGTCGTCACCAACGCATTCTGTCCACGGTGAGCATATTTTGTCACAAACGTGTCAGAGCCAAAGGGTTAAAGCAGCCTGATACGTAAGCAATAAATCGTAATCGATTGTCTTCTACCATAAATAAATTGCTTTAATAACAAATTCTATCCGACACTAATATCCATATAACTAAGTAAACAGTGCTGTACAATAAAAAGGTTTATCGCTAATTGCTCGCCAATTTATTCGCAGTTTTAATCACCGTAATTTCTCTTCCACCTCTCGTACCCTTCTCGTGTTTCACCTTAATACTACTTTTATACTGGCAAGCTACCGTGTACGTTTATTATTCCTATGTTTACTTGTACGTGTGTATGTGTATATACTATACTTCTCTTATCGTTCCATACGCCAACAACGACTACTTCGAATAAATTAATTTAAGGCTACGTCTGTACCTTGCTTCATCGATTATCCTACCTATCCGACTAAACACTATTATTACGAACGCTGAATATCGAGTTCACCGTACATTGCGAGTCCTTGTTGTGATCAGCTTCCATAGAAGGAAGAGAATCTTGTTTTCGAACCGCAAAGCTGGTAACAGCAAGAACGTTAATAACTTACATGTTTATGCGCGTTACGGTAGCGTTATCGTTCTTAGACTAACGCGACTCAACGCTGTAATTACAAATATGTAATAATATTATAACGACGAGGAGTATGTTATCTACAAGGATGCGATGGCGAGCGACGATCGATGCGAAAGAACGCGAGTCGGTTTTTATTCCAATTTTTATTCCCTTCGTTGAACGAACATTTGTCAAACTAAATCAAATTATCGTAAACAATGTTAATTTTAATATTTGAAAGTTCGTGGAAAAATGCAGGGATTTAAGCCCTCAGGTCGAATGTTTCACCCATTACGCCAACACATAAATAAATAACGAAAATCCGACCCCGTCATTTACCAGTTAATTGATCTTTGAACGCGTGTCAGGTGGGAAATAAAAGGGAAAAATGTCGACAATTCGTGCGAGCAAAAAGGTTGCCGCCGCGTCGTTACACATCGTTCGAGCGCGATTATACACAGCGAGGGATTTATAATCGAGTTAATGCTCGTTGATACACTAATTACACGGTGCGGTTCACACACACTTCACATTGTCACGCGATCATTTGTAACTTGCACACGCGATGCGAACGCAAGTCTCGTCAAACAGTGCCGTAATTTTTATCGTTCATTGGTCGCACGTTATTTTGGATCGAGGAAATTTTGACGACGTTGCGTTCCACCCTCATTCACGCACAGAAGAAAAGGAACTAATATGGTTTTCGAAACTACCCGTCTCCGAGTGGAATCCATTTTGTCTTTCGATTTTGAATTACGAACAGGAGTCAGTAAACTTTTCAGATGAAATTTTTAATGGTTCCGTATGTCCATAGAGATTTCATTTTACAAAAATCTGCTCAGTTCGCGAAGCGTACAAATGTTTAACATCTGACCTCGTAAAGGAACGAGTTTACTAACTCCTGTTAGAGATAAGGAATATAGTGTAATGCAGGTTGAAATCAGTTTGTTATCGTGTGGATCTTCGCACAGAGTCCAGATAGTTTCGACTAACATGAGAACGAAGAATAACACGTGGATCAGTCTCTTGAATGCACCTGAAAAAACAATGACAATGACAATGATTACTCTACTCGCGGCGATGACCGCGTACTTGTGCTCTAAAGAATAGCAAACTCCAGTGCGAGGTACTCTAACTCTACGTAAACGCGAGACGGTTTTTATGCGGTGCTTGCTTCCTCGTTTTTCCACAAATTCCTCGACGATTCTTGCATTAAAAACATATGTCATATCCTTGAATGCATTAAAGCAGTCGTATCAAAAATCTGCATAAACGTAAAGTACGCAAGAAATTCTCCTTGAAGTTGTTACATAAAAAGTTTACACGAACGCAAAAACTTTAGAATTGTGCGAAGTCGTCGAAAG
The DNA here is from genome assembly GCF_050947335.1 of Megachile rotundata. NCBI lineage: Eukaryota > Metazoa > Arthropoda > Insecta > Hymenoptera > Megachilidae > Megachile > Megachile rotundata. The sequence goes on from NC_134986.1 coordinate 20,565,531, forward strand.
GAAAATGTCAAGATCATTATTTCACGGCGAAAGCTCGATTAATTGATCGATGCATCGTGAATGAATCTGTCGAGGAATGTGATCGGAAGTTGGACCGGAAATCGCGCAAATGGTCGCACGCGATGCAAGAACCGTGGAGACTTCGCTCGGCCTCCGGTTGGTTCTCCATTGTATACAGTTCGGCACATTGAACACCACGTTTGGAAGGCATTTCAGAAGGCATTGAATTCCTAGTGTGTATTGTCACGAGTTCTCGTCGATTATGCCCTGACCTACCTACGTATTTCGTGTAAGCGTGACTCATTTCGATGAAAAAGAAACAAAAGTCCCGATCGATCATCGTGCGATTCGTCGCGAACTTGAGCGTGATACGACGAGAATTTCATTGCTTTTATATTGTTCGATCAGTTAACGCCTTAAGTCGGTATTCCGTTATTCGTAATTCAACTAAAAACGTTTCCTCGGCATCGATCAAATGAACAACGAACGAAACCCCGTTTGACGCTATCGATTCGCAACAAGTACCAACTTAAGGGGTTAAGGTGTTTGCGATATTAAAAAGTATAAAAAAGAACGTTCGATGCTTCGTTGTGCTTCCATGAAATTATGGATATAATCTGTAAATTCTTATCAAAAGTTCCTGCAGAGGTGTTGAACATGTGTTCGCTTCGATTTTGGCAGTATAGATACACTTTCTTTTTACACGAACCGCTGACAAACGGCGTGTTAGCTGGTTACATATAAGTTGTCGTTGGACGACGTTTTGCGTCCAATGGAATATCTGTAGGGTCATCTATGTTTCGTTCTTTTAGTAACAAAACGTAACAATATTCGAATAATGGTGCTTTTACAATTAGTAAACTGCTAATGACTGATTGCAACGTACACCCTCCCAATGTTTATAAAAGTGCAAAAATCATTATTATAATGAGAAGATGGTGCGAAAGTGTAGTTGTCCTTACGTCTGCTTAAACTTAGCTAATCGAGAAGCCGATATCGAGACGAGGTCACATTGTAAAAACTCTTAATGATAATGGCAGTCACTATTGTAGCCGGTTACGGTGTCGATGTAAATTTATGCCGAAGGAAATCGAACGGCGATCGCTCGCGGCTTTAGATACGCTCCACGAATAATGAAGAGAAGAAAGCTCGGAGTTCGTGGTTCGTCCTTTCCTAGTACGGTGACAGTGAACGCGGGTCAAGGTCATTGCATGCTTCATCGAATTTACTGTCCTGATTATTCAGTCTTTCGAGTCGCTCATGAATATGCAGCATTTTTGGTCCCAATCGAATTATTCTTCTGTAAAATAAATACGAATCGAATTCAATTTTAAACGAACTACGACATGGATGTGCCGAGTCCTTGCATAAAAATGAAGAACTCAACGACAGACCCTGGTTATTCTACGCGTTAACCGTTCACCACGCATAACATCAAAATCATCTAACATTAATTTAAATTATTACAATTTTATAGTCTTACAATACTAAGGTATAATTATCTTAAATAAGTTATCGTAGGTCAACTACACCAGCAAAATATTTATTCTTAAGAGTATTTTTAATTTAGTATAATAATTAATCTTCCGTCGGAAGGGATTAGAAAGAAATTCAATCACAAGCTTTCGGTTTTAAAATCGCTACGTAATAGCCAACGAAGAAGATAATAACGTAATTTGAACGCAACAAATGATCGATAATAACGTCTCTCCTCGATATCGTTCTCCGTAATAACAGACACCAGATTCTCGTGTACTCAATTAAGATGACCCCACAGCACGCAAAAGTCAACGCAACTCGACAGCGCGAATTACGATCTTAACGCGAAGCGTACTCGAGCGACTCTAGGGAGCTCGAATCGGAAGGACGGGGTTCTCTACGAATATTTGTCGCTTCGCGTTGTTTTCTCCGCTCTCCATTGCGTTGTCTAGCGAGACAATGAACTATTCAAAGTGACAAGCTGTCGTTGTACCGTTTTCTACGCGCCCAAGTCCACGGGGAAGGGCGTCCTTGGTCGACCACTTCTGTCTCTAACGAAGGTCTACGACCTCTAGAGACAAGAATTTTCGAGGCCTACTAGAATTTGCCGCGGAAACGTGTCTCGTCGAAGCGCAAAATCATCCGGAACGGGGATGATCGGTTAAACGAGACGCGATGCCGAGCGCGAAGCTCACGATCTCAAGGTCGACGACCCTCTAACGCGATCAGCGAAGCATTCGACGAAGATTCATCGTGTTCGAAGATCGATCAAACGAGACGTAGCAAGAAATCCACGGAAAGGGTTCTGCTCGGCCGGCATCGATTCATCACCCGCTTCGTATACAGTGCTCTTTCCGCTCTGTAAGCTTCCGTGTCTGGTTGTGCGTCCCTAGAAACACACGTGGCTAGCTCTGCGTCCCGTCCGTCGGATCCCGTGGATCTCTGTTTACGGGAAGTTCCTGCGCTTTGGATCTCGAAAGCGCCAGGGTTCGATGCTTCTTTAACAGATGGTTTCCAACGGAACGGTCTTCGTGCTGGGATTCTGAGTGACGCTGTCGCCCATGCTGGGCATGCCGTGACTGGTGGTGCTTAGTCCGTTTCCCTGCCTTTCGGCGTTCGTTCTCGGGTTTCGGTTGCAGATCCTCTTCACCGCGGCACGGACCTGAGGCTGGCAGCCGACCACCGCGAAGATCAGCACTCCTTGGAACGCGTTTATCATGTCCGTGAAATACCAGATGTACTGCGGACCTCCGACTGCCCATGAGACCACGTCCGCTACCCAGGTGACGCCCATCACTACTACCAGTTTCATGCATACTCGACCGAGCGCGGCTCTGGAACAGAAATGTTTTGTTTTTTCAAATACCTGCAGATAGCAGCTTCAGCGGACGACGTATTCCTGAACATGTAATTTCTATCGAAATGTACTCTTATTTTCTGTTACTCCTTATATCCTCGTAGCATGGTTTCTAGTTCGCATAACAGTACTACGAGTTTCGACAACTGGGTTCGAGATAATCGTAGCTTTGATAAGGACTCGCCAGTAAATTGAGTTAATTAGACATCGAGCGAGATTCTATTCGTATAAACGAGCTTCTATTACGTATGTTGTAATCTTTCAAATGGTGAGAGAAGGTTTATTGGGTTTAAAAAGGAGGATCACCGATGGTCCGGATAACTTAATTGGTTAAAGCAGTCGCACGGGAAGCAAAGATACGGGTGGACGTCGAGCGAGACAAGCTTTTTTAAAGAACCTAAGAATTTCAAGAATTATCCACAGTATAGACTCCCAAATTCCCTTTAGATTTATAGTATCTTTAAAATTTCAAAATCATAAATAGATTCCCCGGAAAGTACGACGTTTACAAATTTCCCGAATGTCGTTCATCAACGATACCGCAAACGCTGGCGACGAATTTCCGGTGACAAAAACGACCCCGATTCAATTAGCGCAGCGTTCAATTACGACGGGCATAAATCAGCCCACAAACGTATCCGTTTGTTCGGCATGACACGTTGCATCGCGCATAATGCATGCATCGCATTGTGACCGAAGTCAAAGCATTATTAATTCGTTCCGGCAGAGTATTCGCAGCCCGTTACGGTGTTGTGTCGCGAAATTATACCATTACAAAGGTTACGCAATCCTCTTACCCTCCCGTCAGTTCTCGTCACCCGTACAACCTTGCATTTACAAATGTTTCAGACATTTCTTTTTTCATTACCATAGACGCCGTGTCGTTTACGTCTGAATTTTATTTTCAAACAGCGCAATTGTTATATGGGGATGCATTGTCATGCGTTGCATAATCACGTATACATAATGTACGTCACGAGGACCTCCAGAGACATAGTTTGATTTGATTAGGGTGACAGCTGTAACCTACGCTGTTTCAGGAACATGTTGCTTTAACCGATCGCAACTCTCCTTTCTTACTATCCAAGGATGATATCATGGGAACTGTACCGATCTTGCCAATCATAGGTTTGGACGAATTTTTTGCACCTACATCGATATACCCTATTTTTGTATCAGTTTTTTCAGAGAGGGTGCTAGTCATTCTTGTCTGAAGGTGGCTATTTAACCCTGACGGAATGACAGCGCAGATTTTTTACAGCCTCTCGTAAAGTTTGAGGTAATTTTAATTTTCGTACAATCACCGCTTTCTCCGTGAATTAAAAACGAGTTCGTGGAAGATTTAGACATTTATTTCATTTACCTTCCCCCTCGGTAACGCGTGTAACACGATCCGGCGATGTTGTGACAGCCGTATCCTTCTATTCTCGTGCTTTCGCTAATTGTTACGAGCGGACAAGCCGCGATTTCCAGTTGGCGGTGGTTAAAAATAGTCGGGATCCGTCGACGACGCGAGAGAAGAGGAAACTGAAGGAAAAGCGGCGAGAAAGTTTCGTAGTTGTCGCGTGGAGCGTATAGAAACTCGAGCCGATTGAAACTACCGTCCAGATAGGCAATTTCGAACGCACCGCTTCTCTAAATACAGCCTCACTTCCGGGGTGAGGTCTGGATTATGAAAGTCAAATCAGCGGCGCGAACATTTGCGTAAAGTTTCACTATTACGCTTCTGGTTAATAGTCGACCGATTTTGAATCCAAGATGTTGCGAGATAGAAACCAACGGTTTGGTAAATAGAAGAGAATCTGATAACAAGTCGATAATTGGATGCTAACTATTCACGCGTCGATGGATAGAATTCAATCGAATTGCTGTTTGTACTGCAAACGGTTTATAGCTTTCGAGTTAAATTGTATGAGATTTTTTGGAATATGCCGTCTGACGCGTAACGTAATGTTTATCTAAACTCGGATCTTTATGAGGATTCGTGCTTGATTCGCAGGTTAGATAATGGGTTAAGGAATGTAATTTTAAACGAACTGGCTCTGTTAGCGACACGCTTGTCAGTTCGCAGCCTTCTGGTCCTGAAGCTGCGTTAACGTCTGGACCAGAGGATTTCGTGACGGTGAATACGCTGGGCTCCGGGTCTAAAATTACTCGGGGAAGCCAACGTTTGCATTCGGAATTATGAATCACAATCACGGGTAATCTCGATTCTCCGTCGTTTAATGTAATTCAGCTTTTAACAAAATTCTCTACGTTCGTAGAGAACGCGGCCTCCGAAACGCAGAAATTCCCATACCTCTGAAAGCTTCTAGCGATGTTCCGCGTTCGAATGACACGTCATAACAATACGGCAAGCGGGAAGTTACGCGAGCCAGTGTTAATGGGAATATCGCCGTAATTTTCGCGTAAATAATGCAGAACTTTTATTATTGATCCACGGTTGCGAGGCAATCTGTGTATTATTGGAACGAACACGGCCGGTTGAAAAATTCATGGAAGCGTCGAGGCGTTGATCATTCGAAATCCAAACAGAAAGGTTTGTCGGTAATGATATGCGCGGAAAGCAAATTAGAAGCAAGGAGGTGAACTCGCGTGTGCCCAGGAACGCGCATACGTATGCTTCGGGGCAGGTGGGGACGAAAGGCGTGATAAGCATGAAAGTCGAAGAAAGGAATGCAAACAAACGGTCGATCACCTGTGAAACAGCTGCGAGCGAAAGAACCAGCATAAGCTCGATGAAAAGAATTCGACAGAAATCAAAGATAAGCGATTTTTGAAGTTGAAACGATGAAAAGCTTTTTGGATGCCAAACAAAAGCAAACAAAGCGGAAGAAAGATTTCTACCTTCTACAAAAGACTTCTAAATTTTTGAGCGTTTAAATATTCTTGGATGTATTCATTATTCCATGCATAAATAGCTATCTCTGTTTTCGTATTTTCTCTAGTTGTACTTTTTTGACGTTAAGATAATTCTTCTTTTGGTGCGTTTTCCTCAGAGCTAAATTACTGCTTTCGAACGGTTCGAAAGCATAACAAATGCGACGGAAAGATGAAAAGCGTGAAAAACGTAGAAGCGAACGAAGGGAAATCATTCACGGAATAGACAGTCGTACGCTCGCATTTTTATTCGATGCTCCAAATTAATGCCACTCTACGAGTTTCAAAAGAAGGCAGTTTCGTGGATACACCGACAGGTTAATTGACGTAACGAGACAGAACGGTGGATATGGATTGTTAGCGACTGACTGAGACTGGAAATATGAACGGCATTAATAGCAAAAAAAAAAGCATATGCGATGCGACACAGGGGTCGTCGATGCACGACTCGATCGCTCGTTACCCTCGCAAGAATAACGAGACGCGTTCAACGGAGACTATTTTGTTTGCTCAGATAAAGCTGACATTCTCGACGTAATCGTTACTAATCGCTATGGAGCAAAAAGGAACACGGCAGGAAGTAAAAAGTATCGTCGACGATTTACAAAATCCTTCGTACAGCTGTGTACAGGCAAAGCTGAGAATAGAAAAGAATGTTTCTCGTCGGTTTTAATGGATTAACGGAAAACAGATCAAACGCAGCTTTCGCATGATCAACGTTACGATTCAATTTCCTCGAACTGTTCTTTTCCGATTCCTCGGAACACAAGGAACGGCCAAAGGAATGTTACTCGTCTCGAGGATCCTGCCAGCCAGAAAAATTGAAACGATGACAGGGAAGGAAACGAGAAACGACTGTAGACGGACAGGCACAAAGTAAATTCATTTATTATGATCCGGAAGAGGAGATTAGCAACTGTACAGCGAACGGAGACAACCGAAATAATGTGGGTCTATCCGGTAACCGAGGTCGGTGGTGGCCGTTCATTTTTCTTGCGACTTTCGTTCACCAGAGTGCCCTCCATCCGGAATCTCACCGAGCCAGAGAAAACACAGGTCTCCACTTTGCGGCCCTTCAAATCCTCCAAAGAGAAACGACGACGAGACACGAGAACGAGATGCAACCGTCACTGCACCCCTTCCGCGATGCAGCTGACGGCCATAGCTCGTGTTTTATCGCGTTTACGTTCAATCGGGTAATCTTGTCGTTTACGGCCCCGGGCCGCTTCAAATGGACATTGCAGTTTTGATTGGAACCGCTGCGATAATTTCGACATTCCGTGTATTTGAATAACGAAATTGGCCTCGCGATTATTCGACTACATCTGTATTCCAAACTTTTCGCATATTCAAGGCTTTATAGCCATAATCTCGACGTCGCTCGAGTTTTATTCGCGAGCCGTTTATTTTAACAACAACGTGGATTCTTTAAATCATAACTGGGGAAGCTGGCAGCGGCCTGTCTTCGGAGCAATTTTATGAATGAATGGGACGGAATTCTTGTTCGAACTTCTTTGAGATAGAAAATGTTTTATGGCAGAGTATTTTTACACTTCTGATTTGCATCCGTTGCTTGTTTTTCTGGTGACTTTAATTTTATGGATTAATTCAAAAATTGAGGAAAGTTTCCAAATCTTATTCTGTGTTGTGATCAGTATTCCGGCACAATTATTCTAAAAAAGAATTATTTAAACAAACATCACTAACATTCTTTAAAACACTGTTCGCCTCTGTTTCATAATCTAGAGAACGTATATTTTCGCAACATTATTTCGATAAAACAATCAAGCTGTACTATAAGAATAAATAAATGAGTTCGTGGTTGAACTTGAAGCGGATCGACTCCAAACTTTAACACTAAATCATTCGTACATAAGCCACGAAAATATTATTTTCCCATAGATAATGAAGTTCGTGAAGCGTCGAAAGAGACGGAGAAGCCAAATATTATCACGCAGATGAGAACGGGATGCGAAAAAATGGACAGGCAGCATCATGCTGCGAATCTCTATTCCGCTATTATAGCTCGTCCCTATCTCTCCCCATAGGCGCAGACAGAGGCGTACGTCCAAAAGAGAATCGCAAATTGAGATCGTCAATATCAATTTCGTACAGGTCGAGGGAGCAAAGGTGGTTCGAAGGGACGCTGGCGTACGAATGGAAAATAACGATTCGATGCCTGATATCTGTCGGCGCGGCAGTGATAAAATAAATTCTCCTTTGAGCCGACGTTACCGTGTGAAAAGGCTGTCGGCTGACGAGCATATATATATTAAATATCCGAAAAAATGTGATTCGTCAAACGACACTCGTTGCGCATCGCCGCTTCCATACGGTTCAAACACGAGGGTGAAAGAAACATTTCTGTGGAATTTTCTTTCGAGATTCTACTATTGGGGACCCCTTTATTCCCCTTTACTGCTGAAGTTATAAACTGTGAAACCTTCTTTCTTTATTTATTAATTTCTAGTCTACTGGAAAGTCGATATTATGGAAAAAGGTTTTATAGTTTTTACGTAGAGTTGTTGCAGTGTTTGTGGAGAATTTTATTAGGTAGATTGGATGAAACCGATGAAAGTAATTACTTGTTGGTTGATTTTTAAATATTGAATGAATTGTATACCTCTATAAATATATAGTAAGGTAATGAAATTATTGAAAACTGTTCTTGAAACGTAAATTCATTGTAAAGTGTAAATTCGACAGAAGGTCAGCTCATTATAGTTATTTTTTGAGCGTAACGAAAGGATGGAGTATGCAAAAGCAGTAACCCAGAGGGGTAAAAGTAAACGTCCCGAGGTTGAAGTCGTCTGGTGATTTCGATTATCCACGGGTAAACCACGATGGAACCAGTTATCCTTGATATTTATCGGCCCCGAGCGTTGTCTTTCGCGCCGAAATAAAGCGTCGTTCGCCAGCAGCGATAAAACGGGAGCGGCAGACGGTCGGTCTTCGTTATTCGATAACCCCTTTCCACGTTTCCGTTACTCGTTCCTGTGTTAATCGTTGTGTATCGTTTCGCCGACCGGAGCCAAATAAACGAGCTTCTTTAACTTTGCTACACCGTCGGTTTAAGCTCTCCGAGGTTTACCGACTCGCCGCGTAATCGTTTCTCCTTAAGCTTTCGCGGAGTTTCGTGAAAACACGCTTACACCCCACGGTAATTACCCCGCAAAGGTGCAACTTCGTATACTTCCCACTGTTTTCCACCTATTTTCGCGTGTTTCGCTTCCGGATTATGACGCGGTAATTCGAACTGGAACTTCGGAATTTGGGATAATGAAATTTTGGAAGTTAGTCCGAGAATTTGGTTTTCCAACACCGGGACTTGAAACTTCAGGAATTACCGATTTTGAAAATTTGCAATTTTTTAAGAGAACGAGTGCTTTCGGAAACTTCCAGTCTATAGAAACGTCTGTACCGCAAGTTACAACAGTTTCGAAGTTCAGTCGGATAACGAAGGTCACATTTTCGACAATTTGCGTCCCACGTCGACGATTAGGCTATCTCCCATCTAAAACGTCCATAAAGTTAGTGGATTTCCGAAGCTTTTAGCATCGTTTAGACTCTTAGGAAGATCTAGATCTTCCGCGAGACTGGGATGGTTCGGCAAGATTCTCGAGCCAGAAATAATCTGAGCATGGTATCGTTCGTAGCTAGGAAGCAATAGAAGAATCGAAGAAAATAAAATTTCCCATGCAATGACCTCGTATCCCGAATCATCGATTTTTCTCGGCTGTTCTTTAAGAACCTGTAAAAACAACGTTCTCGGAAAGAATCCCGTAAATATTTAGCCGAAACAAAGACTGCGCGGTGGAACGAATCTCAGGCATGAATGCAAAATACGTTTACGAATCCCGCCCAGAAAGATTAAATATTTCTTTTTCCCGCGCAAATACCATCGGAACGAAGTCATATGCTACGAGGATATTTAGAGTTCTATATTTTTATCGAATTTTCGAGTCGTCAAAATTTTCGGGAATTCACTCACCTTTCCGTGGTGCTCTTCACGAATTCACCCTTCCACAACCCGCACGTCAGCTCGCGGGCGGTGGCAGCGAAAAACAGTAAATTCACTGCTAATAGAACGCCGATGGGTCCGAAAAAGTATGCCAGAATCTCCATATCACCTGTAACGAAAATAATGAATATCTCGTTAGTCTTTTATCGATAATTAAATTATGACAGTTTTCGTTAAAAAGATACAGCGATAGGAAAGTAACAGATTCGAATGTTTACTTGTTATATTAATAACGATCTATAAATCCTATCATAAAAGGATACAGGACGCTCAGTTCCAGGTAATTCGTATTAATAAAATTCTGAAGAAATCTCAGTTCTAAAGCGTCTAAACATAAGTTGTTTACCATTAAAAATTTGTTTACAAAGACGACACATAGATCGCAAATTGTTATCCCACGCTTGCCAAGTCTCTTTGTCGAGGATGAAAATTCTAAGCGAAGTTAGACCTGGAAACGCTCTAAATATCTGGATCTCCGCCGCTCTCGAGTTCGCTGGCGTGTTCAATAATAAACGTTTCGATCGCTTGAATGGCGAGCCAGTTTATCTTTACGACGTTTAATTCAAGCCAACGTGTTCTCGCAGCGGATCTCGATCTGTCGGATCTGGAAATCGCGAGAACCAACAGAGAGGAACCGAGGGATGCGTTCTCTCTGCTCGCCAATACCGGAAGTCACGGAGGTCACGTACGCTTTACCCGGATACCATTAAACTATTACGCGAAACACCGTTAGCCGCGGGGTGAGCAACTTTCATGCCAGATCGTCTTGTTTTCCTTATTATGCTTCCAACAATTTGCTTATCAGAATCGGGAAAAATATTAGGTGGATGCAACATGTTCTCTCCCTTCGTTCGTTGCATCAAATATTACAAATGCAGCGTATCAAAGGTTAATTTACTCGAGTATTTGTATCTAAAAAAAAATTTGTCCAAGACATCACGGTAATAAATAATGAGGAAGAAATTTCTGTAGCCATTTTTCTCCGTGGAACGGGAATATCATCTTTCTCTGATGTTCTTCGTGACATACGACGTTGTAAGCATAGTTATTACGGTACAGACGAAAGATAGCCAACAGACTCTATTAAAATGTAAAAACAGGAGAAAACGAAGCCCAGAAAAAACACGTAGGTGTCGCGTTCTTTGTGGTAGTACTCTGTCCAAGGATAAATTCTTTCGAAAATAAAAAAATAATAACGACACTCACGCGAAATTGCACGAGTAGACGTAATAGTAACTGCATTCCATGAAGTACAATTTTCTGGTTATTAATACGCGGTGTTTAAATATATCGTCTAAATTTATAGAATCGTTTACTAATGGCTCCCCAGGGCTTTATACGAGTAATTGCAATTTACGCGAACCATAGAGCGTCGAACGAAGGGTGTTTCCGTACGTCCCATCCTGAAACGTTATCCCCCGACATTAGAATGAAAAACGCGACGGGAGGACTGAAATTTGTCAACGATCGCAGAAAAAAAGGCGTGTAATCGTTCCGATAGCGGAGAAAAATCGTTTCCGGTAGGAATAGGTGCAAGGACGGATGGACCGAAATAAAGCGTAGCAAAAATTTCAGTGAATGCCGCAAATAGATCAATAATTCAGGAAGGCAGAATAAATCGTCGGACTTAAACCCGCTGACAGGAACAGTTTGTTTTCTTAGTCGGTAAAGCGAGCAACGAAATGACGGCAGAACGAAACGGACTTGTCATCGTTGTCATTGTTGTAGTCTCGCGCGCGCACCAGCCGGAAGCAGCGTTTCATTTCCGCGTACTTGTTACGTTAAGTTTATTTTCAAAGATTACATAATCCGAGAAGACGGTTGTACGATTAGACGCGAACAGGGAACGATAACGGTCGAAATTAATTTGTTAAGAGAAGCCAGCGGGGAGTTGTGGTCTGTTCATTTTAATTATTTCGTTCGATATTCTCGATATTCTGCCGCCCCGACGTTGTTAATTGGATCCATTTGTTTCCCTTTTCAAGATCCCATTACGAGCAGCCTGGGTTTTCGGATATTTCTCGCGGTTATGTTTCACCGTCTGTCATTACTCTCTTGCAGTTCCATTGGTTTGTTACGTTGTTCGTTCGTTCGCCATTTTCGAACGTGGTGCACGTAAAATGGACTCCAACCGCAGAGTATAGCTTATTTATCTATTTTGTTTACTTGTGTCCTGTCAATCGATGGGTTATCGACTGCTGTATATATTTTACAATACTTCGTACTTGTAGAAACAATAAAATCTTCCGGTAATTAAATTGCAAAGTGCATAATGATACCGCGATTAAATTTACTTTTTCTCCTTTGCGTTGAGGGAGTTGACTGATGACCTACACTTATCAATTAATCACGATAAACCACGAAATTTCTCCTCATCCTCTCATTCTGTTTCGAAGTAATGATATATAATTATCAAGTTCGTGATTTCTTGTCGAAAACCCAACAAAACAAAAACAGGGGATACGATAGTCGGAACGTGAAGTTCTTGCAGCACGCAAAACCCGTGCTTTCGTCAAAATTACGGAGAATCACGTGAGCTGCTATCATGGCATAGTTGTTTCCTCCGTTCTTCGAGAACAGAGGAAGTACCCTACTGTGCACTCTACGGGCAGGAAACATTACTATTCGTTGGAAAATTTTCAACCGTAGAATTTTCGAGTTCATTCAACTTCCAAAAATGAAAGGCAAGCTTTTGGTCGAACAAAGGCGTAACAGTCGATCGTAAAATCCGAAACTTTAATATTAAATACATTTAATCGATCTCTACACGTAAAAACGTTGTAGCCGCGAACGAAAAACTTCCTATTAGAGGAAACGGCTTGTCAGCTTCAATTTTCCCCATCGTCGAGCGTGCTTTGACCGTAGAACATTCGATTCAAAGTTAAACGCTCTTTTATTCCCGCTTCTATCTCGATGTGGTCGTGATTTTATCGAAAGCGAACAAAAACCCGTTCGCGGTTGCGGTCGATCGGCAAACCTGCATTACTGATCGAATAAAGAATACAATTTATTTTTTTCCGCTCGTGGTTAACTGCATTTTCTCTTTTCTTCCCTCCTCTTTTTTACAAAATGGCTCTATTAACGCATCGCTGGTTCAGGAATCCGTGGTCGGTCCGTCATGGTAAAGGTAATAAAATTTTAGTCGGAACCACGAAACCCATTCCGCTCGGCGAGCACCGCGTGAATTTTATGGTAAATAAAGAACCATCCGATGCTTGGACCCGTTTATCGGACCAATCTCACTCCACTTTTTCTGCAGCCCCATAACCCAACGCGCAATCTGCCAGAAGCAGGCTTCCACGGGGGCCCCCCATAGCCACTTATCGGCGAGAGGGTCGCGCTCGTCCGCAAACAAACTCATAAATAAAATCCTTACGCCGCAACTTTCATGGACGGCAATGCACACCAGCGTGTACCCGTTGCTCGATATTGAGCTGCAGCTGACCCAGTTGCCGGTATTAATCTGGAATGCGTGAAAGGGAGCCACGAGGATTTCGAGACTGTCAACGACACGCACCCGGATAAATAAACGCTCTTCCGCATCGATCGATTTTCCCTCGGTAATCTGCTGATTTCTCTTCTCCGGCCGGATTCGTTGACGAATGGAATATTCAAAGTGAAATTTGTTGGAACAACCTCTAGTTTGCTCGGGGAAAGTTTGCGAAACGATATTTGTGAGATGCTCGCTTGAATGAGGCCAGGTGAATTGGTTCACAGCCAATCGAGTTACATTACGCCGATGATGTTACAATAACTCAACCATAAATAACATTAATTCTTTAAACAACCGGTACAATTTTGTCGGAAGAAAACTCGTGACAAAACTTTCGATAAAAAAAACAGATTACGCTTCGACAGCCTCTCCTCGAGATCGCATAGCGGAATATTAAACGGAAGCGAGCAGCTCGAGCGTAATGCGCTTCTTTGCAGCCTCTCGTCTCTCCTTTTTACGTGCTCGCTCATCAAGCGACTCAAAATTCAACGTTCGTCCGGATCGACCAAAATTCAACAACTTTTTCCAACCACGCGGCACTCTTCCACCGGGATGGCCGGTTTCTTGGCGAAAGTTTTTCTATCAAGATTACCTGGCCTCACTCCAATGCTCGCGGGAGAAAGGGAACAGGGGATAACCGTTATCATACCGGTGGCCTGGGACTCGCAACTCCAAATGGATTTTGTTTGCTCGGCCAAAAGGAGAAATAATATTTCTCCCGTACACGCCACGACTGATAATGTCCGACTTTTTAATCAGACTTCGACTCTCGGGGGACCACATTCCTTCGGGGCACCGTGGATAGATTTTGTCGCTCAGAGCGATAACGCCACCGATGTAATCAAGTTTTTCGGGGATTTATTTCTATACCGAAAAGTTAGAAGTTAGACATATTTTGTTAAATAATTCTAAATAATTTTTTACATGTGACAATAGAAAATGAGACACTGAAATATACTCGAGTATAGTAGTAAAATATTACAATAAGAATTTGTAAATTTTCTTAAACTATAGATGAAAGGATTATTTGTCAGAATGATATGAGGATCATCAAAATCGATGAGGCGTATCTTCATCTATGTAATTACCGAGAAGCTAATTGTGCTCACTGTGCTTTTCTCCTAATTGATACGCAAGCGAAACAGCACGGAACGTGACACCGAGTGTTTAAAATAAAATACCAAAGAATAGAGAACGGGTTAGGAATACTAAAGGTAACGAGAAAGAGAGAACAAACCGGCGTCTATATTTGCAGAATTTTGGCAGGTAGCCAACAATAGCTGTTTCGGCTAGGTTATATCTCACTCCATGGCAACCCATAACAAACATAAGTGAATTATGTCGACGCGTGCCGTTCGATACTTTACGGCATCGCGGTCAAACCCGATTAGTTTGGCGTCGAAAACGCTTCGCGAGATCAATTGCGTGCACCCCGCGTCACCTTTCATTTCTCTCTCGATTAATTTCACCCCTTCGCAGATTTATCCTTTTAATACGCGGTGGGTTTTCGATTGATTGCACGGGGAAGTAACGCGGCTAAAGTAACACCTGACATAAAACACGATTCATTATGGTGATACACAAACAGGACCAAAACTGCAATACTTAACCAGTACTTAACGTACCTCTTCCAGAATGCTTAAACAAATGTGAACATAATTATTGCAGATGAAGACATTGTTACATATAAAAATTGAATCTTTTCTTAACCTTAAAAAAGTCATCATCGAGTTAATTAAATTGAAGTATCTATCAAGGAGTCCTAAGCTTTCCTAATGTTAAAAAAGTTATCACCGAGTTAACTAAATTGAAGTACGTATCGCGGAGACTAGGGTAATATTTATTACCGAGCCGAAAAGAGAAAAGCATAAGTGAAGACACAACAGTAGCTGAGTTAATGGTGCCCGATTCGGCTGAAAAGATCAATTACCAGAATCAATGTTGCAACCGGAGACGAAAATACCGCAGGAGAGTAAAGGAAGCTAGCGAAGCTACAATTAACGTCAAGAATGCCTGGAACAAGGCTGCTTTCATTAGAGGGCTAGATTGGCTGGCAACAGTAGCGGTTCTCGCTAATGGTATCGTTCTTCTTCGAAGGTGACAAAGATTTATCGTCCGGCGTCACCGTAATCGTCGCTGTTTTTTTCCGGATGATCGAGTTTAGGAATCAAGATTTACGGCTGTCGCTTTCCGCGCAACAACGAGCTTTCGTCGCTTTATCAATTACCGATGTTCGAGCACGGAAGTCGACGCGGCCGCGTAAATCAACGATACGGGGAATTTGAAAAACGCGTTAAATTCGCGAGCACAAATCGTTGTCAAATATAATTAGCCGGTGGTCCAGAGCCGTGTATCGGTTTTGCCTGGATACCGGCCACCCTCTATTTCTCTTCTTTCGCAACCCTCCTGTACCGACCAACAACAGGCCAGATTTATCACCGGCGTCATTTTAATCGCCAACGGTTTTTCAGATAATCGAAAGTGATTGCGAGAGTTTGTATCAGCGTATCGGGCAACGGGCCCGCGAATTCGTTGCCAACAAATTTCCATGCTGGCCAACGCACAGACCCGAAAAACCCATCGTTTCAGCCAAACGGTATACGCGAATCGTTCTGAAACTCGAATGTAATTCTATTTAGATTTACGAGGCTCGGTACAAACAATCCGCGCAACTAGACGCCGCTACCATTTATCCTGAGCATTGGATATCGTCAACAGCAAGGACCTTGAAAAAAGAATCAACGCAGTAGCGGATAGAAAACCCGTTCACGGATTTAGCTAAAATATGGTCCAAAGTAAATGTCCCCTTTTCCGCTTATCTAAAAATATAGGCAACGAAACAGAGTTCCGTTATCTATATTTATCTCGGGTGTCTCGTAAAACGTACGATCAGCGTACCATCTTCGAAAGTACATTCTGTAAACAAAAATCCAGGTGTAGCACGGGCAAGAAGGGGCCACATTTTGGTAGCAGTTGCCAGAGCAGAATATTCAACTAACGTTCGCATACATTAGAATGGTAAATCTCTGGGCTAGTCCTCCGTATCTATGCAATCTCATGCCCCTGGAAGTTCGGCATAGCCATGGAACAGCGTAGACCGAAACGATAGGATTAGAGAGATAACCTGTCCAACTCGACCGTGCGAAACGCCACCCCTATCTCTGGACTCCACCAACACGAACACTCGATTCGAGCTCGTGCGTGTGTGTCGTGGAGCCAGTCGAGTGGCCCATGAACGTTCCACCCTCTCGACGATATTTATTATCGCTTCGTTAAAGCCGCAGACTCTTAGCGAACGACATCATCCTCCACTTGCTCCGACTTATCTCCTGGGATTTGCCGCGCTAACTGCACCGCCCAAAAGGATTCCATTAACCCGAAACGGAACTGTTTCACACGCATGAAAAATACTTTATTCTGGTATAGGGTGTGTGTGAATTAGGCCACGTTGCTCTGTTGCTAGATACTGCTAGGTTAGATATTCGTGCGCTTGATGTTTACGCGTTAGATAGCGGGACGTTAGATATTTACGCGTGGAATCACTGTATGTTGTATGGTCAAGCGTTAAATTTAGAGGTATTAAGGTATGTCACGTTGAATTGTTAATGCTTAGAGTTCTACGTTGAGTTACCACGAGTCCCAAACGTTGAATTACTACACATTGGATCAAATGCACTGATTTACCACGCGTTAAATTCCCAAATCTTTAAATACCACGTAATCGATCGCAACGTGTTGAATTACCACGTGTTGGATTCCCAAATGTTAAATTACCACACATTGGATCATCAAGCACTGAGTTGCTGCGCATTAAATTCCCAAATCTTGAAATACCACGTAATGGATCGCAACGCGTTGAGTTACCACGTGTTGGATTCCCAAATGTTAAATTACCACGCATTGGATTATCAAGCACTGAGTTACCACGCGTTAAATTACCAAATCTTCAAATACCACGTAATCGATCGCAATGCGTTGAGTTACCACGTGTTGGATACCCAAATGTTAAATTACCACGTATTGGATCATCGAGCACTGAGTCACCACGCGTTAAATTCCCAAATCTTCAAATACCACGTAATCGATCGCAACGCGTTGAGTTACCACGTGTTGAATACCCAAATGTTAAATTACCACGTGTTGAACTTTCATACGTTAAGTTGCTACAAATTGCGTTACCACGTGCAGAATTCCCAAGTGTTGAATTTCTGCATATACGATTTCCAAGCACTCAGTTACTAAGTGGATAACAAGTAGGATTTCTACACATTGCATCTCTCAACCCTGTCACGGGTTGTATCACGCGTAAGATCTGTTGTAACGTCTCAGATAGCAATTCCGTAAGTAATCAGTTTAATCGCCAGGCAAGAAGCAAATAGAAATAATTTGGCAGCGTAAATGCAGAACCACAAATTTTGTTACGCTGGTTCTTGTTTACCGGTGTTCCCGTGATTCGAAATTGATTACGGATTTCGTCGTTCCCCCGTTTGCTGAAACTCCGCAAACACAGGAGGTTGCCTGGGGCATAGATCAAAAAGTTAAGAAGCTTCCTCGTCCACGGAGTGGCGTCGTCGTTTCGTGTTAATTGGATCGCTGGAGGAGGAGCGAAACGAGATAACCAGCTCGGCCAGAGCCAACGAACGGAAAACGTTAAGCGTCGCGAAACAAGCAGCTGGAAATTAAACGAATCTACCCGGTGCAATGTAATTAATAGGCGTCACCGGTGATTACACAAATCTGCGTGGTTCGTTTGGCCGGTAATCGCGGCGCGAATAACGAGGAGGGACGAGAAAAAAGTCCTTTGTATCCGGCGCATTGACGGAAACAGGCTCGATGAAAATCCTATCGGGAGAGATTGATAACGACTCGTATTCACGGTAAACGCGTTAATAACCGGAATCGATTCGATACGATAATTTAAACGACGCGAAATTCCAGCGTGCCCAGTCGGATTAAAAAGAGATATCGCGAATTATCGGCTTTTGCTAGATCGATGAATACGAGGCACGTGTTCGAGAACACGCCTCGCTACGCCTTTTAATAAGATTAGTCAAATTGAAACGCTTCGCGGACGATATCCATCGAGGCGAAATAAGAAAACTAGCAGGAGAGCGAAGAGGGCAACGGAGATCGATATCGGTTAACTCGAGCTAATCGACGCAACGATTCCGGGAACGTCGGAGTTCGAGGAACGAATCGATTCGGAGAGGGAACGATTAGGACACACGAATTGGTAATGAAATGCCGAGGGTTGGGAGCTGAGAGAATTAGCGAATGCTAAAGAGCCGTGCAAGTGGTCCGAGAGAAACCCTTGTTCGATCCTCCCCGCGATTCTGCTTTATTTATCGCGCACTCTGCTTTTATTGGCCGCGCTGCCAATGAATTGGAAACAGGGGCTCCGAAAGGAATTCCCTTATTGTCTTTTTCGAGTGTCGCTAACTCGTCCCTGGTTCGCTCTTTAAAAATACCACGTGCGCGCCTTTGAAAATCCGCGACTCTTACAGAGCTAATAACTTTGAACACTTCTACTAAGCCGATTAAAAATACTAGGTACCTGGAATTATGCCTTCATATTTTCTTACCAAGATCGTCTATACTTTTCACTCCATAACTCTCATAGACATAGAAAAAACTCGCTCTATAAATCTTCTTTCCTTCGACCGTAATCATTAATCTCTAATAACAAGCATAAGCACTCTTCCGGTCTCTGCATCATCGTATCGGTAATTACCGATTCACCGTTCCTCTAAGCCGGAAGACTCTCGAGGATGCAATTTCCAGGCTGAAAATCACGATGTTCGAGCCTTTCCAAACAACAATAACGACACCGAGCTAGCAAAGCTTTTTGTTCCGCGGATAAGTGGCGGAACGGTAGCGAATGGACGGTGCAGGTGCAGCAATAACGCGGATCAAGAGAAAGGAAAGGGTCGCTCGTTTCGGAGCTACTTAGAGTACACGGTGACGTGTGTGCGTGAGTTTA
This sequence comes from Megachile rotundata, assembly GCF_050947335.1. NCBI lineage: Eukaryota > Metazoa > Arthropoda > Insecta > Hymenoptera > Megachilidae > Megachile > Megachile rotundata. The sequence continues at coordinate 20,584,741 of NC_134986.1, forward strand.
CGTGAGCAGTTTAGTGGGCCGCACGGTAGTTAGTAGGCTTAGAAAAGGGGTGGCAGAGGTGGAGAACAAGAGTTCCGCCGGTTTCGCACGGCGGGGTTGGGACTGGCTGGCACCAGATTTATCTCTCGACCCCATCGTTTCGGCCTACGTTGTTATGGGGTGCGTCGGAACGCCAGAATGCCAGTGCACCAGAGGCCATAGGGGAGGCTTCGACGTCGGTCTAAGCTCCGACCATTTCGATGCGAGGGTAAAATGAGTTTTCTTAGGGAGCGTTTTGACTGAGCGGGCTATTCGCGTCGAGTCCTGTTAAGTTCCATCGTGGTGAATTAAATCGTGACAAGTCGAATTGCACGGAATTACTATGTGTTGAGCCGCAGTGCGTTCAGTTGCAACCCTTTCAATTGCAACGAATTGCAGCGTGACGAATTGAAGAGCGTCGAATTGCAGCGTATCGAATTGCAACGCGCTGAAGCGTAACGCGTGGAATTGTAGTGCTTCAGTTGCAACGCACCGAATTGCATACCAACTTGCAACGCATCGAATTGTACCCTGTTGAATTGTAATACGTCGAAGTACACCGTGTCGAATTGCAACGCGTCATCTACAGTGTATCGAACTGCAACACGTCGAATTGCAACGCAGCAAATTACACTTCGCGTATAAATTTCCGCGAAGCTTAGTATCATAAAATATTTTGAAATATACTTTGATCGTGAATGCACCTTTACGTGTCCTTTTCGCGCACCCTCTCGTGGGAACGCCCTTCCCGCTTTGAATCTTTTGCTTCCATTCATTCGGTTCTCGGTATCGGCCCCGTTTACCGGAGCTTCTGTTTTTCCTTTTGTTTAGAAACTTGTATCACGATCGCACAAAGGGGTGAAAACGCTTTTCACCACCGCCCCCGTTGAGTAATTACGAATTAAACGCAGGGCTGACGGAGACACGTGCCGCGCCAAGGAAGTTGTTTCCAACCTGTTTATGCATTCAACGGATATACACGAGCGTTCCACGCGTGCACCCCAACTATTCACTTACGCCTGCTGGTATTACCTGTCGGTCCTACCTCGTCAGAAGGGGTACGAAAGAGGGGCTGAAAGGGGAACTGGCAAGTTTCAGGGTGGAGGGATTGGACTGGCTGGCGCCAGGTTTATCTCTCGACCCCATCGTCTCGGCCCACGTTGTTATGGGGTGTTCCCGAGTGGCTTAGTGGGGGTTGCGAAACCCGAGGGAAGCGAACGGAGAGAAAACGAAGACCCAGCCAACAGAAAGAATATGAAAATGAGGCTCGATGAGAAGAACAAGATGGGAAAGCGAGAAGAAAGGTGACGGAAGGGTGACGCGAAATAAAGCGAGGGATGAATACGCCAGTTTTCCGCGGTTCAAACTTTTAGCATATTTATTGTCGTTTATGCCTGTAACAGCAAATCTTGGAGGGAAGTGTAAATTGAGTCTTGTAACAGGTTGAGTGTTGGGTTTCTTGCGAGTTGGGGGAAGGTTAAGGGGATGAATCGTTCAGTCGACAACTAAATATTGTACACGATATTGTGTTTCTCTGCTACAAATTGAAAGGTCTTTTACTCTCAACAGAACACCGACTGAAAATTGAATATTTGCTCACGAATAACATGGAAATGGAAATCGATTATTCTGGACAAAAAGCCAATAATTTTTATTAAGAACATCGATGGAATGTTTAATTAATTGAAATTGATGTATCACAAACGTTATATTCCGATACTTTTCCATCGAACTTTCATGTTGTATGCATCTGATTTTTTCTCGTAATTGACAAAGTGTCGTCAACGTCGATATACGGCCATTACGTTAGTAAAAAATAGAGGGAGGCGACAGGCATAATAAAACTGAAAGGGCCCGAAGAAAAATGGCTTTCTATAAGAAGAACGTAAGAGGCAGAAACGAAGACAGAAGGATGAAAGGCAAAGGTTAAAATACAGTCGAAGGAGGCTAGGGATAACGTCCGTTCCAGAACAGACTGTCCCTCTGAACCCTTCATCCGTTCCTGTGCAAAAGCATTGTGTCAGGACGTAACAACTCGCGATAGTACGAAGCAGCATCCCATGGGGCACCATTATCCTGATTTAGCGCCACGGCTACGACTCTATTTCCTGCATGCTTCCCGGCTACACGCTTTCCTTTGTCCGGCTTAGCTTTATTTGCGCGAAAAGGGAGAAAAGCGTGGCCACGCCAACGGATTGACACGTTTGAGTGCTCTGCGCTTCACTTTTGTGCTCTCGTTACACGTTCGCTCCAATGCGATTACGTGACACGAAGATACGATACTATCGACTCTGACGTGACGGCGAACCTGCTTTCGATCTCCATTTTAATCCTTGCGCGCCGAATCGTTGGAAATCTGAGCGTTAATTGCAAAAAGTGGGTGGACTCGGGATTTAGTATCGATCCAAAGCAGGAACATTCGCCGCTCGCGAAGGCTCGTAAATAAATTATAATTAAACATCGGCGATTGGTCAAACACGATTCGCGTCTCTGGAACGTTTATCGCGAAATCGAATTTCGATTCTAAATCATGGTAGAGTTATTAGAACCTGGCACGCGAGCAAACATTTCAATTTCACCGTCTGAAAATTCTGCAAACGCTAATGAAAATCGATCGAAGAGCAAACTGTAAGAGATTAGAGTAGCTCGAAATCTGGTCCGCGATGGCGAGGCTCCAAGAATCCCAGCCGTTTACGAGCATCGCTGTCTTACGAGCTAGACAAGGTCTTGGTGACCTCGTAAGCTTAATTTGCGCCGTACCAGAAACTCCAGCCAATGAAATCGACGAGCTTATCGATCGACAAACCTGCACGGAAGTACCAAAAACGAAAGAGGAAGCGATCGAGATGCAGCGTACACCGGACCCCTGCTCAGCGAAACGAAAATACACAAAACCGATTTCCCCTATGCGCGTTTATATTTGTCAAAGGATATAAAAGCTAAATATTAATCGCCAGGGGTGTGCTATTCCTGCTTGCCTCGATAAATATCGGCAAATTAATGCCCAACGCAGTCGCAACTGTTTGGAACGAATATTTACACCGCGCGAGTGTTTTACAGTCTATGGAGAGTCACAAAGTAGTAACTTTGAACAAACGATATTTGAAATAACTAATTTCCCTTTTGTCGAGGTTTTAGAACTATGATAATAAATAAGCAAACAGCAATGAAATATTCGGTTTATTTTAAGTGTACACGATTTGATTCACTGGATCACGAAGAGTAACGCAACGAAATGGTTAACGACTAACGTTAAAATATTATTCTACCAGTGTCGAACAGTGGTAGCAAAGAGAGAGTGTATATACTAGACGGATTACAGACGGCCATACAGTAGATATGGATTACAGAGGGATGCTGGTTAAATAGCCTGCAACGATGGTTAGGTTGAACCGCGAATAAAGACGGCCGGGTCCTTATTATCCCCATTGGACGTACGTAGAAACCGTGAGCCGGGGTTGCATCGGTTATTATTAGGGATCTATGGGCATTAAAGCGTACTTAGGGGTATCGATCTTCTTATTCGACCGCCCCGTGTCACACTTAAATACAATCTTTCGGGAGCTGTGTAATCCTCTTAGCGAAATATTCCCGGGCCTGCCACTATGTCGGTTCCTGATAACGTGTGCCATTGTTTCTTATCTGAACTGATTATGCTTGTGCATACGTAACTCTGAGAGACAACAGGAGGGTGAAGGTAGCGGAAAATGTGGGTGCACCGTGCAAGGAGACATTTTGGGAGACCTGTAATCCTCTTAACAAAATGTTCGCTATTAGCTACCGCATGCCTCCTCCCGTTCTACTTCCTTTTTTCCCTCGTTTGTGTTGAAAAATCTAAATTTCCCTCGTTACCGTCGACGTCGTTTTTTGCACATTTTTTTGGAACCTCGTCCGTGATTGCTTAAGTAATAGTTCTAAAGCATCTCGGAAAGAGGAAGGCTTTAAACGTCGGACATCCTAATTACTCTTGTGGTTCCGCCATTTTGTGGTCGGATAATCGATGTTTACATAAAATTCGAAATAAAAAATCTCTATATCAACAATTATACGACTAGCAAATTAAATATTTTTTTTGCCAAAGATTTTTAATCAAATCGACTGAATGATTTTTAAATTTAAAATCAACATAATTTGAAACAGGAATCTACCTCGTAAATTTATTCGGATTTTAAAGCCATTAATCTCAAATTCCTGTGTAGGGCATCTAGTGAAATCCACTTTTTCGGCGAAACAGAGACAAACACGCCGCGAACAGACCGCGATTAGCAATTAATACTCGGTCATCCCCTATCGATCCAGCGATTAACGAAACCGATTTAATCAGCGGCCGGAACACGACTGGTCAGTCCTATTAATTAGCGGAATAATCGGATCACAGGGAATGACGTGTTAACCGTCCTCCTCTTCCTGGCGTGTATTACTTTCGATAATAGGCTCCATTACCGTCTGTGGAACTGATCCGTTACTAATGTCAGCAAGTCCGGTCCGAACAACGGTACACGAGACAACCCTCGTTGTTCCGACACTGGCTAAATTAATTCACTGATAAGTCGTGTGTGACGCGATCAAATTAATTTGCACTGGACATAGCACGGAATTAATTATTGCTCTAGCGAATCTCCTTCCGTTTCTGCTGCAAATCGTTATCTCGATCGTCTCGCGTATTTCATTGTAAATTCGCTTTAGGAAATGATATTCCAAGTTTCATTTCTGACAGAATTCTCAAATATCTAAATATTCAAATATACAAATTCCAAATGTTTAAATTCCTAAAATAAATTCGAGATGAGATGAAAATTTGTCCCAATAATTTGGAAACACAGTATACATCGCGAGTCCTTTCATCCCGGAGCATTGATTAAAGTCAAGTTCTCAGAGTTCTCTTCAGTCGGAGCAAACTTCCCCCGAGGAGATTCAAAGAGAGAAGGCATTCGCGCAGCCGTTCGAGCAAAAATTTCATATGAATGGAGAAACAAGGTTGGAAAGAGAACTCACCGTAGAACCAGCACTGTTTTTCGCCGAAACGAGGTCTGAGGAACGTGTACTGAGGCTGAGGCGGAAGATGATCCAGGAGGGCGGCCAAACCGGCGACCAAAAGAGGGCCACCCCAAGCGTAACAGGCGTACACGCGAAGTCTGAGGGTCTCTTGGCTCTTTTCGATGCTGGCTGGTCTCAGATCCCTGCAAGATGAAGGAAAAAGAATGGTCAGACGCGGAAGCCACGAAACACCGAGGTCGTTCTGTGCGCACTTAAACGCTGCCTAGAACGCGAACAATAAAACACTCCAACAATCGCGGCGCTCGAGTTTCTTCTTTCATATGGAGAGTACCATTAGTAGCGGCGGAAATAAAAGGATCTATGAAAACGCTCCTTTGGAAGACCGATGACCTGACTGGTCTGCGTAATCGAGACTCTTAATGGTTCTTTCCGGTATCCTCGAACGCTTTTAGCTATTTACGATGCTTCATAAACGCTTTGATTCGGAGGAACAAGTATTTTAATAAATTTCCATGAATCGTTACTTGCTATTGCAAGTAATACTTCAAATTGATACTTCAAATTAAATGTCATGGTCTCTGTTTTATGTCTTTTAGAAATAGAGATAAGATTTAGAGAGGTGAAAGTAGTCGAAAGTAATCACTAAATATGTAAGATGATACTGTTTAAGGTTACGCTAAGTAAGCTTGAAAAATGGTTAAAAAGGTGGAAGAGAGAAAGCCGGTTGGAAAAGTGAAACTTAGAGCATATGTGTGTTTAGATTAGGCAAGCAGCCAGGCCTCTTTCCCGTTTCCAGGTACTTGTCTAATCTAAACGCACTCTATGGCCATAAGAATTTGTAGCGTTTAAACGTAAGCACAGACTGTCACCAAACATACTTTCTCGATGACATGTTGCTAGTTTGTCAGTTTCCTAATTTCTGTGAAAAACATTAGAGCCAGCAGATAGAAATCGATGGAACGAGAGAATAAAAAGCTACCGACTATCGATTGCTTCGATTGCAATCAGTGCATAACTAAAGAGGCTATCGAAACTGACAGACTGTTTTTCAAAAGGCCTTCAAAGCGAAACGCTCGGATTTGCTGTGAAAGTTTTTCGGTCATTAGCATCCCTTAGCGTCTCATTATACAAGCTCAACTTTGATCGCAAGCGATCTCGTTCTATTTTTACTGGCCGTGCAATAACTATTCTATCGTACGAGCGATACGTCTACGGAATCCTGCAGCTCCGAAATTCAGCGAAATGAAACGCAATAAGGAAGATCGCAGGTTGGCAGTGGTCCAGGGGAAAAATGAAAGTCGACGGTACGATGAGACGTAATGAAAAAGATGTCGACCGGTAGAGAGCCAGCGAATGACGGTCATTCGTATGTCTGCCAGTTCTCCCGTCCACGTTACAGATATGGTCAACGAATTTGCCACGAGTAACGATCTAATTAACCGTGACGAGCACCGACACGCGACATAAAAGAGGAGCTACATTGCCGACCGGAACGGTTCACCTGCCTGTTACCATTCTGAATCTTTAACGCTTCGAATCGCGTGTGTCAACCGGTTCAACCGTTCCTCCAAAAGGTACAGGTTAATTGTTTCTCGCTTGCGCCATTATACGGCTAACAACGATGACACGTAATTTTCCTGCTCACTTTTCAAAGGAGCTGCGAACTCCCTGGCCTCGATAAAACGAGGCGGGGAGGAGTTTAATACCTTGCGCATCGCTTGCAGATCAAGTGGATAAGCACCGCTGCTTTATAACTTAACAAGATAAATGTTGTAACTGTGATAGAGTTCAAATATTTAGAACGGTTATTCATTATCATAGATCAGATGCTATCTTCTCTGGTTAGATAGACGCCTAATCAAAAGCTATCTTCTTAGGTGACACGATGGTTTATTTCTATGAACGTGTGTACACGAGATCAAGATTATAATAAAATGATGACGAGATACTAGACATTGCACTTTGACCCCAACATGTTTCAATTATTTTTCCAATTATATCTGCGAGTATAAATCTTACAATTTCGTTTGCATAATAAATGACTCAGCAGCGATCAAAAGCTCATTAATTGGCTTCGAGCGAATAACCAGTGGCATCAAAAAGTTTATTAACAGGATTCCGGTCGGTAAAGTGTTAATTACATCGATACGGAAGGGAGATGCATTGAAACGAGCAATAGTGGCGCACGAAGGGAGACGCGATTATTATTATTAGAGGAACCGTGAATAATAGGGTCACTCGCGAGATCGTTCTGTCGTCGAATTTATCGCGGCAAGTTATTAACGAGACTTCGAATTCATTAAATTTCGACCCCGATATCACGACCAATGATTACCGGAACGGCAAAGCTCCGTCATTGTCTGGGTAGCTTAACGTCGCTATAACAACAACGCGATGGCAGGGGTTGGTCCGACAGGTTTTAGCGCGGAGGGTCGTTACTCGTAAATCGCACCCTATCTGAAGCTGACGTTACTGCGGATATGGCAAATGTCGAACGGTAACGACACGGTTCTATTGTCAAAAAGTGAAAATTCGAATAAAACGGGAGGATGACTGTACAGTATTGTTGGCGTCAGTTGGACTGCACGGACGAGAGCTCGTTTGTTTCATATCCGGTTATCCATGTTGCGCCAATCTCTCAATTTTGTGTCTGATTGAACCTGAACACCGTTATACCGGTATATTAGATCGTCTCTACATCCTTTACAACATTTACGTGTATTTATCGAAATGTCTTCAGGTAAATGTTTGTCAATAAATATTTACAGTTTCGAGAATACACACATTGTCCGAAATTCCCACAACACCGGCAAGAAATAACACACCTTCTGAGAATGTTGTCTAACCAGACGAGCTTGCACCGGTGCAAGTATACAAATGTAACTCCGCCCTTGACAAGGATTAATAGACCCTAATGCAACTTCCAACGCCTCACACGTAACCGGTGAACAAATTAGCATTATACAAGATTAAACCGATGGGACATTATCAACTTGTCCATCCAGGCAGAATCACGATCTCACGATAATTACTCGATTACTCTCTTAACAACGCTGTTAGGAAGATTCAAAGGGGTAAATTTTCAAACCTAATAACGAAGCGAATGTATCGAATAAGAAATTTTGCGTGTAAAGGTAGAGTGTTGGGCGGCCCCAGATGTCGCTATCCGAGTGTTAATTTCTGACGGCACGGTTCATTTCCGGCAACGCTAATTAGCCGTCACCGTGGTCGTTGCGCGCGATTAGTTACTGCTCGTCCGGCAGGACGAGAAAGTTTACCCGCAAGAGGAAGAGGGTGCACGGTACTCGCGTCCCGTTTCGATGCCGGAATGGCGCCACGATAATTTTGCCACCCTCTCGCTGTCCCGTTGGAAACGGAGGGCCGTGGAGCCGGTGCCAGGGATCGAGGGAAAACGCATTAAATATTGCCGTCGAGAAAATTAGGGAGCTGTTACGTGCTGTAGGCAACGAGCCTCTCTTTTTCGTTCCTTCTTCCGTTCCGCCTGTGAACTCGTCTAGCAAATATTTTTATGTTTCCAGCCTGTTTATGGAAGAGCGCTTGTATGCGTCCGCGCACACACCGCTTCCGATACAGAACAATTTGCGAACGACGACGTCTACTTCCGTGACAAAGAGGATTACTCGCGAGACTCTCTGTTGCGAAAGTATATAACCCATTGTCGGAGCACGGAAAGAGATAAAGGTTATTTTTATAATAATGGATTCCACGGGAAGGGTTTCCATTCGAGCTTGACGAACGACGATGGAATATACTACACTATTATCGCTACGAGCGCACACGCGAGACGAACAGAGAAGGGACTCGGCTTAATCCTGACAAAGGACTCGTTGGAATAGCTTCTTTTAATTGTATCCTGTCACCGCGCGTATTTATCGTTCGTATTTGCGAACGGAAAGAAAAAGGGGAAGATTCGCAAAAGGTCGGATAGCCATTAAGGTCTTTGTACCCGGCAACGTTTTATTTGGCCGTCACCGTGTCTCGGATGTCACTGTTTAAACGCTGCTCGCTATTGGTACCGGTAGATTCGATATCTCAGAACATGATTGATCCGATGATCGCCTCGAGTCCCATCGCAGATATTAAACCTATCGTTCCTGCGCTTTTATGGATCGACACTTATCTTTCAAATTCATCATTTTTTACGATCTCGGCCGTAATCAGAAACACACAGCTGTGCATACTCAACGTGATTCTTAACATTTTTACAAAAATGTAAAGCAAGTTCAATGTTTTTAATGAAACGAACCTATAAAAATAAACCTAACACAAATGACACTGACTAAATGTAAAAAGTATAGAAACGGAAAAGTCAACTAAAATATTTCCGAACTATCTAAAAATTTGTTACATTGTATACATCTAACATAATCCAATACGAAGCATTTTAAATGTAAATCACTTATACTGACTACAGTACACAAGAAAACCGATGAATAAACAGAATTGCGTGTACTAAGTACATCGTCATCCATAAATCCTGTTTCTCCGCGGTGCGTAATGAATAATGAGCAGTCAAGTTCCCACTGCGTAAAGAAAAAAAGAAGATTCGCAAATTGTTACACGCCCCTTTTCAGTCTGTCGTGTTCTTGTATCTTAGAACCGCACGCCCGACAAGAGAAGGACTTTAAACGTAATGGACGTAAACGTCGCTGGCTGTCGGGTGGGCAGAAGGTAAGAGCCCTATATTTATCTGGCCGATATGGTAATTATACGGACAGCAATTAGCGGCGGTGCCGGTTAGGGGCACACTCGAGCCGACGCGAGGCGACGCGACGCCACGGTATCGCGCTACCCGCTCGAGGAGAATACGGAACAGGAAGGAGAAAGGTCATTACGGAGCCAGATTATTTATCTCGTTGTGGCTTTCGTGACCGCGGAAAAATTGCATCCTTTGGTAAAACGCTAAAAATTAGGCTCGGTACGAAACAGATAGGACTTCTCTCGAGATACGTAGATAAATTATTTTTGGAATATTTCATTGGTAACTTTGTCTCTTAACACTAAACCTACCGGCCCATTTAAAATAAAGAAATAACTAAACAAACGATACAATACAAATTAATAGATACATTAATTCTTCATTTCGATGAAATTAAACACAGATTTCAAGAATAAAATCTCAATAAGTTTTACAAATTTAAAATAAATTACTTCAGAGCACATCAAATTTTTTGCAAATCGTGTTAACCAGATTTGACGTTGTGTATGATAGAAAATTAAGAGAAGGAGTATCTGTAGCTAATTTTATTCTTTGAACGCGCACAATGAAGACCGGGAAAGTTTCCGGAAAGAATATCAAGAATGATAATCCTCGGTAGGGGTGTGTCACGCGGAGAATCCGGCAAATGTTGCGTAGGAACGATAGTGCCCGAAAACTTTGCACCCTAGGAACGTATGGAAAGCGAGTTACGCTTTATTGAAAAGTTTTAGGAGACGCGGTTAAGTGCGAGAGAAGTTCTCGTCGACCCGCGAGAATTTCTCACTTCCGAACTACGGCCGACCCTTTCCTCTTTCTTCCCTGTCAATTTATCTATCCACCGGTGAATTTCTACTGTTCTATTTGCCCATTTATCCCGCTCGCCAGCCAACGGCTCTCGATCGATTCTCCTGTGGTTCACCCATCGATCCTGTACAACTGTCCATTTATCCGCGTCTCTCGGTTTACCGCCGACTCGCAGACTTAAAAAATCGTCAACGATTACGAGCAAATAATAGCCTCATTGTTGGCAATTAACGAAGGATGAATGCATTGGCTCTGGCTTCTTAACTGTGCGCTTCAAGACCATTCTCATTGCCGCATTAAACCTTTCATTGTTACTGGCGCCTTCGTCGAGTCATTATTTGCTGCAGCCTTCAACATACTCACACGAGAGTTTAAAACGACGTACTTTGGCTGTCTTCAATTTTGAGAAAATGTTGGGAGAACTTACAGAAAGCCTAAATTAATTGTGGCTTTTTTTGACAGTTTATTTTTTTTGTGAAACTTTGCAGATAAAGTTAGCAGAGAATTAGAAGAATCGATATCAATTATTTGTAGCAGTGTGGATGTCTTTCGTTGAAGACACTTTGCCAGTCAGTTAAGGAGACTTTGCCGAATCTGCGCGTTATATATACGAGTTACCGGGAAATACAACTGCTCTTGTCTCGCTGAAGATTTGGCCAAAAATAACTGTCTGAGATGTTCTTGGTTCTTCAATTCGCAAGAGACAAGCTTCTCGAGGAAGAAGTAGACCGGGAGAAGTACGACGTGGAATCGAAAGAAGAGGCAGACGGCGGTCCGAGAAAAGAGCAGTTAACGAACGAGCGTTAATTAGCCGCAATAACCGACGATCGCGACAATTACAGGGTGATCTTGTACGTTCTCGCAAGGAAACCACGACGGGAATATAAATTCCGTATTATCCGGTGGTCTGCCGTGGAATTACAGGGGTGTCAAGTGGTTTGCTCCTCGGCGGAGAAGCAGCGAGCATCGGACGTCGATCCGTTTCCGTATAATCAATATTGTACTTCCGGAATTAGACGTCGATTACGACTGGCAAGGCGGGAAGATAATGACTGGGAAGTGGGGGGAGTTCGGCATTGTCGCCTTGGAAATACGACTCATCCCCTCCCTTTGTAGGCTGTCCCTTTCTCAACCCTTTGACTGCCGTTTTCACCCCTTTCGGAACCGGTTTAACATACCCTGGCGGAGTAATTCAAGAGTTTCCGCACGGCGAGGGCAATGACGCCTGGCTCGCGTAGAATTTTCAATATTCCGGCGTTACGTCGCCGAAGCGATTACGGCAATTAGGGAGTGGAAGGGTTGTTCGTCTGCGGAAGAAAAGGCCTGCGGAAATAATTCATGCGACACACGTGGTCCTCTCGCACGGCATTCTTGAGGAGCTTCCGAGTAGACAGTAGGAAACGCAGTTTCTTTTCTTAGACTCCCGTTTTTATGCTAATATTTATGCTACGATACCGCTTCAAGACGCTTTTCCCTTCATGTATTTTTTAGTACCGCACTGGGACATTTCTTGTCACTAAAGCGGCTATCGGGGGACAGAGTTCGAGAATACTATACTTAGATACATAACTCATAGTTACTTATCCAATAGCTCATATTTGATTTAAAACCTGTATTTTCCTACCTCTTTCTAGGAAGCTAATGAAAGCACGCGTAACTCGTATAAACGAGCAAAAGCAGCTCCATGCAATAACTAATTTAATCAATCAATTAAATCGCTTTCTGACACGATAAGTTTGAACCAGTTTTCTCCGTGACCGGTTACGAAGCGCATTGTGCAGGGTCCGGTCAACCAGCAGGTTAGCTCTAGCGTTCTGACGCGGTGGAAATTGAAAGTGTCAGAATCTTTTCGTTCTCGCGATAGTGTCAAGTTCTGGAAAGACTGTACGATGCTTGGAAGTTCACGTGTCGTTATCGAGTCTCGCGTGCCGCACGAACAGGCAGCTCCTTTTCTGCGAGAAACCTTCGTCCTTTATTCCGATCTTCTCGCGGGTAACACCGCGAACCAGCGACAAGAAGTAGGCGTGCCGGAACTCGTCCACTGCGAGAACTTTCATTAGCCAGAACGTATCACGACTACGAAATTCGTACGGCACAAACTTTGCATGTACTTCAGTTTCATTTTCTCTAACTCGATTTACGCAAATGTACTTCGACCCTCTTAAATCGGTTTATATCGCGGGATATAGGCATTTAGATATTTAACACTACCAAACCGGTCAAATGACCGCTCCACAAGTTTCTTATTGTAAGGAACATATTTTGTTAAAGTACATTCTTTAAAATCAGCATTGATTTTCATCAAGATAAAAAATAAATGTGTGTACTAATTTATGTTTGGTTGTCTGTTTATTTATTTTTCAACTTCATTAAAGTACACGTTATATGTCGGTAGGTTTAGTGTTAAAGATGTAGGAATATAAGAATGTAAGAATGACACGATCTGGGAATACAAGTATGTAGAAATACATGTGGAGATCTGTCTAGCTATCTAAGAAATTAAAAATTGTATTGTTATTTTTTTCTTCGGCTTTTCAACGCGAAGACAAGAATAGATTTAGCGCTAATGGTACTAAGATGGAAATAATTGTGGAAGGTGTATTGTCAGAAGTGGCACACCTTTGTTTGCGAGAATCGGAATCGAAAGAACGGGCAGGATCGTGCGTGTACATGCTGAAGAGTATTCTAGCTGGAACGCTCGAGAGGAATGCACGCCCTTGACGTAACTGGTTGGAGGAATGCCATTGCATAATCAACGAGAAACCGCACCACTAAAGGTGGATAGGAAAGGTGTTGCGAGAAGTATCTCGAGAAGTTGTTACACGAGAATTCGAAAAAGGAGGAAGCGAAGATGAATCGGATCGAGATCTTTTCCTACTTGGAAGCGATAAACGTTCGAATTTCAATTTAATGGAGTTTAACGTCCACCGTAATGAACAGCATTTTATACGCTTGTGTGACCGCTGCCTTGCTCCCCGCGAGTTTTGCGTCATATGCCATTACCAGGAAAATTACCATACTTTTAGCTATACCTCGGGTGTAGATAACGGCCCTTTTAAAATATAATGAACGAAAATTGGCATATGCACTTATATTTCCATGCGTATATTCTAATCGATCTCGAAAAGTCTCCCCCTCGCAGTTATCGAAGGCTATTACACTTTCCTGCGACCCGTAGGGCTATGATGTTTATTATAAATATTACAAATAACGTCTACCGTTACAGCTTTTTACCACCTCCGTATCTTCCATCGAGTTCAGCCCTGTAATCGTATCGAGGCCTTTACTTTACCGTGATTGTACGTAACAGGGACCGTGCAGAAAACGCGACGATACGATGGAACAGCGTGAAAAGCAGTGAAAAAGCCAGAAAGACGAGTACGAGCTCGGACAAGTCGTTTCAGGGATAGTCGTGAGAAGCTGTCAGGTGTTTGTTGACGCGAATAACCGAACGACAATAAAAGAGACAGGGAGAAGACACTAGGAGCGGAACATACACGTACATACATAGATAACGTGCGCGAAGGGTGGCGAAGCCGCTAATGGAGGAAAAACAGAAGGGACCAGGAGGAAAACAAACACGAGGGTTAGCAAGAGGATACGCTATCGAGGCAACGCTCGTCTCTTCAAGATCTGGCCCCTCGAGCGGTAACGAAGAACGACTTCTTTCGACACGCTCCATCGTCCATGACACAGCGTCGTCGCGGCTCAAACCGAGGCGAGGGTTGATATTCAAAACACACAATGGGTGACAACATCGATCCACTTGGTGGTTTGGCGAAAACATCGTGCACTGTTTGCTCGAAAATATTTGTCCATTTATAACTTTCCGTATTTGGGAGAAATAGGCAATACGGCTCGTGCGAATGTTTCGATTTCTCTGTGGAAAAATGGGAAATTGATGAACGTCCTACGTGCAACGGCAGAAAAACGCGGTGTATCCTGTCACGAATTGGAGTATCGGAAAAATTTTGGTTACGATTCGTTTTCTATTCCGCGTCGTTAATACAAGTTATTATACTTTTTCCGATAATGAAAATGGAACAGGTATCCGATAATTGCTAGATTATCCCTGAACATGGTCGAGGTACTTCAATTAATTCATTAACAGACATTTCGCGACGCATACAAACGAACCGCGGATTTAATTAATCCCAGGAACGCGTTCCCGATATTTATTGTGTCGCTGCAGTTTTCGATAAAGCGACGTCATTACAGATCAATTTTCCCGGCGCATCTCTATTATCCCCCATGTACAACAATCGAGCCAGGAACACAATAACACACGCACGGACTTAATATTTCGAAATTCCACGAGTTTCAATAACAAATACACGAGGCTGGGACGAGATCCTTACCATTAATTAATTCCTGTTCCTTTTCGCTCCGGCGCATCCACTCGTCGAACAGAATCGAACAAAAGGGAGAAATCAGCCCCCGTTACGCTGACGTAAAAGGGCAACGTTTGTCGTCGTCGGTAGTCTGGCGCGATTCTCGCGCACATCCGAGATATAATTCAAGAAAAAGAGGGAGGAACGCGACCTTCGCACCCTTTTCGACCCCAGACACCCTTCTTTCGAGGTTCTCGAGACGGTCCACCCTCCTCCACTTTTCCCTTTCGCCACGAATCCTTTCCAGGTGTTAGCTGTTTAAACGTTGTCGCGCGTAAAAGGAACTAGCTGAAGGGTGGCAAGGAAGGAAGGAAGGAAGGAAATGAATGGTAGGATGCACTAGAGGGTCCTGCTGATTGTTTGGTGGTTCCAGGAGTGGTTATCTGCAAATGAAGGGCCACAAATGCGGAACAGTAGAGAAGTGTGCGCGTGGGGTGGCCAGGAGAAATTGCGGGGATGTCGGAGTTTATGCTGGAAGAAAGGGGATGCAGGGGGTTGGACAGGGTCAACGGAAAGGGTGGCGCGAGAGAAACGACAGTCGCCCTGCTGGCTGCCAGCAGTTTGTTCGCGTATAATTCGATCACCAACGGGGAATTATTGTCCTAACGAACTTCTTTCGCGAGATTGGCCGTCTGCTTTCTGTTATCTCGACAAAAAGCTTCGCTAGATTCTTATCCGGCAGGAAGCGAATGTTTTCTCGTTTTGATGGATTTCCATTCTTCCCGATCCCCCAACGGTGAAATGCATTAGCTTCGTAATCCCAGAGTTAACATCGAGTGCAACAAAGATCGATAACCGAAGATATTCTTATCCTCCTACTTTTTTCATTCGTTTTAACCACCGAGATGTTATGCGATGAATTATTAATATATTCGTTATCTTATTAATAACACATTTCTCTGGGTTTGGATCTTACTTTTCAGCAATACTGTAACAGCTCATTTCAATAAATTTGAAAATGTACATGCACGTAGTCAATTCTTGATCTGTTCATTCCTTAGAGTGGCTTACAATCCCGCTATCTAATGGCGTGTGTGATTATATTATTCCTTATGTTCCAGATTTGCACGGATCATTAACGTTATTATTTAAGGTGTCTTAAATTCTCTCGTGTATTTTGATGTATGATTTAACCTCTTTTCTCTGTTCATTCTACCATAATTGAAAATACTGTTGGCTGATCACAGAGTTATCGACCAGCTACACTTTTCCGTGCTTTCGAAGTAAGTATTTTACGTCCGTACTTGTTCGGGTTTGTCGTAATTCTCCCGTTATCGGCCTGTATTTCCGACAGAGCAATTCTTCCGACGATAAAAATTGACGGGAATTCCTCTTCCGTTTTATGACACTCGGCACGATCGGATTCATATTCAGAAATTCTATTCTACCCCGTTCAAAGCCGATAAGGAAGATCGAGAACCCGTTAAAACGCACGAAAGATCCAATTTTTAAAGATCCGCATTCGATTTGTCCGATGTCTGTATCGAACTCGAAGAAATTTCCGGCTCGGGGAAGATTTCGCTCGGAGATTGAACGACGCGGTTGATTCGTTACACTCTCGAAACTTTGAATCCCTAGATATCTAGATACGGGACTGTCAGATAGATATCCACGAAACTGCGGACATTTTTCACGATCGTTTATCCCGCGTATCTCGCATTCGTTCGGCACGCTACATTTCTCACGACGTTTCCGAGGGAAGAACGGTTTGTCTCGCGACCTTTCTAGCGAAAAGCTTAGCCTGCACACCAAAGATCCATATGTCATATCTGTCAGCCGGCGATCGGAATCCGCTGCGTCTCGCGAATCCCAAGGACGATTCGTAATCTTAATAACTTCATGAATTTATCAGAGATATCTTCGGCGAAGGTTCGAGCGATTTGTACAGCGTTCTTCGGGAAAAATGTCGACGCGGAGAAAAGAGGATTCACCACTCGCCGCAGATAAATCGAGACAACCGCAGGAGTCACGGATTATTAATTTCCGTTAAACCGCTTTTCTCGCATGATAAATAGAGTTCAGTCGAGCGTACAGCAATTAAATTGGCAGACACGAAACGCTTCCGTATAGTCAAACTTTAAGAAGTTCATTTCGCTCGGTAAATAAAAATTTATGGACTTCGGAAGAGTGATATCGGTGGAGCAAACCAAAGTATTTTATCGAAGTTCCAGCGAGTTCTCGTCGAACTAGAACTATGCCAAAGGATCGATACTTGGCGAACCGTCGATCGAATGTTGGCCAAGCGACGACGTACGAAAACCGCAAATCCGCAAGATCGACGTAGTCCAAATCGAGCGGCGACGAAGGAAGCTCTTTGACGTTGAACTGTGTACGGAAGCGGCATTCAACGTCCAACCTACACCTCGACACCATTTACCGAGGCGATAGTGTCGATAAATGGCCATTAGTCGGCCATGTTAGCCCGCAAAACCGAAGTGCACGCGTGCCATTGATAGACCGGAAGCCGATTTTCGCCGGTAGTTAAGCCCGAACACGAAGTTTTCGGTGTGGAAAATCGCCACCGTTCAATTGACGTTCACTTTGACCGAGAACAACTTAATCGCCGCTATAACCGCCTGTCGGTGCATAATTTTATGCAATTCGCTCGGTCGGTTTATACCGATATGAGCGAAAATAAATAATCGCGTTTGACCAAGTATGCAAGAATGAAAAGTTCTATGGGCTAATTATCGCTTAATCACCGAGTTTAGCCTACCGAAAAAAGGCATTAGAACGAAACCAGCCTCCTCGAGATTCCAAAGATAATTTACTGCACTAATAAACGCATTCCAAAGGTTGCTCGATTTAAAACATGGCAGCGCGTGCCAGTGTCCCGCTTCTTATGAAACGCACAAAAAATAGAGAGACTGGAGTTGCTTCAAGAGGCAATTTCTTCTCCCGAGATCCTTTTCTAATTAATACGTACAGCTCGACTCGTATGATACGCGATCTCAACGAGACGCGTTTTTATTCCTGGCGTCGTTGCTACTCGACGAAGAAAGACGTTTCTGTATGTTCGATGCATGGAAAAGATTCGAGGTCCCATTATTCCCGAACAACTTAACGAGAGTGTATCGTGTAAAAGCTTGAATAATTTTTCGACACGAACCCCGAGATTAAAAGCCGAGTTCTTATCGGCCATTCGAAGCAAGTGTAACAAGTTTGCCCATAAGTTTCGCCATTAATACCGGAATGGCCGTTGCCTACAAGAGCGTTTCCCGTGGCGCTATTTACGGCATCGCTTTTACAGCCTTGGTCCCTTTTATTGCACACTTCCGTACACTCCTGACATAGCCGCATTCAAAGACGACCGTCCTGCCCTCTTTTCTCTCGTTACTCCTTTCTCGTCCCGGTTGCCTTCCGTCCATTTCGCTCGACAGCCTGAAAGACCGATGTCAACGTCGGTTCTTCTGGTATTAGCCGGCTTCACGAGCGCACCGACATCGTTCGCGGGGACTACGAACCGAGGATGATCCCGAAGAGTTACGAGCGCGAACTAGAAGGCTATCGAGGGCTTTATAGAAACGACGACCACGAGAACTTCGGCTTTATGAGCGATAAAAGCAGCACGGGAGGTCGGTCGACTCGTGCAGTTCGCGGCTTTTTAACTTCTTTTTTGCGGTTCTCGTTGCTGGCGCCTTCAACCGAAGGAGCACCGGATTTGTCTTCTCTCCGTGCTTCCCATCTTCTTACGGCAAACGACTACGGAATAATAAAGCACCGACGAAAGGTAGACGCGTTTCTCCGACTTTGTAACGTCGCAGGGAAACGTTTTTAGAAGCCTCTTCCCTTCCCTCTTAATCGTTGTTTAACGTCGCAGCAACTGCTCGGTTATTAGCGACGGGGATAATGAAACTGTTCTTTCACGATAATGGTGCTAGTGTTATCTTCCTCGTAATAATTTTTGCAACAACTTGGGAACCTTCGATGCTCGATACCGTGTTTAAGATTTCCTACTAAAATCTTTCGGCGAAATTCGTTGTTAAGTTAAGTACGTCTGCTAGTAATTACGAAAATGGCTGCTACGAAATGCAAATTAAAGCCGTGTGTATTCAGTATGCGCGTACGTAAGCTCTACAATGGCGGATGTGTAAGGACTATCGCGGTAGACAAGCATCGACAGCGATAACCTTTGTAGTTTAATACTATTCATTCGTTAAGTAAATGTAGAAGCCCAATTACAAGAATTGCAACAGCAGCGCGAAATTTTGAAAGGAACTTTTTCGCTCATTTCGCATCGAAACGATGGTACCAGCATTATCCGCAATCGACGTGTTAATTTTCTTCAAAGGAGTGCTCTTTCTGTACAGCGTCATCGTCCGCTCGTATATCATTCGATGCACCGAAAGAGCACTCGAAGGGATGCAACGTCAAACATTTCTTGGCGAACGAGAAACAGCGTCCCGTCACGAAGAACGGAAAGTAATACGCGTGAAAAATGGTCGGATTAATTCATCGCGGAGCCAGACGCGAGGAGCACAGCGCGAACCATTGAACAGAGATTATAAACAGCCTTTCTGATCTTCGACTGGCTGAGAAGCAGCAGGCGTCCCGAGGCACAAAGGCTGCGATGCACTCGTTAATCGCGAGAAGATCGAATCCGCAAGAAACGCATTAAGCCCGGTTGGTTACCGATAAAGGAAACATCACGCGATAGCGTGGTACACAGCAGGGCTCGTCGCGACGCGTTTCGTTCGCTTTTACACCCCGTCTTTTGACACGTGACGAGACGCACGACCCGCCAGTATCGTTCGTGGCTCGACAAATGTCCCGTAATGGGGCGTGTGGTAAAAACTCGCGTGCAACGTGGCTTTTCCTCGCGTGATCTTACCCCCGATCCCCTGTCTAATACGACGCCTTGACTTTGTTCCCTTTTAAATAGTATCAGACGCGTCTGGCACGGGAGTCTAAAAATAAGCAGCAGGGTCGTCAGCGAACAGATTAATGTCTATTGTTTTAAATCCAGTTTGTCTATATTTGGAAATACACGACGGGTCGTTCACGCTCGACCTTTGTCGACTGGATTCGATAGTATTCGACACGCTCGATCGCGTCCCTAGTCTCACTCGACATAATCTAACCTATCAACGGAAAACGATCGTTCATCGGGTTCGTACCGTTCCATCCATCATGACTGGACGCTTTTAAAGTCTCGTTAAGCTCGGATCGTTTTCTTAGAAAATACATTAGAGACGTTCCGTCGAGAGGCTGAAATTCAGCTCGAACAACGTGGATCTCTCGTTAGAAATAATTCTGTCTGGTCCATCTGCTCGCCCGTCCAAAGTACCTCGACGAATTCACCCTTTCTGCTCCGATAGAAGGAAAAAAGGACGAATGTAAATTGATCCGGGATCGCTTAAGCCTCGCTTTCGCAGCGGCAGGATTTGAAGGAAGGACGATCGTATCGTCGCGAAGATTGCCGTCGCGAGCACGGTGGTCCCCCGGCTGAAAAGGACCAGAAAAGACCCGCTTCTTCTCTCTAATCGCGATGTCCCCGACACGGAGGAACGAGATTAACGTCCAGCTGCGTTTCGCAGATGCGAGTCTTGCAGTTTGGCTGCCATTAGCGAAACGTCTGGCTGGATGAAAGCTTCAAGCTGGTCTCTCGTTCGTTTGGTCTCTCGGAATGGAATAACTGCTCGGCCCATTAGGCCTGAATCCGGCTTAAGCGACGAGGACTCCTTCTCGAGCCAAGTTCCGTCGCCTGCAGAGGTGGAACGTCACGGAAAAGCCGCCACCCTGAACGGAGAATTATTTATCGACGGAATTATTCCGCGCGAGATCGAAGGAGCCGCGAACCCGCTCGTTACGCATTCATGCGGCTTCTATTATGATCCGACGTAGCGACCCGTCTGAAAGAGGCCGAAGGGTAAAGAAGGGAAGTCTCTCTTTTTTTTCCGCTGCCAGGAAGTTCGGTCACCCACAAGCCCCAACAAAGGATCCATTCTTACCGATGCGATGGTCCGCACCCTTTTTCCGTTCGGCACTCCGACCGCGTCGCGCGAAACTTGCGTCGTTATATTCGACTGTGAGAAAAAATTCAATCTCTGAACGCCGATCTCTTTCAAGCTCAATCGCGGCTCAAAAATAGAAAGCGCGAACTTTGTTCTCTAGGAAACTGGGTTTGTACACAATGGACTGCGACCCAGTTGACCGGACATCTTGAAATTTCACGAGGAAATAATCCCGGAATTTTGAAATATAACGTTAACGGCACCACTGCTACAATTGATGTAGCAGTCTGATTGAAATATCCGGCTGTCAGTTTCTTCGAGATCAGTAGTCTACTCGAATCGAATGCACGTTCCTTCCATCAAATCCCGCGGAATCTCTGGCGAGCAGAGGAACACAGGATTCGGTAAGACGTCCGTGAAACGAGAAACCGAGACAGATGAAACAAGAAGAGAACGGAAACGAGGTCTCAAGCTTTGGCAGAAAAATCTTCCTTACGCGGGCCATCCAGTTCTTCCTCCTGTTCGATCAGCCGGTTTGTCTCCCTTTATATTTAATCGAACGATCGGAACTATTTCCCTTTCGCAGATAAGAAAGAAAGAAAGGAACTTTTTAACGGAGCTCTTCGAAGAATCGTACGAAACGGAACGCGAAAGTATGCGATAGCGGTTCAACGATTAATTAGATTGCAAGGGAGACACATAAAATTGACCGAGCAAATTTCCCCGCTCGGTTTTGCCTGTTTGAGCGTATACGAGCCCACTCGGAGTGGAAAATGTATTGCACGGAGTCGTGGTCGTGCCATAATTAGGGTCGAGCACCTTCTTCAGAGGCTACGTCGATAAGCTCGGGATTATACGCATAGAAATGTACGGTACATTTCGAGGGCTTAACCTTGGCCCTACTAAGGAGCACTGGGAAACTCGAACAAGTTAGAAATTCCTTCTCGAGAATTTACTTCGAGCGTACGGCTTTGAAGGCTATGTATCTGTACCGACTCGACTACCCTTATCCACGGATATCCGGCAAATTATTAAATTATTCTGCTTGCTTTCTGTAATTTATTTGCACAAGCTGGCAGAAATTATTGACTAGGGTGGTGGATAATTTTGGTAATTTAATCTGCATCGTGAAACGAAAACATGCGTGTATCGGTTGAATGATCGTACAAGTGGGTACCTGTATAATATTATAAAATTGGGAATTACGTTTTTGCGATAAAATCTATGAAATTACGGAAATCAATTGTGGCGCGCGTAACCGATAAGGAAATTGTCGAGCGAAGATTTAATCGCACACGAAAAGGGCGTGTCTGAAAACTTGGTGGACATTGTTCGAACGTGGTCATTCAACTCCGACCAGAAATTCTCTCGTACATCACACTTTCCGGAGAAACATCTTTCCCTCTCTTCTTCTCCGGTCCTTTCCCGTCTCTTTTTAGCCGACAAAGTTCGTCGCTTTTAATTGTTCGAAGCTTTCCCAAACTTCTCTTAGCTCGGACTCGATCTTTTCGTACATTGTGCGCCATTTCTCGATGTTTACCCGTCACAAAAGAAACTTTGATCGTTCGACGATTTCCTCCGCTCGAAGTCCTCTTCTTTCTCGTTCGTCGGCCGCGCGGAACGGCCGGTGTAAAATATTTTCGAGACGAACACCGAGCAAACAATAATCGAACAAGCATTGCATCGGAAAGCTCGCCTACGCGATAGATTCATCATCTCGGCTTGTTCGTTTTCAGCTCACGTGTCGGCCACATGTTCGTTCTCCTATTTCTTCCTTCCTGCTTCCTTTCCTTTTGCGCCACGACCAACGCCAGACTGATGGGAGCTCGTTCTCTTCCCCGATAAATGATCGCACGCTTCTTCAGCGATTTTCATCCGGTCCAACGAACAGGACGCCCCCGTTCGTTCCTCGTCGAAAGAATCCTTGATAAATGATCGCGGCTAGCCGACGTGCACCTTCCGCGGCCCGATTCGATCTGTCTCGGCCAGCACCGGTTTTATCACCCTTTGCAAGTAAATTAGTGCTCCTCGTTGCTGTTTATCGATCGCTCCCTTTCTATGCGCGCTCTGCCGGTTCGTACAGGTGTCGAAACGATTAATTTCCTCGCATTCGTTTGATTAATCGCACTCGGCTGCCTCTGCGGAGATTGCCATTTCGCGCAGTTAAAAACACGGGATTTGGTTGATTCGATGTCATTGAATTATGTTGGCTTTCCTGTATTTCCAAATGGAACATTTGATACGAGATAATGTAACGTTCAAGCGTTTCGTTTACGCGACATCGTGTTGGGAAATGTTTCAATTAAATCTTCCCAAGTATTTGTCCTTATTTATATGCTCGCGCATTAAAATGGAATTTTGATGAGAGTCATAAATTGTTTGGCCGGAGCGTTTGAAAACTTATTCATTGAATTATGTGCGAGATTAAATGAATAAAACATTAGATTTACCTTGATCGGATAAGGGTTAACACGGAACATATAAATTGTTTCGTTTCGTTCCGCGAATTCACAGCCGATTAGTCTTGCGTCTCGGACTCGTACCTGTTATTCTTCCCTCGCGTTTCCTTTCTCGCTCCTCTCGAGAACGAACGAGCTCGTTCAGACGTAATTAAGTCCTCTATGAATATTCCGGTCTTCTTGCAAGAAGAAGCCGCCAACCAGCCACTCGTATAATTCTTTTCACCGCGGATCGTAAACTTGGAGAAAAGCGAGACGCGTTCTACGGACTATAATTCGAGCTTTTGCGCTTCTGGCTTCATCGAACCCCGATTGATTCCTCGAAACGATGCAACGACCCCTTGGAATTCTGTCAATCGTCCTCCACCGTTCTTTTTCCCCTTCGCGGCATCGAGACAAGTGTACTCGCTCTGAGTTCTTTTACGGCTATATAAAGACTCGGTCGCTTTCAAATTTCTTCTCCGATCGGGACTTCGAAAGTTTCTTTGATGCGAGAGGCGGGAACTTTATTCGTCGCATAAACGAAAATACTTTTTGCATTTCGATCGTAACCCGCGCCCCAAGATTCTATTTCGGAAATCGATCCCAAAGTCGTGTTAACGACTTTCAAACTTTAGGGAATATCAAATCAGAGGTGCGAAAACGTTTCCGTCGGACATCGACGCGAAATAGGACGCTTTCCGCCTAATATAACCCAGAAATCCTCGAAAACGGATTTCGTGTCCGAAGCTGCTCCTTTCCCTCCGAATCAGAATCCTCTCACTCGTCCAATATCCGTCCGCAGAGAGCTTTCCAATTTCGCGAATGACGAATAACTCGTTTGGCTCCATCAGAGCCGATCAACCAGATCGTGGCTCGATTTTGACGGCTATCTGGACAGAAAAAGGGACGACGCTCTAGGATACAGGACGGAAAGAGAGCCGGGTCCATAGGCACCGCGATATTTCGATTTTCATTTAGACGCGACACGTAGCGACACTTCGAGCGAAACAGCGATTTTAATTAAAGCCGCGGTTGTCCCGGTGGCTCCCTTCCGATATTCAAATCAAGTAACCCGCGTTTCTCTGCGTCACGCTCGTTCCTCTGTTCTCCGGCTCTGGCGGCAGATGGTCAGAGACCTCCTCCTCCGAGAAAAAGGTGTCTGCATGCTCCTCATCCTCCTCTTGGTCGCCAGACGCTGCCCGTGTGTTTCTACCGCGATCCTGACGCTTCTCGCTGCGTTAAGCTTCATTCACATATGCCACGTAATCCGCGGTGATATAACGCGCGGTAATCTAACGCGCATTAATATCAACGATCTAATCTGTGGTAATCCAACGCACGGTCATATTAACGCGTTCTGATTTAATAGCACTCTGACACATGACAATATTAACTTATCGCAACGGTACGTGCATGCGGCGTTTTAACGCGTATCGATTTTTCGCCTGGCTATCTAACACGCAGCGATCTAACGCGCAGCAGTCTAATAGGCGGTGATTTAACGCGAAGTAATCTGACACGTAGCAATCTAACGTGTAGCAACCTGACGCGTGGCTATTTAACGGATGGCGATCTACAGCGTCGTAATATAATACGGTGATCCAGCGTCCACGGCGATACCACTTGTGGCTATATAGCAACCTTCGAGATACCTCTCGCATTAAATCTAAATTACTACACCGAACCCTGGCAGCTTCTACGCCGCCATTTCCTCCAAAGAAGACAGTATACAGATGGACCCGTAATCGTTAAACGATTATTTGGTTACGGAAAAAGTTTCCCGACACAACATGCAGCTCGGTGCTCTCAAGTTTGGCAAACTTGTCCGGTAATAAACAACGTCTCGCGCTCCTTGCATCCCGAGAGAAACGAATTTCAAGTCGAATAAAAGTGGATTCACGAGGCTGGTAGAGGTAGAGATATTCATGTTTCACGGTGACAGCAGTTTTGTATAATATTAGATGATGGTTATTTTAGCCCCTCGTCGGAATGACAGATTAAATGCACGTGGAACGAAGTCTGTCCGTGTTTGTGACGTGCATGCTGCGGAAGGTATCTGGCAGAATGATAAAAATGAAAGCACCAGGTTTCTGGTGCAATTTGTAACCAGGGAAACATTTTGCTCCCCCGGAATTGAATAGTACGGGAATCTTTCATTTCTTGATGGAGGGTTTCATTTTTCGCGTGGTCCATGCGTTTTTCACATACAGTATGCTTAACGTCGTACTCGCATCCGAAGGATATATTCGATAACGTTACAGACAATCTGTATCAGCGATAATACAAGCAATATTTCCAGCAAATGATTGCCTATCATACATATTGCCTGGGGGATAAAAATCGAACACGATTTACTAAATTCAGACCAAGAATTATTAAAAGGATGAACCGCGTTAATTCAAAAATCACAAAGGATATTAAATTCCCGAAGGAAACATAAACGCAACAGGAAATAACGCCCACGTTTGATCACGGTCGATCGTAAACATTTCGAGCGGCAATGTACGCAAGATACAAAGTTCTCCGACTACGATCACCGTGATCATCATGGTCATTGGGGTCGTCATTCTCCGTCCGAGGCATTATTCTCGGAGACGGTGGAGTCTGCGGCATCTCGAAAGAAGTACGACCCACGCGAAGCCCGTAATCAACCGAGGCTGTCCTACGGGCTTCTCTGTGCAACTTGCCAATTGCGACTGTTGCAGTCGGTGCAATGTTTTCTGCCAGCGTGTCGACGACCCCATGTGCATCGTTCCGCGACAAGAAATACGACCGGCGATGATTCCTTTGCCGAATGCGCTAACCGTCACGCGATTATTCCAGCTATTTACCCTCCGCACTGGAAGAAACTTGCTCCCTTTCCACGACACTTCTCATCGCCCCGCTCCGAAGAATCGCCGATCGGAACGTTTGATATCACCTGGGGTGGAAGTTCGAGGCTTCGTGCGCGACGTTTCAGTTGACAAGGAAATTACTCATACCGTGAACTAATGTGCATCCGGATTTCGTGCAAGATAGTTCTAGTACTCAGTTCGAAAAGAAGAATAAACCTCTTTAAAAACTTGAAGCTTACGATGAATAGAGGTAGCTGTATTTTCTCATGTTCCCCATAAAAAAGAATGTCGATTTACAAGGTTCAAAATGAAGCTGCTATTCCTTTTGTACAGAGATCGTATTTAAATGAATCCCTGATGCATCAGATATTTTAGACTTAGAAGCGCAACGAAGAATCGTTATTGACCGCGAGTTGGAAATTGTAAGTGTGCAAGCGAAAATCACGGAAATCGATCGTTACCCACCGTATCGCGTCGTGAATCGATCCGAGAGGTTCGCTGGTTTTATCGGCGATCGCAAAACGCGCCCGTAAATATTCGCGAGGTAAATGCTCCCTCGGAGCGCCTCTCGCCGGCTAGTTTTCTTATCTAATCACGCACCGTGTAACCATACCGTGAATCACGATCCTTCGATCGAGCAAAAAAGCGTTCTCCGACTGGTCCTGCCTAGCTCGACGACTTTCGCCATAAGCGGACTCACACCTTTACCATGCACGATTCCCGCATTCCCGTACCGATGTCGTTGAACGTCGTCCGCGGATAATCAATAAAGAGCCATTACGCTCGTTTCGAGATTCGAATTAGCGCTTATCCAAATAGTCCATTTACGCGGAACTTTATGAAAACTTATTTGTCGAACTGTAGCAGTTGCCGCGTAAATCCGCTGGGCTCGGGCAACTTTATTCTCGGAGGCGAGAGCAAGTTTCCAGAAACAAATTCACGACGGTGACGAGATTCGTTTCATTGACAGCGTTCGCGGACATCTTTAGAACAGCTCTCCCCGGATTCCTCCGTCTCGGTTTAGAGGTCATAAAATGGCGAAAATGCGAAGAATTCTTCGAAATGGTCAGACAGTAGGGAGTCTACGATATTTTGTCGAGGTGTAGGCTTATTTTAAGCAGGCGAGTGTCCCAGGAATCGCGCGTTCTTCGCGTATTCTTGGAATACTTTGTCTTTTTATAGGACGTTTTGCCTGGATCGTAGCGCGACGAAACAAAGGTTGCATCGACGCGTGAGCCAACGGAAGTTCGATCGCGGAACTACTTGGATGCCGGCGTATAATTACGAAGCGAAACGATCAAAGGGAAACCGAAGCACAGAGTGTACGGCGTTTGGCTCGAGGACGATTGACGCTCGTACATGTTGCGGGTCGATTAGCAAACCCGGCCGGATCAATCGATCGCCTATTTTACCATTTCCTGCGATAGTCGCGCTGTCAACGGCAATTTGCCATAATCTGAACGGCGCGTCGAGCAATCGACGGGGCCAATCAATCGGCCGCTAATGGATTTATGATTTCGTCCGATGTTCTCCCCGCTTTCGTTCGCGTGCTCGAGTGTATCCATTCTTCTCTCCGTCCGTGTTCCGATTCGTGGTGCCGAGTCGGAAATTCGTCGAACCATAATGCGATCGAGTGTCTATTACCGTCACGGAGGCGCGGCAAAAATCTGATAATCCGGATTTCGTAGCGCAGACTCCATAGTTTATCTTTCCCCCGGTTCGATCGCGACTTTTTCACGCTCCGATGGTGACCGGTTATTAAGAGATAACCGGAGGGAAAAGTCGGTGGTTCGGTGGGATTGCGTGGTGGATAGGTTACTCGGTTCCGTTGGCACGTGCCGTAACTTCCTGTCGCGGGCAGCTCGAGGAAAACGAGCCAATAGCTTGCCTCTGACAGATCGAAAGGAGTAGAAACCGGAGCAATTGGCCGACATCGGAAATCGGGGATTTCTCGTGTGGCAGTCTACCGTTGAAAAGACTCGATAACGCGTCGACTCGACACAAAAGGGTCAGTTGCGAAATCAGAAAGAGGGAGACTATACCGACAAACCTGTCCGGCTGGCATTTCTCTCGCGGAAAAAACTCTCGGAACGCGCGAATGCTGTGTAATAGCCACTCTCGCGATCTTGCGAACACGTTATTTCCTTTTACTTGCACATCACGCTGCGGTTTAAAAGTATTTACATCGAACCGATCGTTGCATATCGTGCTCGATTAAGAACCTGTGTTTCGCACGATCTAACTGCATCTCACTCGTATACCGTATCGCTTCGTAGCTCACAGTTTAATGACGAAGTTTAATGAAAATTATGGATAACATAAACCTCTCATTATATTACTGCTGATTGTCCCCTATCTAAAATATTAGTACTAAAACCTTGTGCGCGATGAAGCACGCAACGTAATAGCACATTTGAAAAATTTGGAGAGACAGAATGGAGAAATTAAAACAGAACGTCGAACAATTAAAACGACACGTACCGTGAACGGCTGATTCGTTTCGCGCTTCTATTCCTCTCTATTTCTCTAGGCAGAATTTGAAATTTACCTCTGTATTGTTTGTCAGTTTACACTGGCAGCATCGGCTACGCAATATGCCGTAGCGATCGCGCAAAGCGTGCGTCACATAAACTTTGGCCCGGTACCCACAGCACCGTTCGCATTTTTATTCGAAACTCGTAGACCAAAGATATATGGCTGGCCACAATCGGTTGGCGATCGATACGGTGCGAACCGGTCGAATCGCGTCATCGATTCAACGCCATGGAAAAATAATTAGGAAAGGAAAACGAAATGAAATCGTTATTTTCTCGTTGCATTTTACTCGCTTATTGCTTAACACCCGTAGATTGAATTGTGGCTTTCTTAATGATCGCGGTTCTTTGGACCGTAACGCGATACGTTTACGAAACGCTGAGCTGTAACATCCGGTTAAACGTATCGTCGTACACGTATGGTATCATGTGTTGCAAAAAGAAAATCATCTCCTGTAAATATTGGCTCACGTTGCAGAATATGATTATCGTTTCTAAATTATCTTTGGAATTATTTAGTGACATTATCGGAGATTCGGAAAATTGTGAATCAGATTCGAAAAAATCAAAGAGGAGCGTGCACGGTTATAAACACGATATAATGCATAAGTACCAGGTTGCCTATCTGCATTGCCATTAGACATATTGTACGTCGAATTAAGGACACGTTTCGCTTATTTCCTGTCAGACAACGAGGATAACGATGTTAACGATTTGATCGACTAGTTAATTCCTCGTCAACTATGAATGCTTGGTAGACTGAAAGCTTTAGCATCGCTGGACAACCCTTCCGTGACAACCAGACAAGTTGGAAAGCTTTCGAAAGCTATCGAACTTTTCTTCCTCGGAGAACAGCGTTGACTGGTCCTCCATCTTCGAAACGTCACACCTATACCCACGACAGGTGACCCTTGTTCCATGTCGAATCGAATAATTCATGGTACAGTGATTTTCTCTGCTTGATAGCGTAGTTCAAACACCGTTGTCCGTGGTCTCTGATACAGGCACCATCTTAACGGTACAAAATTTTGCTCGTATTCATAACCTAACCGATATCAATTTCACGGCTAAAAATTATTAAAAATCAGAGATGAAAGGGAAATTCTAAATACTACCAAGAACATATTGATATTTTAAATAATTCGTATTAACGTATGTTATAAGTATGTCTGCTGTAGTCAGTGTAGAATGTGAAGAGGTCTAAAAATACTGAAGATTTCTACATAATTCAACGTCCATAACAGATACTAGCCACCGTAACTCTATCGAAAGACGAATGCGCGAGCACACAGAGGAATTCCCGTGATTTACTGGCCAGTGGTTTCCTCATGCTTCCTTTTTTGCTCGGAAAACAAAAAAGGAAGAAACGACAGGGGCGTGTACGCAAAGTACAGTCGCCGGTCGGCGAATTAGCGTAGGTGCTCGCGGTAAATGCATTAAACGACGGCATCCTGATTACGCGACACATCATGGGTGCAATTAAGCAATTGGCCGCGGTTTCCATTTCGTCGACACCCGGAAGCGCGCGTGCACGACGCGACGCTACGAATTCCGTTCGTCGAGACGCCTCGTTTCGTCGCGACGACCGATCTATCAGTCTGAAACTTCCTGTCCGCCCTACTAATTTTCCTCGTTCATTTTCGGTTCACTTACGCGATTACCATTTCCGATCATGATTTACGCGCACGCTGTTGGATTGACCGGTGATCGGAGCTGGTTTTCGTCTCGTTACGTCGGCGAAAATAATCCGCGAGGCCTTTGAAGCCGCGGAACGGTGCTCGAGAAAATTCGAGGCTCGAAAGTCAAAGATCGCGGAACTTTTGAACATTTTTTGCGGCATCGGTAGCAAACGAGAATTGCAGGTCTCCGAAATATTCGGGAGAAGCGGCACAAAGCGAGGGCGCATTATAATTATGGCTTAATAAGTCCCGTGACACGTAATGAGTCTTTTGACGAGACGGTAATTAGAGTTATCCGCGCGAACATCAAAGGAGAGAACGGAGTCGAGCCGTGGCGAGCGAGCAGCGAGCCGTCGGCTTTTCGGGTTAATGTCCATCTCGCGCGGACACTTGCTGCAATTTGACGCCAACTGTCCTGCCGGAAGTGGATTCGGAAACCGCGTCCACGAGGAACAGTTAGTCCAGCACCGTTAGCGGGCAACGCGTAACACACAGTTCGCGGAACTTTCGGAGCGAAATTTCGAGGGAGGAACGCGCGCTCCTCGCACCGTTGGACACGCTCGAAGTATCGAAGTAACGTTTAATCGATCTGTCCCGCGCTGAGATAGCGGTCGAACAACGCTTCAGAACGGAAAAATCACGTTTAATCGATCTGTCCCGGACATCTAAAACGCTCCAACGATTCCTCCAAGCATTCGAGTCGCGCTCTATCGATCTATGTCCTGCAGATTTATCGTCTACAACGGCGAATAGGTTCCCGGTTTGCTCGATAACGATCGATCGCCACTTTCGCTCCGACGATCTTTTTCACCCGCTGGAAAATTAATCGTTCGTTGCGTTTCTTTGTTCTTTCTCGTTCCTCTGTCGCTGAACTTCGTCCGAATACTTTTTTCATCGTTTAATCGCCGCTTATCGCGGATTTATGGGATCTTGTGCAAAGCTCGGAGGATTTATCGTGGATCGTTTAACGCGTAGTACCGATATTTTTAAAAGTTAATATACCAAATGTTTCAAAATTATATAATCGCCGTACAGTTCATTCTGCTCCCCTGCACTGAGCCACGATTGACCCAGGCTGTACGAGGATTAAACTGGCCAAGTTGTGGGCGGTGGCCACTTGGAATATCAAGTCGAAAGGCACAAGGAATTCGTTGACAGCCTGAATAGCTCAATTAGAGAACTGTCTGTAGACGAATTCAAACTCCATTCTACAGGACTTACGATACTCGAATATTAAATCCTTACGACTGGCGTGAGCCCGGCCCTATTATTCCTGCGAGAGAATACAGCTCCTAGTTTCTTAGAGCTCCACTTTTGTAGAACCTTAACCTTCGGAAGATAAATCCTGAAGGATGCACGGTAGCGTGTACTCTTGTATGTAAAATATACGTAATTACGAGAATGTACGGAAGTTGATTGGATACTTCAGTATTGAATAGACAACCTTTCTTCCCATTTGTATAATCAGGATTTTTGTTCACCGCGTGCATCACCGGGTCCACTCAGACCCCCAGCTGGTTCTACCGGCTCCGTTTTCAACGAAAGATCGCTTCCGCGATCGGTTAAGACTCATCGAAGGATAACGTTTCATCGAGCGAGAAAAATGTACGGTCGAGTCACGAGTTTTTCACGGTACATCGAGAGGAAAGGCAGACGGATGAAAGTTGCGATAAAAAGCCGGAAGACGAAGGAGAGAAAGAGCGGAAGAGAAGAGGCACGGATAATTACCTGACGGGCAGAGGGGTTCAGAATGGGCGGCTTCTCATTCAAGACGTCGCTACGGCCTGCTTATTCGTCGTTGGAAAGGGCTCGTTGACTTTAATCCAGCCGCGAAACGAGCAAAAGGTAATTTTCGATCGGTCGAACGAGCTACGGATCATATATTATATACGTTCACGTCGCTACCAACCGATTGGTCGCATGCTTCGTGTGCACCGTTTTAATTAATTCACTGTATTTCCTCGATCGATCCCCGTTGCGGCTCCGGCTAATTGCGATCCCGGATAATTTTTAATTAATGGCGCGAAACCGACGACCCGACGCCTTTTCGGCGAGCTCGGTTATTTTGGCCTTGCTCGAAGATAATTAATTTCTGACGGGCATTCATTTCCGCGCGTCGACTCGTTCGATGCTCGTTGATTATCGCGGTCCTCGCGCGAAACTGACGAGATCGTTGTCCACGAGAAGTCTTCGTACCGGTTTGTTACCGTCGCAGGTGTAGTACTTGACCCATTTAATAATTAGACTGCGGATGTTCTCGCATTTATGATATATCGAGATCCGCGAAGCACAAATAAACCATGCAATCTATGAGATTTATGAAGTCTCGCGTGATCGATGACCATTTCGTAGACTTCCATATATCATACGCGCATAAACATCCGCATACAACTCTTTTTTCTGTATTCAAATAATCTCACGATCAGGGTACGTAAAAATAAAACGAGTCTTGCGAGTTTATAATCCCAAAGTAATGCGCAAAGGTGTAATCACGAAACGAATCTAGCATAGTCTATCTTCCCTATCAAACAGTTTTCAACGAAGAAGCCACTTAACCTTACGACCTTTCATCGAGCCTCTTCTCGTACCTGCACCATTCCGTTCAGTGGATCAGATATTAACACAACGAGTCTTATTCATCCTTCGATACCAGTCAATGTACCTTAGCCGCTCGCTTAAGGGTTAACGACACGAGTCCCTAGCTGGTGAATAGCTTGTGCATCGAGGTTATAACATTGTACGCTGATGCAGGAGAGAGCAATAAGCACCTGGTGCCACCGCCTGGTAGACCCGCGGAATTCGATTAATACCATGGTACACGGCATCGATCGGTTCTCTGGCTGTTCGCGACCCGTTCGCATAACATTTAATTAATCCGTACGTGGCTGGCTTAAAAGGAAGGAAGGCAGTTTCGTCTCTGTCTATTAGCGACCGAGCCAATATGTTGCGGCGATCAAGCGTTGCCCGGTGTTTGGTTATCCCACATCAAAAGGGCTGTCGTCGTTTAATCGTCGCTTTCTGCTCCACAAACTCGCTATTCCGTTTTATAACGTCGAGTTTGCTAGCCTTTCTTAGGAGATTGTCTCGGAGCAAGCGCTCGAAAATGACTAGTTAATCGTGGCTGGTTAAGATTTCTATAGGAACGAAGTTGTCCCAAAACCGCAGGCGAACCACAGCTTCCGCGTTAATTTTAATCCGAGAAAGCCTACGCTGTACCAGAGTGCATACGATGACATCGTCTTCGAGACATCTCTCTTAGGATATGACTCTGGCGCGGTTAAATGCGCCGCACGGGGATCGTTGGTGGCACACTGTTTGGAACATCGTCGCGAACTTCTAAATGCGTAAATCATCGAACCGATCCTCCGCGACTCTTGAAACTGGGTCGGAAGTCTGCCGTACTACATATTTCAACAGGATGGTTAGAAATAAAATCTGAGACGGCCGAAATCTCGTCTCATTGTGAATTCGCCGATGCTGGAAAAGTTAGTGTCATCGCTTATTTATGACGTACGTCGTTGAGATTTATGAGGTTATTTAAAACGTTCGCACTTTTATGCCGGTTCCTTGTTATTTGGAAACTGATCATTTCATGTTTTAAATATGATTCGAAGACGCTGTTAACCCGAAATTGTTCTATCTTTGAAAATGTCAATTTGCACATTCAACTTGCAAATGTATTTTTACCAATTTTCTGAAATTGACAGACTATTATGTCTCTGTTGAGAGAAGTCTTGTGGTAAGAACGAAATCTGAAACGTCAGCAAGGATTATGGCCTGGAAGAAAGGAACCGATGGACGAGCGGATAACCCTGATTCAGGGCCTAATTGCAGGACCCTCGAAACCTAAAACGTATGATTTATGGACCCTTGGAGATCCAGCGGGATTTTAAGCGGTTCTTAAGCGAGCAAGGGAAACGGTTGTTGGCTAAATCGGACCTTGAACGCACTCTCGATGCGAGATTCGATCTGGGACGCTTTCAGGGAGCCAGATCTCTCCATTGGATAACGTCGACGATTCGTCACAGGAGGGAAAAGCGTGTGTACACAGGACGGGAAAAGTCGCGCGTGACTACAAAATCGATCGACCGTCGCACTCCGCCTCGCCGTGTAAATATAATTTTAATCTTGACGGAAATTTCGAGCAGGAAAGGTACACGAGCCGGTGAGAACCAAGATTGAAAGCGAGTTCTCCATTTTGGTCGGGTGATTTCCGCGAGTTTGCACGGCTGACGGGTTCCAGTTCGAATTTCCGGCTTAGAATTCAAAGCTAATATTTAATATCAACGACGGCTTCGGGAGAAACACGGACACACTTTCGACACACACTTTCGCGTAACGCGATACATGGATTTATTAGAATCCGTGTTACTTTATCGAGGTTTTAAGATCTCATAAATACTGGGAACTATAGAGAATCCGTGGTGTATGGACTTTAAATTCGCGAACGACTATGATCGTCAAACTGATGATGTTCCTTTGATAGCGATTTGGAATCGGTACTAATTTTCTCGTAGACGTTAGGAAATCCTCTGGAGACGCATATCACCTAGACGACTGTAATGTATCCCGCCAAATCGACAAATCGAAGGCGCAGAAGTTCCTTTGATACTCTATTAATACTGTGAATCCTTCCAAGGAGTCGGCGACGTACGGTACTTGAGCTCGCAAACGATGCTTCCTAACATACAGGGTATGTACATGTCCTTAAATCGAAAATCCAAATCGTTGTCACATGAATCGATCATTTTGAAATGACATGCTCTTATTAATTGCTTGTATCTATCTTTAATAATAACGAAAACAAAATAAATTCCCATCCTCACTTCCTGATTTTTATGTGGCTCAGGTACCAGTAAAGTCGACGACATATCGAATGACTTTCATCCGTTTTCTATGATAATACATTTAATCGCAGAGCAATATAACAGTTTGAAGGGGAATTTTCGTTATCATGCTGGGACATGTCTTTACGAAATGGATTAGATGGTGATCGATCATGCGAGCCTGACGTACACCTTCCCCTCTAAACTTCCGACACCAACTCGTTGATACTCCGTGATGGAAGACGATCATCAATGGTTCTTGTACCATTATATTTCCTTCGAATCGATGTCTCTTCCGCCATTTTTCCGGCGATTTGCCACGAGAGTCAATGTTCATAAAACATCCACTAACGATCGCAAATATGTCGAAACGCAAACGAGGCTAACGATAAATCTTCCATTAATAGGATGGCACGTAGTCGAAGCGTGAACGAGGATTAAAGTGGATTTTGTCGAAAAAAAAAATTCATGGGTATTATTTGCAAAACGTTTTAACAAGAGACAACTGGATGTCGGTTTCGACTTATTCTGTTGAACGCACGAGTGACCACAGTAGTCACCGGATTAATTACGCGTCTTTCCATTATGGGATTAATACGCGCGTGCATACACGCTGAAAGTCTGTATTTGCAGAACGATGTTTGCCCCGTTGTGCAATCGATCGATCGCAATATAGAGATGGCACGCTATTACGGCTTTACATCAATATTTACGCGAGACGCGAGATTTCATGAGATTTCGGTCGCTGCAATCTAGCTTGAGAAAGGTCGCTGCTCGTGCAAGCGATTCCTTTGCTGACAGATCACCGAACGCAATATCTACCGAGTTCTCAAAACCCAATACTTCTTCCGAAATAAAAATTATTGACACTGGGTAGACTTTATGCGTTTCTACAAAAAAAAAACAGACTGGAAGATATATTAAATTTTAAAATGCCGAATAATCAAAGCTCGGTGCATCCCCGCTAACTTCAACATTTCATAAATCATTCGTGTCATAAATTTATAGCTTTCGCTTCCACCCTTCATAGGTACTTTGCATCGTCATGATTTATGTGTATATATTAAAGCCGAGAAAGTTGCAAGACAATTAACCCTCCCTTGTAGCTTCGTTACATACTAAATTTCTATCATAAACTTATACAGTTTCTTTGCATCCTTTCTCATCTTACAAACTTGCGAAGTAACCCTTCATGCTCGAACTTTATACATTCCGTCAATTTGTATTTAACACTTTTTAATAGAAGCCAACGTGTCCAGAAATTCTCAAGCAAACTATGTTGCTATATCACTTTCGATTTTCAACCCTCGCAAAACGAGACTTCGTTTACATTTACTCGCGTGATTGGACACTACTTTTGGACCAGGGTGTTGCTAGCTAGCTGCCAGGCTCGGAACTCTGCCTATGCAATTACACGTCGCAGACGAGTTCGTTAGGGAAGTTTTCATAAGTTTCTCCGCATCGCGTGAGACCGAGCCATCGACACGTTCTCTCTGTCTGCCGGTTTCCCGACCACCAATCCTGCACGCACAATTTTATTTCAGAGGTGTCGACTGGCACGGCTACGCAAAGTCGAATAAAATTAAAATGTGCGTGCGCACGTGCGAACGTATCCCTTTTCCGGATGAGTCACGACGCGTTTCCAAGGGCGGAAGCGCGAAGGGTGAGACTACCGGTTACGTACGAAGAGTACTCGAGCAGGGGAAGCCCTACCGTATATTAATCATCGATTTCATTACAATGAAACGAGTTTAATCGCGCTACCAGTTTCTTCCACCCACGGCCGAATCTTGGCCCAGCGAAACCCCAGCTGCGTTCAACTTAGAACCAGTTAGATTTGCATTTAGACCCGTGTCTGGCAAATCCAGTTTCTCGGAGATTTAGATCCCTTGAACTCTGATCCTGAGGAACCTTCACTTTATCAGGACTCGGTCAATACTGGAGAGCATTCGATTTGGTAGATTGAAATTATTAACCAGGTTCTTTAAGGATATTTTTGACTTTGTTCTTTAATCCTAATGCAATGTTAATTACCTTTATAAAAAGCCTATTCCATTCGATAGATTGAAATTATTAACCAGGTTCATTAAGGATATTTTTGACTTTGTTCTTTAACCCTAATGCAATATTAATTACCTTTATACGAAGTTCTTACATGAGAGCAAATAAAAAGAAGTTTGATCAATTTTCAATTTTATTTAACTTTCTAATAATCGTAATAACGTGTCACACTTGTGGTGCACATTGCACTTGAGATACAAGTCAAAATCATTTTCGCAACATCATCGAGGATTACCAAGAATAATTAGCTCTGACGCAACTGTCAAAAAAAGTCATAGGTCAAGGGGTTAACACGGCTCATAAAGATTTTTCAATTACAGTCCGCCTCCGCCAGAATCACGAAGTGCATTATGCATGGGTGACCCAAATTTCCCGCGGTCTCCCGAGGGTTGATTAATCGGTCGGCTAAGCGGAATGCGCGGCCAAGGTGGCGATGAAGAATGCGAATTCGAAGGCACGCGAGGAATCCGCATTGTAGAAACGTCGAGGGGAATTGCTCGCGTGTCAGCAACGGGAGAAAAAGTTTCGCGACTCGTCGAAATCGGTTTAGATGGCGAAAAGTAAACGGGTCGTCGACGTAGCCGCGAACGAACACGTACAAAGAACCCCTGGCACGGTTTTCTGGGCCGTCTACGTAAAACAATACGCGTCGAGAGAGCGTCTGCCTGCTTCTGAATCATATTATTCGAAGGAAAAGCTGCGACGAAAAGTGTCACGTCGACTTCGCGATCTTGGAGAAGCGTCTTC
The DNA here is from genome assembly GCF_050947335.1 of Megachile rotundata. Taxonomy (NCBI): domain Eukaryota; kingdom Metazoa; phylum Arthropoda; class Insecta; order Hymenoptera; family Megachilidae; genus Megachile; species Megachile rotundata. The sequence goes on from NC_134986.1 coordinate 20,622,748, forward strand.
ATTTTAAAGTCAGATTCTTCTCGACCCAAGCCTGTCATTTGTCCTGTGCGCTGGAGCAACTTCTTTCCGTGTAACTGACACGCTTTTAGGAATTGCGAAGATTTTCTGGACCTGCTAAATACGCTACGGTTAGCAGCCTAAAAATTGAGTCTGCTAGGTCACTTATTTTTATATCTCTTTTGCAATGGTTCTGATTAATCCTCTCTTTTATTTCTGATTAATTTGTCTTGATTAATATGCTCGCCTGCAAGGCCTCCCTTCGATAAGAATGCGTATGTTAATGTAAAAATTTGTTAATTTGTAAATGTTCCTGTATTTTTTTTTTAAATTTCCTAAAAATAAGAGTGGATGAATTGTAGTACTCGTTATGGGAGTAACGATGATACGATTTTATTAGCGGTAAACACGTTTTGATGAAAAAGATATCTCTTGGCTCGAATTCCAGAGACTAACGAATGCATGGAACGACTGCGCTTCACGTCCACGCGATGATAACCGAGACGTTTCTGCCGTCTCGTCAAACGTTAACGAGTAGGACAGGAAGATTAAAAGTCGATGGGTGGTCGGCGCTAACGAGAAAGCGAAAGAAACGAGAAGAAAAGCAACGCTCGAAAAACAAAGAAACGAAAAAAGAGGAGAGAAGCGACGAACGAAGGTGGCGCAAAAATGAGACACCGTGCGGTAAAAATTAAAAGTCCACGGGATAGACGAAACCGAACGAGACGGTGGTCCGTGAAAGGAAGAAAGAAACGAAAAGAAGAGTGGCGTAAAAAGGGACGAGGAAGAAAGACGAACGGTGGAGAAAGAGGAGAAGGGAAGAAGCGGAGAGAAAAAGATGGAGGGATGGTTGTGCCTGGCAGTACGTCGAAAAAGAGGGTCGGGATAAATGAGTTAAGTTAGAGCGACAGAAAGGGGCCAACCTCTGCCAGGCGCCGTGTCCGTTCAGATTACTGGCGTCGGACGGAAGAGGAAGAGAGCTGAACGAATCACGGAACAATAATGCTTAGAGAGAAGCACGGCCTCGGTTCTACGATTAAAGTATTTCCTTTTTACACCGGGATAAGTAAGGTGCGCCTTTTTCTCCTCGGCTTGTCGGTAATTCAATTTCGAAAATGAAAAGACTCGACACCGGAGCGAAGTCTCTGCCACGCGAAACGATATTTCATTGGTACCTTTCTTCGATATCTTAAGGTGAAATCTTGTTTGCGAATTGTATCCTTGTTCGGCCTTTCCTCTGTGCCCTTACAACCTCGTAGTTTTCTCCTCTCGCGAGTCTACGAACGAGGAGATGAAATAATTCCTCTTCGGATCAAAGGACGCGTTTAACAGAACCTGCAGCCTCGGTAATGCTCGAGCAAAGTCGATCCTGAGACGAAACGTTTTAAGGTAACAAAGTTACAACGATACTGCGACGAGACTGCTGTGTTACGGTTTTTTAACAAAGAAACTCTCGAAAAATTGTTTTTTCTCATATTTTCATACGCTGTAGAACGAATTACCTGCGGTAATAATGCAGTGCAATTTGTGGAAAATCGTGTTGCATAAAGTAAATACCGGGTCAGATTTAATTCCTTTATGCACAGAATATTTTTCCCAGCAGGTAAAAATGAAAAGATTGAATGCTATTACGACACCGTTCAATTTTAATCGCTTTTATGCACAGTAAATTAATTATGCATTACAAAAACTGTCCCTCACGCAGGACACAAAAACGTTATTTCCACGAAGGTTGCGTGCAATCGATGCTACGTTTACCTTCAAATTTGCACGCCAAACAACTTAATACGTATATAAAGAGTCATAAAAAAGAGGAAGCGAAGAAGGGAAAAGAAAATCACTGGTCTACCTCGGTGTTCACCGCCTCTTTCTCCGACTTTCTATCGTCCCTCTCGCTCTGCCTTTCGTCCCACGACGACGGGGTCGACCTTCAATTTCCGCCGAATGAGTCTAGCTGCACGATACACAACCAGGGAAGCACGAGTTGCCTAAACGTTGCCTCGGTTGCCAACGGTTCACAAAACGTCGGTTAATTGCACGCGAATCAAGAGTCTACGACGCCGATGCCCGACAGCGACTAAATTAATTTTCAACTTAATTGCTACCGGCCCGATTGCATCTGCGTTATTGGATACCTCACCATTTTATAATTGATTACGGCCAATCTTTTCTTTTAATCGAATGTCCGAATATATTTAGAATTCGCTTTATAAATTATTGCTTTGGACGTGATGATATGTGGACCTGGGATAATTATGGAGGCACACGCGTGTGGATATGTAGATATGTGGTCATACAGCATTCACATATATACATACATCCACATACATACACATACGTACGTACATCCACATACGTACATTCATCCACATACACACATACATCCACATACATACATCCACATACATGCATCCACATACATGCATATGTACATGTACATGTGCGTATTTGTATATCTAAGATTGAGGTATCTAAACATCTAAATCCTTAAAAATCCAAGAGTCTAGCAGTCTACTAATTTAAAAATATGTTGACGACTTCCTTTTAATATCATAGATAAAGATTATCAATTACTCGAAACAAAACTAGCAATTTCCTAGTAATTACCGAACAGGCCATCCGCATACAAATCAAACACGAAGATCAAAACCGGCAGGCAGCAAACATGGAGACCATCACGTAGCAAATCAATGGTCCGAAGATCTCCGGGCCGCTTAGTCGTGACGTTTCCATGGACAGTGGTCCTTCGATTTCGGCGTCGGAGCGGACAAAAAGCGTGGTAAATCATCGTGCGACGAAACACGAGGAGGTGGCGGGCGGGTCTAGGAAGGGCGCAGTGCCGAAAAGAACAACAGAGCTTTCAAGGGAATTGGAAATGTCTACCGATAGGTAGGTAGGTCGGTGTCGCGAAAAACGAGAAGTCACCGAGAAACAGAGCCGCCCAATCCATTAAAGAGGGACAGAAGCGAGCCGGGCTCTCTCCTCGCCTTGCAAATATTTGCTACATAAATCTGGCTGGCAAAACGCTCGGATCGACCCCCGTGGCGCTCGACATTCCTCTTCGCTCCCCGTAGCTACCTACGAGCTTAAGGTGCATATTCACCGAACGCTACTCGCAAACAATAATGGTAAGAAGCTTGCAAACATCTTGTTGGCTAGTTCTTTCGAGTCGATGACAAATTCGCCAATAATTCACAAATATTGAAGATGCGGGAGGAAGCGATACCGAATCTTTAGATACTTTGATATTTACAAATTGGGAAATTCAGAAACATAGAAACGTAAACGAATAATTAACGAGTCGAGTAGCGGTATTATATTAATGAAATAGTCGGTGAATAATCGCAAGAAACGTCAGCATTGGATGCACCTTAACGCGTGCTGACGTCCCGCTGGGCGACTACTTCCAAAAGCGGCGACCAGCTGAATGGAAACGAGAGTATCGAGAACCAGATACGCGGAAGCGGAGCAATTTGCATACCAGTTGCTAGCACCGAGAGACATTGGTTCCTTCTAGAAATAAAAAAAACTAGAAACTACTCTGATAGTCTGAGTGGATAACGCGCTTGAAATTCCGGCGGCGAACCGCGAACTGTTTACTGTTATCGATTATTGGTCGTTCACTGGGTCAATTACGAATTCCAACGGGGTAATTTGCTCGAGAGAGGGCGTGTGGAGTGGGATTTGTAAGAGCAAACAGTAACGAATTTGCTCGGTTGTTCGTATCGAAGCTACTTGCAACTATGGCCCTTTCGATCCAACCGGAGTAATCAGGCTACTAGCGAAGCTCATTTTTCAGTTTCCAGAACGCTCGTTCAAAGTTACTTCGGACTATGAGGCAGTTGTTCGAGGATTCGGTGTTTCGGGTACTTCACAGTTGTTCCACAGTTCAAGTACCTGCTTGATTGCTTTGCTATGTGGGCTAGCAAGTTAGTTTCCAACCGAATCGGTGAAAAATGCTTCGTGATATGAAAATAAGTCAGTTGCACATTTTTCATAATTTTTTCATATTAAACCCGTAGAACGATGTACATTTCCTTTCCTTAATCGAAATATATGAAATAAGATTAAATCTTTTCTGAACATATCGAGTTTCATTGGTATAAAAGATTAATATTGAAATAACTAGCGCTGGACGTGTAGGTAACTACCTTCTGCTTTTTGCTCTCGTTAGCGAATACCAATTAGAACGAGATACAACATATCTCAAGATACTGCACGAGATATCTGCCGCGATCGAATATTTGTCAGATGTTTCGTATCGCCTGCCGCGATGATCGAAAAGCACAGCGAAAGAAAATAGAACAGAACGGATCGTTAGCATCGCGTCGAGAATGATGCCTGGTTATTTTTATTTCTCTGGTCACATTTTTATTCGCGTACGGGAAGCTTTGGTCCCGGAATAGCTCCACCGGTTCTCGATACCACGAGAAGAATATCTCTTTCCCGATCTCCCGGCTGTCTTGTCTGTTCGCTGCGCGTCTCTCGCGAATCGAATCAGTCTCTCCGGTTGCACGCACGAAGGAAGAGGATCCGCTTTGGCGTCGTTGCCGCGAAACTTTCAGCGTATCTTCAGTTTCGACGAGGCGTGACCGAGATGCACCCTCGCGTTCGCATATGAAATTCTCGCGTGGTCGTGCTTATATCGGCGAAAAAGAAACTCGAGTGCCGATGGAATGCGACGTAGGAATGCGCAGCTCACGCGGCATCTTCTTCGACGTCCACCTTTCTAAACATCTCTTCGTATTTTCCTACGAGGTATTCGTTTCGAAACCGACAGTGATGGGTATAGATTTCTGAATGAATTTTGGACGAAGACGAACACGAAACCAGGTCGGGAGAAGGGGTTCCCGTTTATTTTGAGTTAGAGCTTGTCCCCACGAGGTCCTTCGGTTATGAATGAGCCTCAAAGGCGTTGTTCGAGGAGCTCGCGAGGGGCTGTGCCCTTTTGGGCTCGTCGAGCAAACATACGGGATTATTAAACCGTCTACGCGCTCCGGAGACGTTTCATCTTTGATTGGCCCCGACGTAATGGGAATTCCCGGTCGATCCCGAAGTTTACGAAGGGTGTTACTCGCCTCGACTTCCGTCCTGTACACACACACCGGCTGATCTTTCTCTTAGCTGCGCCGCTCTATTCGATACCGATGCTTTGATCGAGTAATTTGTATGGCCGCGAGGGTGTCTCTCCGTGGAACAACGATGAAAAATGGAGGGAGGTATGTCAATGGAGCCTTCTAATTAAATGAAACGTGATTTCGAGGGTCTGGATGGCGATTAAATTTGTACGATAGCAATGGTAGACGGGATCGGGGTTCATAGATCCAGCTTTCAAAATTTACGGCATTAATAATTGGAAGCTACCACGAAGGTTACTCCGTCAATAATTACACAGAGTATCACGTATACAAAAGTGATCTAACTACATATTTAACTATTGTCGTTTCTGTCCACATTTCACCCGGGTTGAATAATTCTCCGTACAAAAATATAAAATCAACGATAGGCAGCTTACAAATTTCCCACCGTCGCGAATTTATCCGATTCTCCCGCTCCGAATACGAAGAAAAGAGGATGAAGAGTTTGACGGGTTAAAGGAGACGAATTCCTTTGTATGAAAGTTGACGCGGCGGAAGGAAACGCGACGAAGGAAGGAAGGAGACGTTGAACAGCGTTAAAAGAGGAACCGTAAGAAAGATACAAGCGTGACGCGACCCGACCGAAAGGATGTCAGAAGCTGCAAGAACGGCGTGTTCCGTAGGCAGACGCCGAAGAAACGTCCTCGTCGACGACGAGGCTCGTTGAAGCGCGGCGACGAGACGGGTGGCGGGAAATGAAGGGCGAAACAAACCGTGAAAACGAGACGAAACCCGCTGGAAATGCAATAAACCGGCCTGACGGACGCCGACGTGATTCCTGAAGCGAGCAACGCGCTTGCAAAGCGAGAACTGACAGGGCGTTAAGCGAAGAAAATCTGATTTGAGTGCTGGCCCAAGTGACACATCCTCCGGGAGGACCACCCTCTTTGATAAGTACCACGGATTTCGTGATACCAACTGCTGTTACACGATCGTTCGCGACGATTCCGGTGTCACGTAGTCAGCCTGCAAATTAATGCGCGATATAACGAGGAACGTCGTGACGATTCAAATTTTATCCTCGCGTAACCTGCAATCTGCTTAACGAAGGGCTCCGTACTCTCGTTTCTAATTGGCAGCTCCATGTTCTATCTGTGAAGTGATCCGCATCTAATAGCGCACATTGTCAAGAGCTTCTGCTCTGGATGATTAGACCTGTACTTTGCGATCAAGGCAGTTACGTTGAATACTTGTTTGATATTTCCGTCGGAAGATACTCTTCGAGGACACTGATGCATATATGGAGTTATAAGCTTAATAATAAATGGCTACTCTGTTTTACTTGTGTAATGCTAATTCTTCTGGAAGCTTATTCAAAATAAAATATAATAGTGCAAAAGAGTTAGACTATTTCTTTATATAATCTTCAAAAAATTGTTTTTAAAGTCCAAAGATTTATTAATAGGTTTATGAATATAGAAGTTACTAACCAAGAAATTTAAAACATTTTAAGTTAGACTACTTCTTTATATAATCTCCAGTAAATTGTTCTTATAGTCAAAGATCTATTAACAGGTTTATAAGTATAGAAGTAACTAGTCAAGAAATTAAAAAAATTTTAAATTTGCAATAGTTAAGCATCGTGTGAAGATAATAGATCTTTTTGTAATTCAGAAATGTCAGGCACTAAAAACATGGAAATGACACGTTCGCTGCGAAAGAATCGAGGAAAGCAATAGCCAAATTGTCGCGACCATCTGCAGGGTATAAAGTGTCCTTTTAAACGAGTTTCCACGTATCGGGTGTCCTTTTAACGCGAAAACCTGTCCCGTTCGTTTACGGGCAGGAAGAAGGGTTTCGGTATCAAGCGGACGCGAAAAGTGACACCGAAACAGCCGGTTATACGACGAGGAACCCCAGCACGTGGCCACGAGCGAAGCTTGACACTCCGCAAACTGGCGCACGACGCGACTGCTTGAATTATTCAATTATTTCGCTGGAGGGTTGCGCGCCGGCAAGTATCATTCGCGAACAGACGCGACGACGCGGCTTACTCCGAAACCGTGTTCCACCGTGCTTTACCCGAATACCATCGTTTCGTCGCGCGAAAAAGGGACTCGAAAATCAAGGCTCACGAAAATCTAATTCTTTTTGCTCGTGCAATGAAATTAAATAAATTCTGAAGGCAAAAGGTAACCTTGAAATGTTACTGGTTTAAGTTCTTTTTTGGGATCGACGTAACAAACAGTATTCAACGCTCGACCATAGAATGGTTTCGAAGAAATTGACAATGCCTCGTTCCTCGTCGTTATCCTCAATAATAGAAATTGCCGTTCCCTCGATATCGATAGCCGTTTCCTAGCAAGAAGTAACGGTAACACGATTCTCCGAGTCGTGCAACCTGCGCCTAAACGGCGTAGATTTTATCGTGCAGCAAAATCGTGCGCTGTCGGAGCTTGGACCGTAGGTGGTTTTCATTGTTCGCGGAGGATGCTATACACGGTCGAATAAACGAATCGCTCGCGGTAAAAAGAGCGAGCGAATTTCTCCGGGTCGCTCTACCGTTAAGCCACGTGCTCTCGAAAGTTTAATAAAGCACCGGTAACTCGAGCATTGTCTCCGTGGCCGTTCCTCCTCGAACAAGAAGAACGTGGAAAAACCGGCTGTGTACGTTGGCTGAAAATCGATGGCGAAAAGAGTAAAATCTGGTCGCGAATCAAACGTACTAACGATAAAAGCGGCTGCAATTTATTTATAGAGCTCTCTCGCCCGGAAGGAAGTACAGTTTATTTACCGAAGACGGGTCCGGCGGCAAACGGAATTTACTTGGCAAACTTAAAATCTGCTGGCACGGTAAATTGAAAAATAGAGGTAGGCTCTTATGAATACGGGACTGAAGGATTTGAGCAAGCCTTTGCATTCAAAGCAGCTGTACCACTTTCAATATGTGAGGCCTTATTTCTGTTATTCTGTTAGGTACTCGTTCCCTTGTCATACTTTCACGAGTC